>NC_135237.1:533793034-534103867 GCF_051348905.1 Ranitomeya variabilis
TAGATCCACTAAGTGGCAATGTAAAGCTCCCTTTTTTTTTTGGGGGGGGGGGGGGGGGGAGACTGCAGGGAAAAACAGGCCCTCTATTACACCACACAATGTACAAGGCAGAACGTGGCTGGCAGATATACGGTACGTCAAACAGAACTCACGTAGATCCACTATATTGGCAATGGAAAGCTCCCTTATTTTTTTTTTGGGGGGGGGGGGGGAGACTGCAGGGAAAAACAGGCCCTCTATTACACCACACACAATGTACAAGGCAGAACGTGGCTGGCAGATGTACGCCAAACATAACTCACGTAGATCCACTAAGTGGCAATGTAAAGCTCCCTTTTTTTTTGGGGGGGGAGACTGCAGGGAAAAACAGGCCCTCTAATACACCACACAATGTACAAGGCAGAACGTGGCTGGCAGATATACGGTACGCCAAACAGAACTCACGTAGATCCACTAAGTGGCAATGTAAAGCTCCCTTATTTTGTATTTTTTTTGGGGGGGAGACTGCAGGGAAAAAAAGGCCCTCTATTACACCACACAATGTACAAGGCAGAACGTGGCTGGCAGATATACACCAAACAGAACTCACGTAGATCCACTAAGTGGCAATGTAAAGCTCCCTTTCTTTTGGGGGGGAGACTGCAGGGAAAAACAGGCCCTCTATTACACTACGCAATGTACAAGGCAGAACGTGGCTGGCAGATATACGCCAAACAGAACTCACGTAGATCCACTAAGTGGCAATGTAAAGCTCCCTTATTTTTTTATTTTTTTTTGGGGGGGGAGACTACAGGGAAAAAAAAGGCCCTCTATTACACCACACAATGTACAAGGCAGAACGTGACTTGCAGATATACGCCAAACAGAACTCACGTAGATCCACTAAGTGGCAATGTAAAGCTGCCTTTTTTTTTTTAGGGTGGAAAGACTGCAGGGAAAGAAATACCCTCTATTACACCACACAATGTACAAGGCAGAACGTGGCTGGCAGATATACGCCAAACAGAACTCACGTAGATCCACTAAGTGGCAATGTAAATGGCAATTAAAGCTGGTGTGGGGAACCTATCTTGTGCACCGACACAGCTGTGCCACGATATATTTCACTACTAATATCACAAAATACCCTAAAACTGAAGTCTGCAGATCAGTGATCCTGGGGTACCTATACTCTCTGAGTTTGGTGCGTTTGATAGGCACTTTTTCTTTGACTGCTAATTCTGGGCCTTCTGGCTATGTTTTCTGAGGTATTTTAATAGAGCTGGTCAGAGCCGTGTGCGTACAAGGTGTACGGAGTGGAGCCGTGTGTGCGAGGTGTACGGAGTGGAGCCGTGTGTGCGAGGTGTACGGAGTGGAGCCGTGTGTGCGAGGTGTACGGAGTGGAGCCGTGTGTGCAAGGTGTATGGAGCGGAGTTGTGTGTGTTTATGAAGTGTATGAATCGGAGCCGCGTGTGTACGAGGTGTACGGAGCAGAGCCGCATGTGTACGGGGTGTACGGAGCAGAGCCGCATGTGTGCGAGGTGCACGGAGCCGAGCAGTTTTTTTTTGACGCATAAAAACGCATGCGTTTGTTTGCGTTTGATTTGCGTCAAAAAATACATTGATGTCTATGGAAACGTTTTTGTGTACACGCGTTTTTGAACGCATGCGTTTCCATTAAGATAACCATGTCTAGACACTGATAAGACACCCCCTACTGTTATGATTTTCCCAATGGCAGGGAAATCAAAATAACAACGGGCTAGCTCTCGGGTGATGGGAACTAAAGTGACCGTGACCTGAACCTGACACAACACTGGAAGTAGCCGGGGAGTGTTCCTACGATGCCCTAGACACCACGCGCCAGCCGGAGATCTAACTACCCCTATCAGAGGAATATACAGGCCTGCCTTACCTCCAGAGACGAACCCCAAAAGGAGATAGCAGCCCCCCACAGATATTGACGGTGAGTCAAGAGGAAAAGACATACGTAGGATGAACAGCAGATTTAGCACAGTGAGGTCCGCTTACTAGATAGCAGAAGTACAGGAAAGAGTCACTTCACGGTTAACTTCAAAACACTACTCAAAAACACCATCCTGAAATTACTTTAAAACTCCAGTGACAACTCATGCCACTGGAGTGGCAATTTCAGTCCACGAGAGCTTCCAGCTACAGAGAGTCACATTGCAAATAGCTGGACAAAAATAGCATTAACTAGAACAAAATTCAACTTAGCTGAACAGGATCTTGAGGCAGGAGAATGCAACAGAATGCTACTGATACATTGTTGGCCGGCATCGGACCAGCAGCCAACCAGCCTTAAATAGGAAACTCCCCTAATAGGTGTCAACAGGTGATCAATGATAGAAGAAGGCAAATAAGTGGCACTACCATAAAACACCACCGGGGGAGCCCACAAACAGAATTCACAACACCCTACCAACAAGGTGATAAAAGGGAGGTTGGGGAAAGTTTCAGGACACTTCTCATCAGACTCTCAAGAAGACAAGACACTGGCAGGACGCATTTTGGAGGACAAGACCCAGATCAATGTGAGTATATCCTACCAATGCTTTTATTTTCTAATTTTTGGCTCTACATGTCCTAATTTCTTCCATTTCTTTCTTTCTACATGCCTCAGAATGTCTTCTTCGGAGTCTTCATCTGGTGAGGAGTTTGAGCCACGTCAGTCGGAAGTGGAGCATGTCAGTGAGGTTAGTGTTTGCCTCGTCAGATTGGTAAGTATTCACTGTCACATCGACACATGTGACAATTTGATTTTTCCTTTTTTTTAGAGCACTTCTACTGAGGCACAGACCAGGCAGGAGCAGCGGAGTCAAGGTCCGGTTGGAAGACGGCAGCGGGTATGTATACAAGGCTGACTGTCCTCATTGTAAAATTCTTGAATCTTCCATTCTTTACACTTGTATATCTTTAAATTTTTCTTATGGAATCCTTTTGTATGTTAACTTTAGTATTCATGCCATTTCTCATCATCTGTTCTCTTTCTTTTCCTTATGTGATTGAGCAAACTGTAATGATTGTCTTTAATTTTTAGGTTTCACGACGGGACGATGACCTTATCGACAACGACCTCCTAATAAGCCTGGTCCATGAGCGAGTTCCGTTGTGGGACAGCCGGGATCCACTGCATTCGATCAACACCACTCTCTGACGTTTGTGGAATGAGGTGGCCCAAGTGTTGTGGGATGGATGGGACAATGCCCCGCCATGGGTCCGTAGTGCATTTGGTAAGTGTTGCACTGCAGTGTGAAGCAGCAGAGACCTTTGCCGTGCTCTCTTGACTGTGTGATGAAATAAACTCTCCTTTTTTTTTTAACAGTGGACAAAGTCAAAACACGTTGGCGTTCCATGAAGGACCGCTTCAACAAGGACCTGCGCCAAGAGAGTCGTGCTGCCAGTGGTTCAGGAGCAAGGATCAGACTGTACAAGTATCATCGCGTGCTGTCATTTTTAAGACCGGCCCTTGCCCAGAGAACGTAAGTTTTTCTCACATGCTTTTGGTTGTATTGTATTGACATAATCTGTATTTTAAAATTCCACAGGATTTAGAGTCTGGTTATTTTTTGGTATTAATTTTCTGTTTCCTTTTTTCACAGCACACACAGCACGACTGTCGAGCCAGGTTCTGGAGCGGTCCTTCAGCCGGCAGCCACGGACCCGTCCCAGCCATCCAGCAGCGCAGCAGCAGGTGGGCCTTCCACAGTAACTGGAGACCAGGGAGCTGGCCCATCAGGTCTTCCCCTTTCGCAGTCCTCTTCCACTGCCCCCTTTTTTTGGGGCTCATCCCGGCAGCGACAGAGGGATTCGGACAGGTCACTCATGCCCGAGTTTTTGCACTTGAGCTCGGTTTTAAAACAGTTTACCTCAGTTTCCAGCGGCGCGCAGATTTACTTGCTTTTAAAACATATATTTTCGGACGTTCATGCTGCTTTCGAGTGCGGGAAACACTTCCACATGGAGCGGTAAGTAGAAGCCATTCTTTGACCGCATATATTTGAAGTTGGCGACTCCTAAAAGTTTGCGTTTAGAGCTCGGTACGGATGTACCTTTTAGCGGGGTTGTATGACTGCAGTAGGAATGACATTTATATTTCTGTTGCCCCCCATAGCCACAAACGGACACCGCTCACTTGCCCCAAGTGCCACAGAGTAACCAAATATATGTCCACGCATTTGAAAAGAGTATGCCTGAGAACCGAGAGTGATTCTGAGGTACAAAATGCCTTAGCTGCCGCCAAGGATTCCATTAACTGTATTGCGGAAAAGGGCACAAGCATCCAGTTCAGCGAGCTCAAGCCCCTCAAATCCCTGTGGGAGATTGTCTCGTTTGTGGAAGGTCGCGGCTTCTTAATAGTAAATAAGACAAGTTTTGAGTCACACGACACGCCATTAACCTCTGAGGGGCCCGCTCAGGAACAAACAGACAGTTTGGAGCCCTGCTCCATGCCCCAGGTAGAGCCAGATTCATATTTGGCGGACACGCCTGACCCTTTACAGCCGGCAGGCGGGTTGGAGGGAGACCCATGCCCAGAGCCTGAACACACAGGGAGCTTCTCTGACTACATAGCCGATGAGGAGATCGTGGATGGCAGCGCTCTAAGGATTCAGGCTACGCAGTGGAAAAACAAAAAACGCCTGGCTACAAAGACCGCCGGCTTGTATAAGCGCCATTCGATGGATCACCCCATACTGAAGGGGTTCCAGTCGTATCTATCGGTTACACTTGGGGTCCCCAACTGCCAACATTGCACTGACCTGGGGCATTGAGCCGCCAAAGGGTGTGACGCCAGAAGTTTCTCCGCTTCACGCTGCTTCTTACACAGGACCATGAGCCTGTCCAACTGTTCTAAAGCTGTCTCATCAGACTCTCAAGAAGACAAGACACTGGCAGGACGCATTTTGGAGGACAAGACCCAGATCAATGTGAGTATATCCTACCAATGCTTTTATTTTCTAATTTTTGGCTCTACATGTCCTAATTTCTTCCATTTCTTTCTTTCTACATGCCTCAGAATGTCTTCTTCGGAGTCTTCATCTGGTGAGGAGTTTGAGCCACGTCAGTCGGAAGTGGAGCATGTCAGTGAGGTTAGTGTTTGCCTCGTCAGATTGGTAAGTATTCACTGTCACATCGACACATGTGACAATTTGATTTTTCCTTTTTTTTAGAGCACTTCTACTGAAGCACAGACCGGGCAGGAGCAGCGGAGTCAAGGTCCGGTTGGAAGACGGCAGTGGGTATGTATACAAGGCTGACTGTCCTCATTGTAAAATTCTTGAATCTTCCATTCTTTACACTCGTATATCTTTAAATTTTTCTTATGGAATCCTTTTGTATGTTTACTTTAGTATTCATGCCATTTCTCATCATCTGTTCTCTTTCTTTTCCTTATGTGATTGAGCAAACTGTAATGATTGTCTTTAATTTTTAGGTTTCACGACGGGACAATGACCTTATCGACAACGACCTCCTAATAAGCCTGGTCCATGAGCGAGTTCCGTTGTGGGACAGCCGGGATCCACTGCATTCGATCAACACCACTCTCCGACGTTTGTGGAATGAGGTGGCCCAAGCGTTGTGGGATGGATGGGACAATGCCCCGCCATGGGTCCGTAGTGCATTTGGTAAGTGTTGCACTGCAGTGTGAAGCAGCAGAGACCTTTGCCGTGCTCTCTTGACTGTGTGTGATGAAAGAAACTCTCCGGAGTTTCTCTCATCACACACAGTTGTCTTTGAACGGCAAAAATTCAATGTCCTGACCATAATTTTTATTTTTTTTTAACAGTGGACAAAGTCAAAACACGTTGGCGTTCCATGAAGGACCGCTTCAACAAGGACCTGCGCCAAGAGAGTCGTGCTGCCAGTGGTTCAGGAGCAAGGATCAGACTGTACAAGTATCATCGCGTGCTGTCATTTTTAAGACCGGTCCTTGCCCAGAAAACGTAAGTTTTTCTCACATGCTTTTGGTTGTATTGTATTGACATAATCTGTATTTTAAAATTCCACAGGATTTAGCGTCTGGTTATTTTTTGATAATACATCCATGTAGGGCTTTATAAACTGAAATAAAAACAAAGATGAGGAAATCCACACATTTGCCGTGTCAATATCACAAAATACCCTAAAACTGAAGTCTGCAGATCAGTGATCCTGGTGTACCTATACTCTCTGAGTTTGGTGCGTTTGATAGGCACTTTTCCTTTCTCCTAATTCTGGGCCTTCTGACTATGTTTTCTGAGGTATTTTAATAGAGCTGGTCAGATTTTCAACTATTCGTTGTCAGAATATGTTACTGTCACTCCCAAGTCACTTCATCTCCAAGGTCAAGTAAAAAAGGCAGCACACTGCAGCGCTAAGACATGCAAACATGAAACATGAAAACTGAACTGCAATACTGCACTAGAAATATGAAAAATGAGAGCGTTTAGCGCATAAAAATGGCCAATTTTATGTGTACCTGATAGCCCCTTTACGGCATCTCTCGTATATCAGGTCCTACGCTTGCCTACCTCGCTGAGAATAAACGTCTCCATGTGAATGGGTACCTGTGAAAACCTCTTCCTAGACTCATATTCTCTCTCTCTGTGGAGGGGTACTGGACCCGCTGCGATTAAAACACCTGGGCTAGGAGGCGGAGTGCTCAGTCAGAAGGCTAAATAATATATTTGAAAAAACTGACCGTCACATCCATACATAGACTAAGTGTGAACAGGTGCTGAACCTAGAGTAACCAACTCATATATAGTCAAGTAAAAAAGGCAGCACACTGCAGCGCTAAGACATGCAAACATGAAACATGAAAACTGAACTGCAATACTGCACTAGAAATATGAAAAATGAGAGCGTTTAGCGCATAAAAATGGCCAATTTTATGTGTACCTGATAGCCCCTTTACGGCATCTCTCGTATATCAGGTCCTACGCTTGCCTACCTCGCTGAGAATAAACGTCTCCATGTGAATGGGTACCTGTGAAAACCTCTTCCTAGACTCATATTCTCTCTCTCTGTGGAGGGGTACTGGACCCGCTGCGATTAAAACACCTGGGCTAGGAGGCGGAGTGCTCAGTCAGAAGGCTAAATAATATATTTGAAAAAACTGACCGTCACATCCATACATAGACTAAGTGTGAACAGGTGCTGAACCTAGAGTAACCAACTCATATATAGTCAAGTAAAAAAGGCAGCACACTGCAGCGCTAAGACATGCAAACATGAAACATGAAAACTGAACTGCAATACTGCACTAGAAATATGAAAAATGAGAGCGTTTAGCGCATAAAAATGGCCAATTTTATGTGTACCTGATAGCCCCTTTACGGCATCTCTCGTATATCAGGTCCTACGCTTGCCTACCTCGCTGAGAATAAACGTCTCCATGTGAATGGGTACCTGTGAAAACCTCTTCCTAGACTCATATTCTCTCTCTCTGTGGAGGGGTACTGGACCCGCTGCGATTAAAACACCTGGGCTAGGAGGCGGAGTGCTCAGTCAGAAGGCTAAATAATATATTTGAAAAAACTGACCGTCACATCCATACATAGACTAAGTGTGAACAGGTGCTGAACCTAGAGTAACCAACTCATATATAGTCAAGTAAAAAAGGCAGCACACTGCAGCGCTAAGACATGCAAACATGAAACATGAAAACTGAACTGCAATACTGCACTAGAAATATGAAAAATGAGAGCGTTTAGCGCATAAAAATGGCCAATTTTATGTGTACCTGATAGCCCCTTTACGGCATCTCTCGTATATCAGGTCCTACGCTTGCCTACCTCGCTGAGAATAAACGTCTCCATGTGAATGGGTACCTGTGAAAATAAAAAATAAAAAATACTTCATCTCCAAGGGACACAATATATCGCAATTAAAATTTCAGGTCCTTGAGCACATTCCAATACCCAGACGAGGTGGCAATAGAATCCACTCCCTAAAAAAGAGGGAAGCGTATTGGATTCATGAATTACAGACCCTTACACCAAAGGGCTTAAACAGGGATTATGATCCCTTATCGTTTACTTAGTACCATATACCGTGTAGATATCATGGTAGAGCCACTGATGTTCTAAAATACGGTTATGCATAAACCTTTCCTTTGTGTTCCTTTAATTATGTTCATTAATATAAGAGATGTTGCCACCTGTATTATGTATACTAACTCATCTGTCTCTCTCTGCAGAGTCGCCTATATTGAAAACTGCACGGAAGTCACCTCCTGATCCCTCCCTACCCTCTGGACTCTCCCACCCTCTGTCCCTTACCCGACTGCTATCTATTTATCCTTTCATTAGGTCTATGGTATATATTAGAAAGGTCCGGTCCTATACCCTAATGGTTACCCCAGAATGTACCAGTATTTGACTATTTTATGCCAGTGTTTCACAATCCTATTTGCTTTTTAACACCAGCTACACATACTAGGATTGCACTTACACTCTTGATGCTTTGTTTCCATGACTACAATGCCGGCTGCACCTAACAGGAGGTTTACGTCATGGTCTGTGACGCACTTCCGGCAACAGCGACATACCGCACTACACACGTCAGACTCCAGGTATGCAGCGATCATGTGATCGCTATAACTAACGGTTCCTATGACAACGGAACGCTTTCCGCTATACCGGAGGTCCGCGTCACATACTGTGCCGCACTTCCGGCCTCAGCTGCACTCGTCTGACTCCAGGTATGCAGCGATAACGTGATCGCTATAGTCATCGGTTCCCATGACAACTAAACGCTTACCGCTATACCGGAAGTCCGCGTCACATACCGTGCCTCACTTCCGGCCTCAGCTGCACGAAGCGGTCCCGCCTCTTTTCTATATAAGCATGTCCTACACTCCCTTAGCCATTCAACCAGCGGCGGACACCGCATTGAGGTACACTACACGCCCTCTTTTCGTTGGTAAGTTCCCTCTGATTTCATTATGCCCTTATATTACTATTACTTGGTACATAGTCCAGACATGGCTCTCGTTTTTGCTACAGAGCAGGCAGCAGACTTAAAAGCGCCCACACTTTGAGGCATTCCCAGGCGCTTTGATTAAAAGGTGAGACATATTATTATTTTTCTCTTTAGGACCCATTATTCCACTATTTATACACATAGGACCACAATATCCTAAATATATATCTCTCTCACCAGATGTATATACCTTAATTACTGGACACTCCAGCGTTTTGATGCCACTACATGCATTATATGGCTTTTGTCTTCTTTATGGTGAGAAACATAATTTTGCTGAATAATTTTACATCCACCTCTATAGGATGGCATTTAATATATTTTTCCTTTTTCTACCCTATAGCTATTACATTGGGGATTTACATATTTTCTGGAACCACATTGGATATACACAGTATTGTGTGTACATTATACCACCTGAACTAGGTGAGGGTTCCTATATACTCCCCATGCACTTAGTAATTATTTTCTCTATGTTGGCCTTCTTACATTATTTATGTACTATATTACAACCATCACCCATTCCTTACTTGGAACAGTAGGCGTAGACGTTACTCTATTCCAGTACCGGTTAGTATGCTACCACTACTTACTAAGTTGATCTGATATACCATACATCCTACTACCTGGTCTTCTTCTATTACAGGGAAATTATTTCCCCTTAAGGTCCATCTGAAATTATATTGTAGGACCCACCATATACCCAGGGATATCTTACACCTTTATCACACAAGCAGTCGGGTATGTAAAATATGCCTTTTTATCCTTACCTTTTCTTCCCTACCCTCTTATCCATCACATATCACACAGTTATTGTGGGATTTATCTTTGATTGTATTTGAGGTTTTTATTTTTTATGTTTTATTTTTATGTTCATTATTTACTATTGTTTCTGTATACTTATTTTGTTTACTTATATTTTGTCATATATTTGTAACGCAGTTAACTGAAGTTCTAATGTTTGACCGAAACGTCTTATAATTTGGACTGCTATCCAGTAATAATAAAAAAAAACCATTTCTAATATCATCACCAATTACAAGTTGAGTGCCAAGTTATTTATTTAATATATACTTACTGGTGTGGGGAACTTATCTTGTGCACCGACACAGCTGTGCCACGATATATTTCACTACTAATATCACAAAATACCCTAAAACTGAAGTCTGCAGATCAGTGATCCTGGGGTACCTATACTCTCTGAGTTTGGTGCGTTTGATAGGCACTTTTTCTTTGACTGCTAATTCTGGGCCTTCTGGCTATGTTTTCTGAGGTATTTTAATAGAGCTGGTCAGAGCCGTGTGCGTACGAGGTGTACGGAGTGGAGCCGTGTGTGCAAGGTGTATGGAGCAGAGTTGTGTTTACGAGGTGTATGAAGGCGGAGCCGCGTGTGTACGAGGTGTACGGAGCAGAGCCGCATGTGTACGAAGTGTACGGAGCAGAGCCGCATGTGTACGAAGTGTACGGAGCAGAGCCGCATGTGTACGAAGTGTACGGAGCAGAGCCGCATGTGTACGAAGTGTACGGAGCAGAGCCGCATGTGTACGAAGTGTACGGAGCAGAGCCGCATGTGTACGAGGTGCACGGAGCAGAGCCGTTTTTTTTTTACGCATAAAAACGCATGCGTTTGTTTGCGTCAAAAAATACATTGATGTCTATGGAAACGCATGCGTTTTTGTGTACATGCATTTGTATGCGTTTTTGAACGCATGCGTTTCCATTAAGATAACCATGTCTAGACACTGATAAGACACCCCCTACCAACAAGGTGATAAAAGGGAGGTTGGGGAAAGTTTCAGGACACTTCTCATCAGACTCTCAAGAAGACAAGACACTGGCAGGACGCATTTTGGAGGACAAGACCCAGATCAATGTGAGTATATCCTACCAATGCTTTTATTTTCTAATTTTTGGCTCTACATGTCCTAATTTCTTCCATTTCTTTCTTTCTACATGCCTCAGAATGTCTTCTTCGGAGTCTTCATCTGGTGAGGAGTTTGAGCCACGTCAGTCGGAAGTGGAGCATGTCAGTGAGGTTAGTGTTTGCCTCGTCAGATTGGTAAGTATTCACTGTCACATCGACACATGTGACAATTTGATTTTTCCTTTTTTTTAGAGCACTTCTACTGAGGCACAGACCAGGCAGGAGCAGCGGAGTCAAGGTCCGGTTGGAAGACGGCAGCGGGTATGTATACAAGGCTGACTGTCCTCATTGTAAAATTCTTGAATCTTCCATTCTTTACACTTGTATATCTTTAAATTTTTCTTATGGAATCCTTTTGTATGTTAACTTTAGTATTCATGCCATTTCTCATCATCTGTTCTCTTTCTTTTCCTTATGTGATTGAGCAAACTGTAATGATTGTCTTTAATTTTTAGGTTTCACGACGGGACGATGACCTTATCGACAACGACCTCCTAATAAGCCTGGTCCATGAGCGAGTTCCGTTGTGGGACAGCCGGGATCCACTGCATTCGATCAACACCACTCTCCGACGTTTGTGGAATGAGGTGGCCCAAGTGTTGTGGGATGGATGGGACAATGCCCCGCCATGGGTCCGTAGTGCATTTGGTAAGTGTTGCACTGCAGTGTGAAGCAGCAGAGACCTTTGCCGTGCTCTCTTGACTGTGTGATGAAATAAACTCTCCTTTTTTTTTTAACAGTGGACAAAGTCAAAACACGTTGGCGTTCCATGAAGGACCGCTTCAACAAGGACCTGCGCCAAGAGAGTCGTGCTGCTAGTGGTTCAGGAGCAAGGATCAGACTGTACAAGTATCATCGCGTGCTGTCATTTTTAAGACCGGCCCTTGCCCAGAGAACGTAAGTTTTTCTCACATGCTTTTGGTTGTATTGTATTGACATAATCTGTATTTTAAAATTCCACAGGATTTAGAGTCTGGTTATTTTTTGGTATTAATTTTCTGTTTCCTTTTTTCACAGCACACACAGCACGACTGTCGAGCCAGGTTCTGGAGCGGTCCTTCAGCCGGCAGCCACGGACCCGTCCCAGCCATCCAGCAGCGCAGCAGCAGGTGGGCCTTCCACAGTAACTGGAGACCAGGGAGCTGGCCCATCAGGTCTTCCCCTTTCGCAGTCCTCTTCCACTGCCCCCTTTTTTTGGGGCTCATCCCGGCAGCGACAGAGGGATTCGGACAGGTCACTCATGCCCGAGTTTTTGCACTTGAGCTCGGTTTTAAAACAGTTTACCTCAGTTTCCAGCGGCGCGCAGATTTACTTGCTTTTAAAACATATATTTTCGGACGTTCATGCTGCTTTCGAGTGCGGGAAACACTTCCACATGGAGCGGTAAGTAGAAGCCATTCTTTGACCGCATATATTTGAAGTTGGCGACTCCTAAAAGCTTGCGTTTAGAGCTCGGTACGGATGTACCTTTTAGCGGGGTTGTATGACTGCAGTAGGAATGACATTTATATTTCTGTTGCCCCCCATAGCCACAAACGGACACCGCTCACTTGCCCCAAGTGCCACAGAGTAACCAAATATATGTCCACGCATTTGAAAAGAGTATGCCTGAGAACCGAGAGTGATTCTGAGGTACAAAATGCCTTAGCTGCCGCCAAGGATTCCATTAACTGTATTGCGGAAAAGGGCACAAGCATCCAGTTCAGCGAGCTCAAGCCCCTCAAATCCCTGTGGGAGATTGTCTCGTTTGTGGAAGGTCGCGGCTTCTTAATAGTAAATAAGACAAGTTTTGAGTCACACGACACGCCATTAACCTCTGAGGGGCCCGCTCAGGAACAAACAGACAGTTTGGAGCCCTGCTCCATGCCCCAGGTAGAGCCAGATTCATATTTGGCGGACACGCCTGACCCTTTACAGCCGGCAGGCGGGTTGGAGGGAGACCCATGCCCAGAGCCTGAACACACAGGGAGCTTCTCTGACTACATAGCCGATGAGGAGATCGTGGATGGCAGCGCTCTAAGGATTCAGGCTACGCAGTGGAAAAACAAAAAACGCCTGGCTACAAAGACCGCCGGCTTGTATAAGCGCCATTCGATGGATCACCCCATACTGAAGGGGTTCCAGTCGTATCTATCGGTTACACTTGGGGTCCCCAACTGCCAACATTGCACTGACCTGGGGCATTGAGCCGCCAAAGGGTGTGACGCCAGAAGTTTCTCCGCTTCACGCTGCTTCTTACACAGGACCATGAGCCTGTCCAACTGTTCTAAAGCTGTCTCATCAGACTCTCAAGTAGACAAGACACTGGCAGGACGCATTTTGGAGGACAAGACCCAGATCAATGTGAGTATATCCTACCAATGCTTTTATTTTCTAATTTTTGGCTCTACATGTCCTAATTTCTTCCATTTCTTTCTTTCTACATGCCTCAGAATGTCTTCTTCGGAGTCTTCATCTGGTGAGGAGTTTGAGCCACGTCAGTCGGAAGTGGAGCATGTCAGTGAGGTTAGTGTTTGCCTCGTCAGATTGGTAAGTATTCACTGTCACATCGACACATGTGACAATTTGATTTTTCCTTTTTTTTAGAGCACTTCTACTGAAGCACAGACCGGGCAGGAGCAGCGGAGTCAAGGTCCGGTTGGAAGACGGCAGTGGGTATGTATACAAGGCTGACTGTCCTCATTGTAAAATTCTTGAATCTTCCATTCTTTACACTCGTATATCTTTAAATTTTTCTTATGGAATCCTTTTGTATGTTTACTTTAGTATTCATGCCATTTCTCATCATCTGTTCTCTTTCTTTTCCTTATGTGATTGAGCAAACTGTAATGATTGTCTTTAATTTTTAGGTTTCACGACGGGACAATGACCTTATCGACAACGACCTCCTAATAAGCCTGGTCCATGAGCGAGTTCCGTTGTGGGACAGCCGGGATCCACTGCATTCGATCAACACCACTCTCCGACGTTTGTGGAATGAGGTGGCCCAAGCGTTGTGGGATGGATGGGACAATGCCCCGCCATGGGTCCGTAGTGCATTTGGTAAGTGTTGCACTGCAGTGTGAAGCAGCAGAGACCTTTGCCGTGCTCTCTTGACTGTGTGTGATGAAAGAAACTCTCCGGAGTTTCTCTCATCACACACAGTTGTCTTTGAACGGCAAAAATTCAATGTCCTGACCATAATTTTTATTTTTTTTTAACAGTGGACAAAGTCAAAACACGTTGGCGTTCCATGAAGGACCGCTTCAACAAGGACCTGCGCCAAGAGAGTCGTGCTGCCAGTGGTTCAGGAGCAAGGATCAGACTGTACAAGTATCATCGCGTGCTGTCATTTTTAAGACCGGTCCTTGCCCAGAAAACGTAAGTTTTTCTCACATGCTTTTGGTTGTATTGTATTGACATAATCTGTATTTTAAAATTCCACAGGATTTAGCGTCTGGTTATTTTTTGATAATACATCCATGTAGGGCTTTATAAACTGAAATAAAAACAAAGATGAGGAAATCCACACATTTGCCGTGTCAATATCACAAAATACCCTAAAACTGAAGTCTGCAGATCAGTGATCCTGGTGTACCTATACTCTCTGAGTTTGGTGCGTTTGATAGGCACTTTTCCTTTCTCCTAATTCTGGGCCTTCTGACTATGTTTTCTGAGGTATTTTAATAGAGCTGGTCAGATTTTCAACTATTCGTTGTCAGAATATGTTACTGTCACTCCCAAGTCACTTCATCTCCAAGGTCAAGTAAAAAAGGCAGCACACTGCAGCGCTAAGACATGCAAACATGAAACATGAAAACTGAACTGCAATACTGCACTAGAAATATGAAAAATGAGAGCGTTTAGCGCATAAAAATGGCCAATTTTATGTGTACCTGATAGCCCCTTTACGGCATCTCTCGTATATCAGGTCCTACGCTTGCCTACCTCGCTGAGAATAAACGTCTCCATGTGAATGGGTACCTGTGAAAACCTCTTCCTAGACTCATTCTCTCTGTCTGTGGAGGGGTACTGGACCCGCTGCGATTAAAACACCTGGGCTAGGAGGCGGAGTGCTCAGTCAGAAGGCTAAATAATATATTTGAAAAAACTGACCGTCACATCCATACATAGACTAAGTGTGAACAGGTGCTGAACCTAGAGTAACCAACTCATATATAGTCAAGTAAAAAAGGCAGCACACTGCAGCGCTAAGACATGCAAACATGAAACATGAAAACTGAACTGCAATACTGCACTAGAAATATGAAAAATGAGAGCGTTTAGCGCATAAAAATGGCCAATTTTATGTGTACCTGATAGCCCCTTTACGGCATCTCTCGTATATCAGGTCCTACGCTTGCCTACCTCGCTGAGAATAAACGTCTCCATGTGAATGGGTACCTGTGAAAACCTCTTCCTAGACTCATTCTCTCTGTCTGTGGAGGGGTACTGGACCCGCTGCGATTAAAACACCTGGGCTAGGAGGCGGAGTGCTCAGTCAGAAGGCTAAATAATATATTTGAAAAAACTGACCGTCACATCCATACATAGACTAAGTGTGAACAGGTGCTGAACCTAGAGTAACCAACTCATATATAGTCAAGTAAAAAAGGCAGCACACTGCAGCGCTAAGACATGCAAACATGAAACATGAAAACTGAACTGCAATACTGCACTAGAAATATGAAAAATGAGAGCGTTTAGCGCATAAAAATGGCCAATTTTATGTGTACCTGATAGCCCCTTTACGGCATCTCTCGTATATCAGGTCCTACGCTTGCCTACCTCGCTGAGAATAAACGTCTCCATGTGAATGGGTACCTGTGAAAACCTCTTCCTAGACTCATATTCTCTCTCTCTGTGGAGGGGTACTGGACCCGCTGCGAATAAAACACCTGGGCTAGGAGGCGGAGTGCTCAGTCAGAAGGCTAAATAATATATTTGAAAAAACTGACCGTCACATCCATACATAGACTAAGTGTGAACAGGTGCTGAACCTAGAGTAACCAACTCATATATAGTCAAGTAAAAAAGGCAGCACACTGCAGCGCTAAGACATGCAAACATGAAACATGAAAACTGAACTGCAATACTGCACTAGAAATATGAAAAATGAGAGCGTTTAGCGCATAAAAATGGCCAATTTTATGTGTACCTGATAGCCCCTTTACGGCATCTCTCGTATATCAGGTCCTACGCTTGCCTACCTCGCTGAGAATAAACGTCTCCATGTGAATGGGTACCTGTGAAAACCTCTTCCTAGACTCATATTCTCTCTCTCTGTGGAGGGGTACTGGACCCGCTGCGATTAAAACACCTGGGCTAGGAGGCGGAGTGCTCAGTCAGAAGGCTAAATAATATATTTGAAAAAACTGACCGTCACATCCATACATAGACTAAGTGTGAACAGGTGCTGAACCTAGAGTAACCAACTCATATATAGTCAAGTAAAAAAGGCAGCACACTGCAGCGCTAAGACATGCAAACATGAAACATGAAAACTGAACTGCAATACTGCACTAGAAATATGAAAAATGAGAGCGTTTAGCGCATAAAAATGGCCAATTTTATGTGTACCTGATAGCCCCTTTACGGCATCTCTCGTATATCAGGTCCTACGCTTGCCTACCTCGCTGAGAATAAACGTCTCCATGTGAATGGGTACCTGTGAAAACCTCTTCCTAGACTCATATTCTCTCTCTCTGTGGAGGGGTACTGGACCCGCTGCGATTAAAACACCTGGGCTAGGAGGCGGAGTGCTCAGTCAGAAGGCTAAATAATATATTTGAAAAAACTGACCGTCACATCCATACATAGACTAAGTGTGAACAGGTGCTGAACCTAGAGTAACCAACTCATATATAGTCAAGTAAAAAAGGCAGCACACTGCAGCGCTAAGACATGCAAACATGAAACATGAAAACTGAACTGCAATACTGCACTAGAAATATGAAAAATGAGAGCGTTTAGCGCATAAAAATGGCCAATTTTATGTGTACCTGATAGCCCCTTTACGGCATCTCTCGTATATCAGGTCCTACGCTTGCCTACCTCGCTGAGAATAAACGTCTCCATGTGAATGGGTACCTGTGAAAACCTCTTCCTAGACTCATATTCTCTCTCTCTGTGGAGGGGTACTGGACCCGCTGCGATTAAAACACCTGGGCTAGGAGGCGGAGTGCTCAGTCAGAAGGCTAAATAATATATTTGAAAAAACTGACCGTCACATCCATACATAGACTAAGTGTGAACAGGTGCTGAACCTAGAGTAACCAACTCATATATAGTCAAGTAAAAAAGGCAGCACACTGCAGCGCTAAGACATGCAAACATGAAACATGAAAACTGAACTGCAATACTGCACTAGAAATATGAAAAATGAGAGCGTTTAGCGCATAAAAATGGCCAATTTTATGTGTACCTGATAGCCCCTTTACGGCATCTCTCGTATATCAGGTCCTACGCTTGCCTACCTCGCTGAGAATAAACGTCTCCATGTGAATGGGTACCTGTGAAAACCTCTTCCTAGACTCATATTCTCTCTCTCTGTGGAGGGGTACTGGACCCGCTGCGATTAAAACACCTGGGCTAGGAGGCGGAGTGCTCAGTCAGAAGGCTAAATAATATATTTGAAAAAACTGACCGTCACATCCATACATAGACTAAGTGTGAACAGGTGCTGAACCTAGAGTAACCAACTCATATATAGTCAAGTAAAAAAGGCAGCACACTGCAGCGCTAAGACATGCAAACATGAAACATGAAAACTGAACTGCAATACTGCACTAGAAATATGAAAAATGAGAGCGTTTAGCGCATAAAAATGGCCAATTTTATGTGTACCTGATAGCCCCTTTACGGCATCTCTCGTATATCAGGTCCTACGCTTGCCTACCTCGCTGAGAATAAACGTCTCCATGTGAATGGGTACCTGTGAAAATAAAAAATAAAAAATACTTCATCTCCAAGGGACACAATATATCGCAATTAAAATTTCAGGTCCTTGAGCACATTCCAATACCCAGACGAGGTGGCAATAGAATCCACTCCCTAAAAAAGAGGGAAGCGTATTGGATTCATGAATTACAGACCCTTACACCAAAGGGCTTAAACAGGGATTATGATCCCTTATCGTTTACTTAGTACCATATACCGTGTAGATATCATGGTAGAGCCACTGATGTTCTAAAATACGGTTATGCATAAACCTTTCCTTTGTGTTCCTTTAATTATGTTCATTAATATAAGAGATGTTGCCACCTGTATTATGTATACTAACTCATCTGTCTCTCTCTGCAGAGTCGCCTATATTGAAAACTGCACGGAAGTCACCTCCTGATCCCTCCCTACCCTCTGGACTCTCCCACCCTCTGTCCCTTACCCGACTGCTATCTATTTATCCTTTCATTAGGTCTATGGTATATATTAGAAAGGTCCGGTCCTATACCCTAATGGTTACCCCAGAATGTACCAGTATTTGACTATTTTATGCCAGTGTTTCACAATCCTATTTGCTTTTTAACACCAGCTACACATACTAGGATTGCACTTACACTCTTGATGCTTTGTTTCCATGACTACAATGCCGGCTGCACCTAACAGGAGGTTTACGTCATGGTCTGTGACGCACTTCCGGCAACAGCGACATACCGCACTACACACGTCAGACTCCAGGTATGCAGCGATCATGTGATCGCTATAACTAACGGTTCCTATGACAACGGAACGCTTTCCGCTATACCGGAGGTCCGCGTCACATACTGTGCCGCACTTCCGGCCTCAGCTGCACTCGTCTGACTCCAGGTATGCAGCGATAACGTGATCGCTATAGTCATCGGTTCCCATGACAACTAAACGCTTACCGCTATACCGGAAGTCCGCGTCACATACCGTGCCTCACTTCCGGCCTCAGCTGCACGAAGCGGTCCCGCCTCTTTTCTATATAAGCATGTCCTACACTCCCTTAGCCATTCAACCAGCGGCGGACACCGCATTGAGGTACACTACACGCCCTCTTTTCGTTGGTAAGTTCCCTCTGATTTCATTATGCCCTTATATTACTATTACTTGGTACATAGTCCAGACATGGCTCTCGTTTTTGCTACAGAGCAGGCAGCAGACTTAAAAGCGCCCACACTTTGAGGCATTCCCAGGCGCTTTGATTAAAAGGTGAGACATATTATTATTTTTCTCTTTAGGACCCATTATTCCACTATTTATACACATAGGACCACAATATCCTAAATATATATCTCTCTCACCAGATGTATATACCTTAATTACTGGACACTCCAGCGTTTTGATGCCACTACATGCATTATATGGCTTTTGTCTTCTTTATGGTGAGAAACATAATTTTGCTGAATAATTTTACATCCACCTCTATAGGATGGCATTTAATATATTTTTCCTTTATCTACCCTATAGCTATTACATTGGGGATTTACATATTTTCTGGAACCACATTGGATATACACAGTATTGTGTGTACATTATACCACCTGAACTAGGTGAGGGTTCCTATATACTCCCCATGCACTTAGTAATTATTTTCTCTATGTTGGCCTTCTTACATTATTTATGTACTATATTACAACCATCACCCATTCCTTACTTGGAACAGTAGGCGTAGACGTTACTCTATTCCAGTACCGGTTAGTATGCTACCACTACTTACTAAGTTGATCTGATATACCATACATCCTACTACCTGGTCTTCTTCTATTACAGGGAAATTATTTCCCCTTAAGGTCCATCTGAAATTATATTGTAGGACCCACCATATACCCAGGGATATCTTACACCTTTATCACACAAGCAGTCGGGTATGTAAAATATGCCTTTTTATCCTTACCTTTTCTTCCCTACCCTCTTATCCATCACATATCACACAGTTATTGTGGGATTTATCTTTGATTGTATTTGAGGTTTTTATTTTTTATGTTTTATTTTTATGTTCATTATTTACTATTGTTTCTGTATACTTATTTTGTTTACTTATATTTTGTCATATATTTGTAACGCAGTTAACTGAAGTTCTAATGTTTGACCGAAACGTCTTATAATTTGGACTGCTATCCAGTAATAATAAAAAAAAACCATTTCTAATATCATCACCAATTACAAGTTGAGAGCCAAGTTATTTATTTAATATATACTTACTGGTGTGGGGAACTTATCTTGTGCACCGACACAGCTGTGCCACGATATATTTCACTACTAATATCACAAAATACCCTAAAACTGAAGTCTGCAGATCAGTGATCCTGGGGTACCTATACTCTCTGAGTTTGGTGCGTTTGATAGGCACTTTTTCTTTGACTGCTAATTCTGGGCCTTCTGGCTATGTTTTCTGAGGTATTTTAATAGAGCTGGTCAGAGCCGTGTGCGTACGAGGTGTACGGAGTGGAGCCGTGTGTGCAAGGTGTATGGAGCAGAGTTGTGTTTACGAGGTGTATGAAGGCGGAGCCGCGTGTGTACGAGGTGTACGGAGCAGAGCCGCATGTGTACGAGGTGTACGGAGCAGAGCCGCATGTGTACGAAGTGTACGGAGCAGAGCCGCATGTGTACGAAGTGTACGGAGCAGAGCCGCATGTGTACGAAGTGTACGGAGCAGAGCCGCATGTGTACGAAGTGTACGGAGCAGAGCCGCATGTGTACGAAGTGTACGGAGCAGAGCCGCATGTGTACGAAGTGTACGGAGCAGAGCCGCATGTGTACGAAGTGTACGGAGCAGAGCCGCATGTGTACGAGGTGCACGGAGCAGAGCCGTTTTTTTTTTACGCATAAAAACGCATGCGTTTGTTTGCGTCAAAAAATACATTGATGTCTATGGAAACGCATGCGTTTTTGTGTACATGCATTTGTATGCGTTTTTGAACGCATGCGTTTCCATTAAGATAACCATGTCTAGACACTGATAAGACACCCCCTACCAACAAGGTGATAAAAGGGAGGTTGGGGAAATGTCATGATCTCTGCAGGCAGAGATCATAGCAAGCCTATAGAGGGACAAGCTCTCGGAAGATGGAACTATACTGACCATGAACTAAGCCTGCCGCGCAACTAGAAATAGCCAGGTAGCATTTCCTATTTATCGCTAGATGCCCAGCTCTGGCCTAAGACCTAAATAGCTAGCAGAGGGAAATATAAGACCTGGCTCACCTCTAGTGAAATATTCCAAAGAAGACAGTAGCCCCCCACATATAATGACGGTGAGTTCAGATGAAACAACAAACGCAGCAGGAAAATAGTCTTAGCAAATTTGAGGTCCGCTTACTAGATAGCAGAAGACAGATAGTATACTTTCATGGTCAGCAGAAAAACACTAACAAAACACCATCCAGAGATTACCTTAAACTCTGGCATTAACTCATAACGCCAGAGTAGCAATCCCTGATCAACGAGAGCTTTCCAGACACAGTAACAAAACTTCAGCTGTGAACTGGAACAAATAGGCAAAACAAAACATGGACAAAAGTCCAACTTATCTAGTAGTTGTCTAGAAGCAGGAACAAGCACTGAGAGGCATCAGATAACATTGTTGACCGGCAAGAAACCACCAGAGAAATGAGCTTAAATAGCGACACCCACTACTGATGGAATCAGGTGAAACAGGAAAGAGGATGATAAGTCCAATTCCACAAGCGGCCACCGGGGGAGCCCAGAATCCAAATTCACAACAGTACCCCCCCCTCAAGGAGGGGGCACCGAACCCTCACCAGATCCACCAGGGCGACCAGGATGAGCCCTATGGAAGGCACGAACAAGATCAGAAGCATGAACATCAGATGCATTGACCCAAGAATTATCCTCCTGGCCGTAACCCTTCCAGTTGACCAGATACTGGAGTTTCCGTCTGGAAACACGAGAGTCCAAAATTCTCTCCACAACGTACTCCAACTCACCCTCAACCAACACCGGAGCAGGAGGCTCAACTGAAGGTACAACAGGTACCTCATACCTGCGCAATAACGACCGATGAAAAACGTTATGAATGGAAAAGGACGCAGGGAGGTCCAAACGGAAAGAAACAGGATTAAGAATCTCCAATATTCTATAAGGGCCGATGAACCGAGGTTTAAACTTAGGAGAAGAGACCCTCATAGGGACAAAACGAGAAGACAACCACACTAAATCTCCAACACAAAGCCGAGAACCAACACGACGATGACGGTTGGCAAAACGCTGAGTCTTCTCCTGGGACAACTTCAAATTGTCCATAACCTGCCCCCAGATGTGATGCAATCTCTCCACCACCGCATCCACTCCAGGACAATCCGAGGATTCCACCTGACCGGAGGAAAATCGAGGGTGAAACCCCGAATTACAGAAAAACGGGGACACCAAGGTGGAAGAACTGGCCCGATTATTGAGGGCGAACTCTGCCAATGGCAAAAAAGCAACCCAATCATCCTGGTCAGCAGAGACAAAACACCTCAGATATGTCTCAAGGGTCTGATTAGTCCGCTCGGTCTGGCCATTAGTCTGAGGGTGAAAAGCAGATGAAAAAGACAAATCTATGCCCATCCTAGCACAGAATGCCCGCCAAAATCTAGACACAAATTGGGTACCTCTGTCAGAAACAATATTCTCAGGAATACCGTGCAATCGGACAACATTCTGAAAAAACAGAGGAACCAACTCAGAAGAAGAAGGCAACTTGGGCAGAGGAACCAAATGGACCATTTTAGAGAAACGGTCACAGACCACCCAGATGACAGACATCTTCTGGGAAACAGGCAGATCTGAAATAAAATCCATCGAGATGTGTGTCCAAGGCCTCTTAGGAATAGGCAAGGGCAACAGCAGTCCGCTAGCCCGAGAACTACAAGACTTGGCCCGAGCACAAACGTCACATGACTGCACAAAGACTCGCACATCTCGTGACAGAGAAGGCCACCAGAAGGATCTTGCCACCAAATCCCTGGTACCAAAAATTCCGGGATGACCTGCCAATGCAGAAGAATGTACCTCAGAGATGACTCTGCTGGTCCAATCATCCGGAACAAACAGTCTATCAGGCGGACAACGATCCGGTCTATCCGCCTGAAACTCTTGCAAGGACCGCCGCAGATCAGGAGAAACGGCCGACAAAATTACTCCCTCCCTAAGGATACCTGTGGGTTCAGAATTACCAGGAGAGTCCGGGTCAAAACTCCTAGAAAGGGCATCTGCCTTAACATTCTTAGAACCCGGTAGGTATGACACCACAAAATTAAAGCGAGAAAAAAATAAAGACCAGCGCGCCTGTCTAGGATTCAGGCGTCTGGCAGTCTCAAGATAAATCAAATTTTTGTGGTCAGTCAATACCACCACCTGATGCCTAGCCCCCTCGAGCCAATGTCGCCACTCCTCAAACGCCCACTTCATGGCCAAAAGCTCCCGATTCCCAACATCATAATTCCGCTCTGCGGGCGAAAATTTGCGAGAAAAGAAGGCACAAGGCCTAATGACGGAGCAGTCGGAACCTTTCTGCGACAACACTGCCCCAGCTCCGATCTCCGAAGCGTCAACCTCAACCTGAAAAGGCAGATTCACATCAGGCTGACGCAACACAGGGGCAGAGGCAAAACGGCGCTTAAGCTCCTGAAAGGCCTCTACAGCATGAGGGGACCAATTAGCAACATCAGCGCCTTGTCTGGTCAAATCAGTCAGTGGTTTAACGACATCCGAAAAACCAGCAATAAATCGGCGGTAAAAGTTGGCAAAGCCCAAAAATCTCTGAAGACCCTTAAGAGAGGAGGGCTGAGTCCAGTCACAAATAGCTTGCACCTTGACGGGATCCATCTCAATGGAAGAGGGAGAAAAAATATACCCCAAAAAGGAAATTTTCTGGACCCCAAAAACGCACTTAGACCCCTTCACACATAAAGAATTAGACCGCAGAACCTGAAAAACTCTCCTGACCTGCTGGACATGAGAGTCCCAGTCATCAGAAAAAATCAGAATATCATCCAGATATATTATCATAAATTTATCCAGAAAATCGCGGAAAATATCATGCATAAAAGACTGGAAAACTGAAGGGGCATTAGAAAGACCAAAAGGCATGACCAAATACTCAAAGTGGCCCTCGGGCGTATTAAATGCGGTCTTCCACTCATCCCCCTGCCTGATCCGCACCAAATTATACGCCCCACGAAGATCAATTTTAGAGAACCACTTAGCACCCTCTATACGAGCAAACAAATCAGTAAGCAATGGCAATGGGTATTGATACTTAACAGTGATCTTATTCAGAAGCCGATAATCAATACATGGTCTCAAAGAGCCGTCTTTTTTTGAGACAAAGAAAAACCCAGCTCCCAAGGGAGAAGAAGATGGACGAATATGTCCCTTTTCCAAAGACTCCTTTATATATTCCCGCATAGCAGCATGTTCCGGCACAGACAAATTAAACAAACGACCCTTTGGATATTTACAACCCGGTATCAAATCTATGGCACAATCGCACTCACGGTGCGGAGGTAACGACCCAAGCTTGGGTTCGTCAAAGACGTCTTGATAATCAGAGAGGAACTCAGGGACTTCAGAGGGAATGGACGACGAAATAGAAACCAAAGGTACGTCCCCATGAATACCCTTACATCCCCAGCTCAACACAGACATTGCTCTCCAGTCCAAGACTGGGTTGTGAGACTGCAACCATGGCAATCCCAGTACCAAATCGTCATGTAAATTATACAGCACCAGGAAACGAATAATCTCCTGGTGATCCGGATTGATACGCATGGTTACTTGTGTCCAGTATTGTGGTTTATTATTAGCCAATGGGGTGGAGTCAATCCCCTTCAGAGGAATAAGAGTCTCCAAAGGCTCTAAATCAAAACCACAACGATTGGCAAAGGACCAATCCATAAGACTCAGAGCGGCGCCAGAGTCAACATAGGCGTCCGTGGCAATGGATGACAAAGAGCAAATCAGGGTTACAGACAAAATAAACTTAGACTGAATGGTGCCAATGGAAACAGACTTATCAAGCTTCTTTGTACGCCTAGAGCATGCCGATATAACATGAGTAGAATCCCCACAATAGAAACACAATCCATTCTTCCGTCTAAAATTCTGTCGCTCGCTCCTGGACAGAATTCTATCACACTGCATACTTTCTGGCGTCTTTTCCATAGACACCGCCAGATGGTGCACCGGTTTGCGCTCCCGCAGACGCCTATCAATCTGAATAGCCATTGTCATGGACTCATTCAGACCTGCAGGCAAAGGGAACCCCACCATAACATCCTTAACGGCATCAGAGAGACCTTCTCTGAAAGTTGCCGCCAAGGCGCACTCATTCCATTGAGTAAGCACAGACCATTTACGGAATTTTTGGCAGAAAACTTCAGCTTCGTCTTGCCCCTGAGATAGTGCCATCAAAGTTTTTTCTGCCTGAAGTTCCAAATGAGGTTCCTCATAAAGCAAGCCCAAGGCCAGAAAAAACGCATCCACATCGCGTAACGCAGGATCCCCTGCTGGCAATGAGAAGGCCCAATCTTGAGGGTCACCCCTGAGCAAGGAAATCACAATCCTAACCTGCTGAGCAGGGTCTCCAGCTGAACGAGACTTCAGGGACAAATAAAGCTTACAATTATTTCGGAAATTCTGGAAGCTAGCTCTATTCCCTGTGAAGAACTCCGGCAAAGGAATTCTCGGCTCAGATACCGGAGCATGTACCACAAAATCTTGTAAATTTTGTACTTTCGTGATAAGATTATTCAAACCCGCAGTTACACTCTGGAGATCCATTATTGTCAGGTGCACACAGAGCATACAGAGATTAGGAGGAGAGAGAGAAAAAAGACTGCAGCAAGGCAGACTGGAGGAAAAAAAAAAAAAAAAAAAAATTCCAGCAGACTTCTTATAACTCTCCTTTCTCAACCTGGGTCTTTAACACTTTATAGGCCGGTCAAACTGTCATGATCTCTGCAGGCAGAGATCATAGCAAGCCTATAGAGGGACAAGCTCTCGGAAGATGGAACTATACTGACCATGAACTAAGCCTGCCGCGCAACTAGAAATAGCCAGGTAGCATTTCCTATTTATCGCTAGATGCCCAGCTCTGGCCTAAGACCTAAATAGCTAGCAGAGGGAAATATAAGACCTGGCTCACCTCTAGTGAAATATTCCAAAGAAGACAGTAGCCCCCCACATATAATGACGGTGAGTTCAGATGAAACAACAAACGCAGCAGGAAAATAGTCTTAGCAAATTTGAGGTCCGCTTACTAGATAGCAGAAGACAGATAGTATACTTTCATGGTCAGCAGAAAAACACTAACAAAACACCATCCAGAGATTACCTTAAACTCTGGCATTAACTCATAACGCCAGAGTAGCAATCCCTGATCAACGAGAGCTTTCCAGACACAGTAACAAAACTTCAGCTGTGAACTGGAACAAATAGGCAAAACAAAACATGGACAAAAGTCCAACTTATCTAGTAGTTGTCTAGAAGCAGGAACAAGCACTGAGAGGCATCAGATAACATTGTTGACCGGCAAGAAACCACCAGAGAAATGAGCTTAAATAGCGACACCCACTACTGATGGAATCAGGTGAAACAGGAAAGAGGATGATAAGTCCAATTCCACAAGCGGCCACCGGGGGAGCCCAGAATCCAAATTCACAACAGGGAAAGTTTCAGGACACTTCTCATCAGACTCTCAAGAAGACAAGACACTGGCAGGACGCATTTTGGAGGACAAGACCCAGATCAATGTGAGTATATCCTACCAATGCTTTTATTTTCTAATTTTTGGCTCTACATGTCCTAATTTCTTCCATTTCTTTCTTTCTACATGCCTCAGAATGTCTTCTTCGGAGTCTTCATCTGGTGAGGAGTTTGAGCCACGTCAGTCGGAAGTGGAGCATGTCAGTGAGGTTAGTGTTTGCCTCGTCAGATTGGTAAGTATTCACTGTCACATCGACACATGTGACAATTTGATTTTTCCTTTTTTTTAGAGCACTTCTACTGAGGCACAGACCAGGCAGGAGCAGCGGAGTCAAGGTCCGGTTGGAAGACGGCAGCGGGTATGTATACAAGGCTGACTGTCCTCATTGTAAAATTCTTGAATCTTCCATTCTTTACACTTGTATATCTTTAAATTTTTCTTATGGAATCCTTTTGTATGTTAACTTTAGTATTCATGCCATTTCTCATCATCTGTTCTCTTTCTTTTCCTTATGTGATTGAGCAAACTGTAATGATTGTCTTTAATTTTTAGGTTTCACGACGGGACGATGACCTTATCGACAACGACCTCCTAATAAGCCTGGTCCATGAGCGAGTTCCGTTGTGGGACAGCCGGGATCCACTGCATTCGATCAACACCACTCTCCGACGTTTGTGGAATGAGGTGGCCCAAGTGTTGTGGGATGGATGGGACAATGCCCCGCCATGGGTCCGTAGTGCATTTGGTAAGTGTTGCACTGCAGTGTGAAGCAGCAGAGACCTTTGCCGTGCTCTCTTGACTGTGTGATGAAATAAACTCTCCTTTTTTTTTAACAGTGGACAAAGTCAAAACACGTTGGCGTTCCATGAAGGACCGCTTCAACAAGGACCTGCGCCAAGAGAGTCGTGCTGCCAGTGGTTCAGGAGCAAGGATCAGACTGTACAAGTATCATCGCGTGCTGTCATTTTTAAGACCGGCCCTTGCCCAGAGAACGTAAGTTTTTCTCACATGCTTTTGGTTGTATTGTATTGACATAATCTGTATTTTAAAATTCCACAGGATTTAGAGTCTGGTTATTTTTTGGTATTAATTTTCTGTTTCCTTTTTTCACAGCACACACAGCACGACTGTCGAGCCAGGTTCTGGAGCGGTCCTTCAGCCGGCAGCCACGGACCCGTCCCAGCCATCCAGCAGCGCAGCAGCAGGTGGGCCTTCCACAGTAACTGGAGACCAGGGAGCTGGCCCATCAGGTCTTCCCCTTTCGCAGTCCTCTTCCACTGCCCCCTTTTTTTGGGGCTCATCCCGGCAGCGACAGAGGGATTCGGACAGGTCACTCATGCCCGAGTTTTTGCACTTGAGCTCGGTTTTAAAACAGTTTACCTCAGTTTCCAGCGGCGCGCAGATTTACTTGCTTTTAAAACATATATTTTCGGACGTTCATGCTGCTTTCGAGTGCGGGAAACACTTCCACATGGAGCGGTAAGTAGAAGCCATTCTTTGACCGCATATATTTGAAGTTGGCGACTCCTAAAAGTTTGCGTTTAGAGCTCGGTACGGATGTACCTTTTAGCGGGGTTGTATGACTGCAGTAGGAATGACATTTATATTTCTGTTGCCCCCCATAGCCACAAACGGACACCGCTCACTTGCCCCAAGTGCCACAGAGTAACCAAATATATGTCCACGCATTTGAAAAGAGTATGCCTGAGAACCGAGAGTGATTCTGAGGTACAAAATGCCTTAGCTGCCGCCAAGGATTCCATTAACTGTATTGCGGAAAAGGGCACAAGCATCCAGTTCAGCGAGCTCAAGCCCCTCAAATCCCTGTGGGAGATTGTCTCGTTTGTGGAAGGTCGCGGCTTCTTAATAGTAAATAAGACAAGTTTTGAGTCACACGACACGCCATTAACCTCTGAGGGGCCCGCTCAGGAACAAACAGACAGTTTGGAGCCCTGCTCCATGCCCCAGGTAGAGCCAGATTCATATTTGGCGGACACGCCTGACCCTTTACAGCCGGCAGGCGGGTTGGAGGGAGACCCATGCCCAGAGCCTGAACACACAGGGAGCTTCTCTGACTACATAGCCGATGAGGAGATCGTGGATGGCAGCGCTCTAAGGATTCAGGCTACGCAGTGGAAAAACAAAAAACGCCTGGCTACAAAGACCGCCGGCTTGTATAAGCGCCATTCGATGGATCACCCCATACTGAAGGGGTTCCAGTCGTATCTATCGGTTACACTTGGGGTCCCCAACTGCCAACATTGCACTGACCTGGGGCATTGAGCCGCCAAAGGGTGTGACGCCAGAAGTTTCTCCGCTTCACGCTGCTTCTTACACAGGACCATGAGCCTGTCCAACTGTTCTAAAGCTGTCTCATCAGACTCTCAAGAAGACAAGACACTGGCAGGACGCATTTTGGAGGACAAGACCCAGATCAATGTGAGTATATCCTACCAATGCTTTTATTTTCTAATTTTTGGCTCTACATGTCCTAATTTCTTCCATTTCTTTCTTTCTACATGCCTCAGAATGTCTTCTTCGGAGTCTTCATCTGGTGAGGAGTTTGAGCCACGTCAGTCGGAAGTGGAGCATGTCAGTGAGGTTAGTGTTTGCCTCGTCAGATTGGTAAGTATTCACTGTCACATCGACACATGTGACAATTTGATTTTTCCTTTTTTTTAGAGCACTTCTACTGAAGCACAGACCGGGCAGGAGCAGCGGAGTCAAGGTCCGGTTGGAAGACGGCAGTGGGTATGTATACAAGGCTGACTGTCCTCATTGTAAAATTCTTGAATCTTCCATTCTTTACACTCGTATATCTTTAAATTTTTCTTATGGAATCCTTTTGTATGTTTACTTTAGTATTCATGCCATTTCTCATCATCTGTTCTCTTTCTTTTCCTTATGTGATTGAGCAAACTGTAATGATTGTCTTTAATTTTTAGGTTTCACGACGGGACAATGACCTTATCGACAACGACCTCCTAATAAGCCTGGTCCATGAGCGAGTTCCGTTGTGGGACAGCCGGGATCCACTGCATTCGATCAACACCACTCTCCGACGTTTGTGGAATGAGGTGGCCCAAGCGTTGTGGGATGGATGGGACAATGCCCCGCCATGGGTCCGTAGTGCATTTGGTAAGTGTTGCACTGCAGTGTGAAGCAGCAGAGACCTTTGCCGTGCTCTCTTGACTGTGTGTGATGAAAGAAACTCTCCGGAGTTTCTCTCATCACACACAGTTGTCTTTGAACGGCAAAAATTCAATGTCCTGACCATAATTTTTATTTTTTTTTAACAGTGGACAAAGTCAAAACACGTTGGCGTTCCATGAAGGACCGCTTCAACAAGGACCTGCGCCAAGAGAGTCGTGCTGCCAGTGGTTCAGGAGCAAGGATCAGACTGTACAAGTATCATCGCGTGCTGTCATTTTTAAGACCGGTCCTTGCCCAGAAAACGTAAGTTTTTCTCACATGCTTTTGGTTGTATTGTATTGACATAATCTGTATTTTAAAATTCCACAGGATTTAGCGTCTGGTTATTTTTTGATAATACATCCATGTAGGGCTTTATAAACTGAAATAAAAACAAAGATGAGGAAATCCACACATTTGCCGTGTCAATATCACAAAATACCCTAAAACTGAAGTCTGCAGATCAGTGATCCTGGTGTACCTATACTCTCTGAGTTTGGTGCGTTTGATAGGCACTTTTCCTTTCTCCTAATTCTGGGCCTTCTGACTATGTTTTCTGAGGTATTTTAATAGAGCTGGTCAGATTTTCAACTATTCGTTGTCAGAATATGTTACTGTCACTCCCAAGTCACTTCATCTCCAAGGTCAAGTAAAAAAGGCAGCACACTGCAGCGCTAAGACATGCAAACATGAAACATGAAAACTGAACTGCAATACTGCACTAGAAATATGAAAAATGAGAGCGTTTAGCGCATAAAAATGGCCAATTTTATGTGTACCTGATAGCCCCTTTACGGCATCTCTCGTATATCAGGTCCTACGCTTGCCTACCTCGCTGAGAATAAACGTCTCCATGTGAATGGGTACCTGTGAAAACCTCTTCCTAGACTCATTCTCTCTGTCTGTGGAGGGGTACTGGACCCGCTGCGATTAAAACACCTGGGCTAGGAGGCGGAGTGCTCAGTCAGAAGGCTAAATAATATATTTGAAAAAACTGACCGTCACATCCATACATAGACTAAGTGTGAACAGGTGCTGAACCTAGAGTAACCAACTCATATATAGTCAAGTAAAAAAGGCAGCACACTGCAGCGCTAAGACATGCAAACATGAAACATGAAAACTGAACTGCAATACTGCACTAGAAATATGAAAAATGAGAGCGTTTAGCGCATAAAAATGGCCAATTTTATGTGTACCTGATAGCCCCTTTACGGCATCTCTCGTATATCAGGTCCTACGCTTGCCTACCTCGCTGAGAATAAACGTCTCCATGTGAATGGGTACCTGTGAAAACCTCTTCCTAGACTCATTCTCTCTGTCTGTGGAGGGGTACTGGACCCGCTGCGATTAAAACACCTGGGCTAGGAGGCGGAGTGCTCAGTCAGAAGGCTAAATAATATATTTGAAAAAACTGACCGTCACATCCATACATAGACTAAGTGTGAACAGGTGCTGAACCTAGAGTAACCAACTCATATATAGTCAAGTAAAAAAGGCAGCACACTGCAGCGCTAAGACATGCAAACATGAAACATGAAAACTGAACTGCAATACTGCACTAGAAATATGAAAAATGAGAGCGTTTAGCGCATAAAAATGGCCAATTTTATGTGTACCTGATAGCCCCTTTACGGCATCTCTCGTATATCAGGTCCTACGCTTGCCTACCTCGCTGAGAATAAACGTCTCCATGTGAATGGGTACCTGTGAAAACCTCTTCCTAGACTCATATTCTCTCTCTCTGTGGAGGGGTACTGGACCCGCTGCGAATAAAACACCTGGGCTAGGAGGCGGAGTGCTCAGTCAGAAGGCTAAATAATATATTTGAAAAAACTGACCGTCACATCCATACATAGACTAAGTGTGAACAGGTGCTGAACCTAGAGTAACCAACTCATATATAGTCAAGTAAAAAAGGCAGCACACTGCAGCGCTAAGACATGCAAACATGAAACATGAAAACTGAACTGCAATACTGCACTAGAAATATGAAAAATGAGAGCGTTTAGCGCATAAAAATGGCCAATTTTATGTGTACCTGATAGCCCCTTTACGGCATCTCTCGTATATCAGGTCCTACGCTTGCCTACCTCGCTGAGAATAAACGTCTCCATGTGAATGGGTACCTGTGAAAACCTCTTCCTAGACTCATATTCTCTCTCTCTGTGGAGGGGTACTGGACCCGCTGCGATTAAAACACCTGGGCTAGGAGGCGGAGTGCTCAGTCAGAAGGCTAAATAATATATTTGAAAAAACTGACCGTCACATCCATACATAGACTAAGTGTGAACAGGTGCTGAACCTAGAGTAACCAACTCATATATAGTCAAGTAAAAAAGGCAGCACACTGCAGCGCTAAGACATGCAAACATGAAACATGAAAACTGAACTGCAATACTGCACTAGAAATATGAAAAATGAGAGCGTTTAGCGCATAAAAATGGCCAATTTTATGTGTACCTGATAGCCCCTTTACGGCATCTCTCGTATATCAGGTCCTACGCTTGCCTACCTCGCTGAGAATAAACGTCTCCATGTGAATGGGTACCTGTGAAAACCTCTTCCTAGACTCATATTCTCTCTCTCTGTGGAGGGGTACTGGACCCGCTGCGATTAAAACACCTGGGCTAGGAGGCGGAGTGCTCAGTCAGAAGGCTAAATAATATATTTGAAAAAACTGACCGTCACATCCATACATAGACTAAGTGTGAACAGGTGCTGAACCTAGAGTAACCAACTCATATATAGTCAAGTAAAAAAGGCAGCACACTGCAGCGCTAAGACATGCAAACATGAAACATGAAAACTGAACTGCAATACTGCACTAGAAATATGAAAAATGAGAGCGTTTAGCGCATAAAAATGGCCAATTTTATGTGTACCTGATAGCCCCTTTACGGCATCTCTCGTATATCAGGTCCTACGCTTGCCTACCTCGCTGAGAATAAACGTCTCCATGTGAATGGGTACCTGTGAAAACCTCTTCCTAGACTCATATTCTCTCTCTCTGTGGAGGGGTACTGGACCCGCTGCGATTAAAACACCTGGGCTAGGAGGCGGAGTGCTCAGTCAGAAGGCTAAATAATATATTTGAAAAAACTGACCGTCACATCCATACATAGACTAAGTGTGAACAGGTGCTGAACCTAGAGTAACCAACTCATATATAGTCAAGTAAAAAAGGCAGCACACTGCAGCGCTAAGACATGCAAACATGAAACATGAAAACTGAACTGCAATACTGCACTAGAAATATGAAAAATGAGAGCGTTTAGCGCATAAAAATGGCCAATTTTATGTGTACCTGATAGCCCCTTTACGGCATCTCTCGTATATCAGGTCCTACGCTTGCCTACCTCGCTGAGAATAAACGTCTCCATGTGAATGGGTACCTGTGAAAACCTCTTCCTAGACTCATATTCTCTCTCTCTGTGGAGGGGTACTGGACCCGCTGCGATTAAAACACCTGGGCTAGGAGGCGGAGTGCTCAGTCAGAAGGCTAAATAATATATTTGAAAAAACTGACCGTCACATCCATACATAGACTAAGTGTGAACAGGTGCTGAACCTAGAGTAACCAACTCATATATAGTCAAGTAAAAAAGGCAGCACACTGCAGCGCTAAGACATGCAAACATGAAACATGAAAACTGAACTGCAATACTGCACTAGAAATATGAAAAATGAGAGCGTTTAGCGCATAAAAATGGCCAATTTTATGTGTACCTGATAGCCCCTTTACGGCATCTCTCGTATATCAGGTCCTACGCTTGCCTACCTCGCTGAGAATAAACGTCTCCATGTGAATGGGTACCTGTGAAAATAAAAAATAAAAAATACTTCATCTCCAAGGGACACAATATATCGCAATTAAAATTTCAGGTCCTTGAGCACATTCCAATACCCAGACGAGGTGGCAATAGAATCCACTCCCTAAAAAAGAGGGAAGCGTATTGGATTCATGAATTACAGACCCTTACACCAAAGGGCTTAAACAGGGATTATGATCCCTTATCGTTTACTTAGTACCATATACCGTGTAGATATCATGGTAGAGCCACTGATGTTCTAAAATACGGTTATGCATAAACCTTTCCTTTGTGTTCCTTTAATTATGTTCATTAATATAAGAGATGTTGCCACCTGTATTATGTATACTAACTCATCTGTCTCTCTCTGCAGAGTCGCCTATATTGAAAACTGCACGGAAGTCACCTCCTGATCCCTCCCTACCCTCTGGACTCTCCCACCCTCTGTCCCTTACCCGACTGCTATCTATTTATCCTTTCATTAGGTCTATGGTATATATTAGAAAGGTCCGGTCCTATACCCTAATGGTTACCCCAGAATGTACCAGTATTTGACTATTTTATGCCAGTGTTTCACAATCCTATTTGCTTTTTAACACCAGCTACACATACTAGGATTGCACTTACACTCTTGATGCTTTGTTTCCATGACTACAATGCCGGCTGCACCTAACAGGAGGTTTACGTCATGGTCTGTGACGCACTTCCGGCAACAGCGACATACCGCACTACACACGTCAGACTCCAGGTATGCAGCGATCATGTGATCGCTATAACTAACGGTTCCTATGACAACGGAACGCTTTCCGCTATACCGGAGGTCCGCGTCACATACTGTGCCGCACTTCCGGCCTCAGCTGCACTCGTCTGACTCCAGGTATGCAGCGATAACGTGATCGCTATAGTCATCGGTTCCCATGACAACTAAACGCTTACCGCTATACCGGAAGTCCGCGTCACATACCGTGCCTCACTTCCGGCCTCAGCTGCACGAAGCGGTCCCGCCTCTTTTCTATATAAGCATGTCCTACACTCCCTTAGCCATTCAACCAGCGGCGGACACCGCATTGAGGTACACTACACGCCCTCTTTTCGTTGGTAAGTTCCCTCTGATTTCATTATGCCCTTATATTACTATTACTTGGTACATAGTCCAGACATGGCTCTCGTTTTTGCTACAGAGCAGGCAGCAGACTTAAAAGCGCCCACACTTTGAGGCATTCCCAGGCGCTTTGATTAAAAGGTGAGACATATTATTATTTTTCTCTTTAGGACCCATTATTCCACTATTTATACACATAGGACCACAATATCCTAAATATATATCTCTCTCACCAGATGTATATACCTTAATTACTGGACACTCCAGCGTTTTGATGCCACTACATGCATTATATGGCTTTTGTCTTCTTTATGGTGAGAAACATAATTTTGCTGAATAATTTTACATCCACCTCTATAGGATGGCATTTAATATATTTTTCCTTTATCTACCCTATAGCTATTACATTGGGGATTTACATATTTTCTGGAACCACATTGGATATACACAGTATTGTGTGTACATTATACCACCTGAACTAGGTGAGGGTTCCTATATACTCCCCATGCACTTAGTAATTATTTTCTCTATGTTGGCCTTCTTACATTATTTATGTACTATATTACAACCATCACCCATTCCTTACTTGGAACAGTAGGCGTAGACGTTACTCTATTCCAGTACCGGTTAGTATGCTACCACTACTTACTAAGTTGATCTGATATACCATACATCCTACTACCTGGTCTTCTTCTATTACAGGGAAATTATTTCCCCTTAAGGTCCATCTGAAATTATATTGTAGGACCCACCATATACCCAGGGATATCTTACACCTTTATCACACAAGCAGTCGGGTATGTAAAATATGCCTTTTTATCCTTACCTTTTCTTCCCTACCCTCTTATCCATCACATATCACACAGTTATTGTGGGATTTATCTTTGATTGTATTTGAGGTTTTTATTTTTTATGTTTTATTTTTATGTTCATTATTTACTATTGTTTCTGTATACTTATTTTGTTTACTTATATTTTGTCATATATTTGTAACGCAGTTAACTGAAGTTCTAATGTTTGACCGAAACGTCTTATAATTTGGACTGCTATCCAGTAATAATAAAAAAAAACCATTTCTAATATCATCACCAATTACAAGTTGAGTGCCAAGTTATTTATTTAATATATACTTACTGGTGTGGGGAACTTATCTTGTGCACCGACACAGCTGTGCCACGATATATTTCACTACTAATATCACAAAATACCCTAAAACTGAAGTCTGCAGATCAGTGATCCTGGGGTACCTATACTCTCTGAGTTTGGTGCGTTTGATAGGCACTTTTTCTTTGACTGCTAATTCTGGGCCTTCTGGCTATGTTTTCTGAGGTATTTTAATAGAGCTGGTCAGAGCCGTGTGCGTACGAGGTGTACGGAGTGGAGCCGTGTGTGCAAGGTGTATGGAGCAGAGTTGTGTTTACGAGGTGTATGAAGGCGGAGCCGCGTGTGTACGAGGTGTACGGAGCAGAGCCGCATGTGTACGAGGTGTACGGAGCAGAGCCGCATGTGTACGAAGTGTACGGAGCAGAGCCGCATGTGTACGAAGTGTACGGAGCAGAGCCGCATGTGTACGAAGTGTACGGAGCAGAGCCGCATGTGTACGAAGTGTACGGAGCAGAGCCGCATGTGTACGAAGTGTACGGAGCAGAGCCGCATGTGTACGAGGTGCACGGAGCAGAGCCGTTTTTTTTTTACGCATAAAAACGCATGCGTTTGTTTGCGTCAAAAAATACATTGATGTCTATGGAAACGCATGCGTTTTTGTGTACATGCATTTGTATGCGTTTTTGAACGCATGCGTTTCCATTAAGATAACCATGTCTAGACACTGATAAGACACCCCCTACCAACAAGGTGATAAAAGGGAGGTTGGGGAAAGTTTCAGGACACTTCTCATCAGACTCTCAAGAAGACAAGACACTGGCAGGACGCATTTTGGAGGACAAGACCCAGATCAATGTGAGTATATCCTACCAATGCTTTTATTTTCTAATTTTTGGCTCTACATGTCCTAATTTCTTCCATTTCTTTCTTTCTACATGCCTCAGAATGTCTTCTTCGGAGTCTTCATCTGGTGAGGAGTTTGAGCCACGTCAGTCGGAAGTGGAGCATGTCAGTGAGGTTAGTGTTTGCCTCGTCAGATTGGTAAGTATTCACTGTCACATCGACACATGTGACAATTTGATTTTTCCTTTTTTTTAGAGCACTTCTACTGAGGCACAGACCAGGCAGGAGCAGCGGAGTCAAGGTCCGGTTGGAAGACGGCAGCGGGTATGTATACAAGGCTGACTGTCCTCATTGTAAAATTCTTGAATCTTCCATTCTTTACACTTGTATATCTTTAAATTTTTCTTATGGAATCCTTTTGTATGTTAACTTTAGTATTCATGCCATTTCTCATCATCTGTTCTCTTTCTTTTCCTTATGTGATTGAGCAAACTGTAATGATTGTCTTTAATTTTTAGGTTTCACGACGGGACGATGACCTTATCGACAACGACCTCCTAATAAGCCTGGTCCATGAGCGAGTTCCGTTGTGGGACAGCCGGGATCCACTGCATTCGATCAACACCACTCTCCGACGTTTGTGGAATGAGGTGGCCCAAGTGTTGTGGGATGGATGGGACAATGCCCCGCCATGGGTCCGTAGTGCATTTGGTAAGTGTTGCACTGCAGTGTGAAGCAGCAGAGACCTTTGCCGTGCTCTCTTGACTGTGTGATGAAATAAACTCTCCTTTTTTTTTAACAGTGGACAAAGTCAAAACACGTTGGCGTTCCATGAAGGACCGCTTCAACAAGGACCTGCGCCAAGAGAGTCGTGCTGCCAGTGGTTCAGGAGCAAGGATCAGACTGTACAAGTATCATCGCGTGCTGTCATTTTTAAGACCGGCCCTTGCCCAGAGAACGTAAGTTTTTCTCACATGCTTTTGGTTGTATTGTATTGACATAATCTGTATTTTAAAATTCCACAGGATTTAGAGTCTGGTTATTTTTTGGTATTAATTTTCTGTTTCCTTTTTTCACAGCACACACAGCACGACTGTCGAGCCAGGTTCTGGAGCGGTCCTTCAGCCGGCAGCCACGGACCCGTCCCAGCCATCCAGCAGCGCAGCAGCAGGTGGGCCTTCCACAGTAACTGGAGACCAGGGAGCTGGCCCATCAGGTCTTCCCCTTTCGCAGTCCTCTTCCACTGCCCCCTTTTTTTGGGGCTCATCCCGGCAGCGACAGAGGGATTCGGACAGGTCACTCATGCCCGAGTTTTTGCACTTGAGCTCGGTTTTAAAACAGTTTACCTCAGTTTCCAGCGGCGCGCAGATTTACTTGCTTTTAAAACATATATTTTCGGACGTTCATGCTGCTTTCGAGTGCGGGAAACACTTCCACATGGAGCGGTAAGTAGAAGCCATTCTTTGACCGCATATATTTGAAGTTGGCGACTCCTAAAAGTTTGCGTTTAGAGCTCGGTACGGATGTACCTTTTAGCGGGGTTGTATGACTGCAGTAGGAATGACATTTATATTTCTGTTGCCCCCCATAGCCACAAACGGACACCGCTCACTTGCCCCAAGTGCCACAGAGTAACCAAATATATGTCCACGCATTTGAAAAGAGTATGCCTGAGAACCGAGAGTGATTCTGAGGTACAAAATGCCTTAGCTGCCGCCAAGGATTCCATTAACTGTATTGCGGAAAAGGGCACAAGCATCCAGTTCAGCGAGCTCAAGCCCCTCAAATCCCTGTGGGAGATTGTCTCGTTTGTGGAAGGTCGCGGCTTCTTAATAGTAAATAAGACAAGTTTTGAGTCACACGACACGCCATTAACCTCTGAGGGGCCCGCTCAGGAACAAACAGACAGTTTGGAGCCCTGCTCCATGCCCCAGGTAGAGCCAGATTCATATTTGGCGGACACGCCTGACCCTTTACAGCCGGCAGGCGGGTTGGAGGGAGACCCATGCCCAGAGCCTGAACACACAGGGAGCTTCTCTGACTACATAGCCGATGAGGAGATCGTGGATGGCAGCGCTCTAAGGATTCAGGCTACGCAGTGGAAAAACAAAAAACGCCTGGCTACAAAGACCGCCGGCTTGTATAAGCGCCATTCGATGGATCACCCCATACTGAAGGGGTTCCAGTCGTATCTATCGGTTACACTTGGGGTCCCCAACTGCCAACATTGCACTGACCTGGGGCATTGAGCCGCCAAAGGGTGTGACGCCAGAAGTTTCTCCGCTTCACGCTGCTTCTTACACAGGACCATGAGCCTGTCCAACTGTTCTAAAGCTGTCTCATCAGACTCTCAAGAAGACAAGACACTGGCAGGACGCATTTTGGAGGACAAGACCCAGATCAATGTGAGTATATCCTACCAATGCTTTTATTTTCTAATTTTTGGCTCTACATGTCCTAATTTCTTCCATTTCTTTCTTTCTACATGCCTCAGAATGTCTTCTTCGGAGTCTTCATCTGGTGAGGAGTTTGAGCCACGTCAGTCGGAAGTGGAGCATGTCAGTGAGGTTAGTGTTTGCCTCGTCAGATTGGTAAGTATTCACTGTCACATCGACACATGTGACAATTTGATTTTTCCTTTTTTTTAGAGCACTTCTACTGAAGCACAGACCGGGCAGGAGCAGCGGAGTCAAGGTCCGGTTGGAAGACGGCAGTGGGTATGTATACAAGGCTGACTGTCCTCATTGTAAAATTCTTGAATCTTCCATTCTTTACACTCGTATATCTTTAAATTTTTCTTATGGAATCCTTTTGTATGTTAACTTTAGTATTCATGCCATTTCTCATCATCTGTTCTCTTTCTTTTCCTTATGTGATTGAGCAAACTGTAATGATTGTCTTTAATTTTTAGGTTTCACGACGGGACAATGACCTTATCGACAACGACCTCCTAATAAGCCTGGTCCATGAGCGAGTTCCGTTGTGGGACAGCCGGGATCCACTGCATTCGATCAACACCACTCTCCGACGTTTGTGGAATGAGGTGGCCCAAGCGTTGTGGGATGGATGGGACAATGCCCCGCCATGGGTCCGTAGTGCATTTGGTAAGTGTTGCACTGCAGTGTGAAGCAGCAGAGACCTTTGCCGTGCTCTCTTGACTGTGTGTGATGAAAGAAACTCTCCGGAGTTTCTCTCATCACACACAGTTGTCTTTGAACGGCAAAAATTCAATGTCCTGACCATAATTTTTATTTTTTTTTAACAGTGGACAAAGTCAAAACACGTTGGCGTTCCATGAAGGACCGCTTCAACAAGGACCTGCGCCAAGAGAGTCGTGCTGCCAGTGGTTCAGGAGCAAGGATCAGACTGTACAAGTATCATCGCGTGCTGTCATTTTTAAGACCGGTCCTTGCCCAGAAAACGTAAGTTTTTCTCACATGCTTTTGGTTGTATTGTATTGACATAATCTGTATTTTAAAATTCCACAGGATTTAGCGTCTGGTTATTTTTTGATAATACATCCATGTAGGGCTTTATAAACTGAAATAAAAACAAAGATAAGGAAATCCACACATTTGCCGTGTCAATATCACAAAATACCCTAAAACTGAAGTCTGCAGATCAGTGATCCTGGTGTACCTATACTCTCTGAGTTTGGTGCGTTTGATAGGCACTTTTCCTTTCTCCTAATTCTGGGCCTTCTGACTATGTTTTCTGAGGTATTTTAATAGAGCTGGTCAGATTTTCAACTATTCGTTGTCAGAATATGTTACTGTCACTCCCAAGTCACTTCATCTCCAAGGTCAAGTAAAAAAGGCAGCACACTGCAGCGCTAAGACATGCAAACATGAAACATGAAAACTGAACTGCAATACTGCACTAGAAATATGAAAAATGAGAGCGTTTAGCGCATAAAAATGGCCAATTTTATGTGTACCTGATAGCCCCTTTACGGCATCTCTCGTATATCAGGTCCTACGCTTGCCTACCTCGCTGAGAATAAACGTCTCCATGTGAATGGGTACCTGTGAAAACCTCTTCCTAGACTCATATTCTCTCTCTCTGTGGAGGGGTACTGGACCCGCTGCGATTAAAACACCTGGGCTAGGAGGCGGAGTGCTCAGTCAGAAGGCTAAATAATATATTTGAAAAAACTGACCGTCACATCCATACATAGACTAAGTGTGAACAGGTGCTGAACCTAGAGTAACCAACTCATATATAGTCAAGTAAAAAAGGCAGCACACTGCAGCGCTAAGACATGCAAACATGAAACATGAAAACTGAACTGCAATACTGCACTAGAAATATGAAAAATGAGAGCGTTTAGCGCATAAAAATGGCCAATTTTATGTGTACCTGATAGCCCCTTTACGGCATCTCTCGTATATCAGGTCCTACGCTTGCCTACCTCGCTGAGAATAAACGTCTCCATGTGAATGGGTACCTGTGAAAACCTCTTCCTAGACTCATATTCTCTCTCTCTGTGGAGGGGTACTGGACCCGCTGCGATTAAAACACCTGGGCTAGGAGGCGGAGTGCTCAGTCAGAAGGCTAAATAATATATTTGAAAAAACTGACCGTCACATCCATACATAGACTAAGTGTGAACAGGTGCTGAACCTAGAGTAACCAACTCATATATAGTCAAGTAAAAAAGGCAGCACACTGCAGCGCTAAGACATGCAAACATGAAACATGAAAACTGAACTGCAATACTGCACTAGAAATATGAAAAATGAGAGCGTTTAGCGCATAAAAATGGCCAATTTTATGTGTACCTGATAGCCCCTTTACGGCATCTCTCGTATATCAGGTCCTACGCTTGCCTACCTCGCTGAGAATAAACGTCTCCATGTGAATGGGTACCTGTGAAAACCTCTTCCTAGACTCATATTCTCTCTCTCTGTGGAGGGGTACTGGACCCGCTGCGATTAAAACACCTGGGCTAGGAGGCGGAGTGCTCAGTCAGAAGGCTAAATAATATATTTGAAAAAACTGACCGTCACATCCATACATAGACTAAGTGTGAACAGGTGCTGAACCTAGAGTAACCAACTCATATATAGTCAAGTAAAAAAGGCAGCACACTGCAGCGCTAAGACATGCAAACATGAAACATGAAAACTGAACTGCAATACTGCACTAGAAATATGAAAAATGAGAGCGTTTAGCGCATAAAAATGGCCAATTTTATGTGTACCTGATAGCCCCTTTACGGCATCTCTCGTATATCAGGTCCTACGCTTGCCTACCTCGCTGAGAATAAACGTCTCCATGTGAATGGGTACCTGTGAAAATAAAAAATAAAAAATACTTCATCTCCAAGGGACACAATATATCGCAATTAAAATTTCAGGTCCTTGAGCACATTCCAATACCCAGACGAGGTGGCAATAGAATCCACTCCCTAAAAAAGAGGGAAGCGTATTGGATTCATGAATTACAGACCCTTACACCAAAGGGCTTAAACAGGGATTATGATCCCTTATCGTTTACTTAGTACCATATACCGTGTAGATATCATGGTAGAGCCACTGATGTTCTAAAATACGGTTATGCATAAACCTTTCCTTTGTGTTCCTTTAATTATGTTCATTAATATAAGAGATGTTGCCACCTGTATTATGTATACTAACTCATCTGTCTCTCTCTGCAGAGTCGCCTATATTGAAAACTGCACGGAAGTCACCTCCTGATCCCTCCCTACCCTCTGGACTCTCCCACCCTCTGTCCCTTACCCGACTGCTATCTATTTATCCTTTCATTAGGTCTATGGTATATATTAGAAAGGTCCGGTCCTATACCCTAATGGTTACCCCAGAATGTACCAGTATTTGACTATTTTATGCCAGTGTTTCACAATCCTATTTGCTTTTTAACACCAGCTACACATACTAGGATTGCACTTACACTCTTGATGCTTTGTTTCCATGACTACAATGCCGGCTGCACCTAACAGGAGGTTTACGTCATGGTCTGTGACGCACTTCCGGCAACAGCGACATACCGCACTACACACGTCAGACTCCAGGTATGCAGCGATCATGTGATCGCTATAACTAACGGTTCCTATGACAACGGAACGCTTTCCGCTATACCGGAGGTCCGCGTCACATACTGTGCCGCACTTCCGGCCTCAGCTGCACTCGTCTGACTCCAGGTATGCAGCGATAACGTGATCGCTATAGTCATCGGTTCCCATGACAACTAAACGCTTACCGCTATACCGGAAGTCCGCGTCACATACCGTGCCTCACTTCCGGCCTCAGCTGCACGAAGCGGTCCCGCCTCTTTTCTATATAAGCATGTCCTACACTCCCTTAGCCATTCAACCAGCGGCGGACACCGCATTGAGGTACACTACACGCCCTCTTTTCGTTGGTAAGTTCCCTCTGATTTCATTATGCCCTTATATTACTATTACTTGGTACATAGTCCAGACATGGCTCTCGTTTTTGCTACAGAGCAGGCAGCAGACTTAAAAGCGCCCACACTTTGAGGCATTCCCAGGCGCTTTGATTAAAAGGTGAGACATATTATTATTTTTCTCTTTAGGACCCATTATTCCACTATTTATACACATAGGACCACAATATCCTAAATATATATCTCTCTCACCAGATGTATATACCTTAATTACTGGACACTCCAGCGTTTTGATGCCACTACATGCATTATATGGCTTTTGTCTTCTTTATGGTGAGAAACATAATTTTGCTGAATAATTTTACATCCACCTCTATAGGATGGCATTTAATATATTTTTCCTTTATCTACCCTATAGCTATTACATTGGGGATTTACATATTTTCTGGAACCACATTGGATATACACAGTATTGTGTGTACATTATACCACCTGAACTAGGTGAGGGTTCCTATATACTCCCCATGCACTTAGTAATTATTTTCTCTATGTTGGCCTTCTTACATTATTTATGTACTATATTACAACCATCACCCATTCCTTACTTGGAACAGTAGGCGTAGACGTTACTCTATTCCAGTACCGGTTAGTATGCTACCACTACTTACTAAGTTGATCTGATATACCATACATCCTACTACCTGGTCTTCTTCTATTACAGGGAAATTATTTCCCCTTAAGGTCCATCTGAAATTATATTGTAGGACCCACCATATACCCAGGGATATCTTACACCTTTATCACACAAGCAGTCGGGTATGTAAAATATGCCTTTTTATCCTTACCTTTTCTTCCCTACCCTCTTATCCATCACATATCACACAGTTATTGTGGGATTTATCTTTGATTGTATTTGAGGTTTTTATTTTTTATGTTTTATTTTTATGTTCATTATTTACTATTGTTTCTGTATACTTATTTTGTTTACTTATATTTTGTCATATATTTGTAACGCAGTTAACTGAAGTTCTAATGTTTGACCGAAACGTCTTATAATTTGGACTGCTATCCAGTAATAATAAAAAAAAACCATTTCTAATATCATCACCAATTACAAGTTGAGTGCCAAGTTATTTATTTAATATATACTTACTGGTGTGGGGAACTTATCTTGTGCACCGACACAGCTGTGCCACGATATATTTCACTACTAATATCACAAAATACCCTAAAACTGAAGTCTGCAGATCAGTGATCCTGGGGTACCTATACTCTCTGAGTTTGGTGCGTTTGATAGGCACTTTTTCTTTGACTGCTAATTCTGGGCCTTCTGGCTATGTTTTCTGAGGTATTTTAATAGAGCTGGTCAGAGCCGTGTGCGTACGAGGTGTACGGAGTGGAGCCGTGTGTGCAAGGTGTATGGAGCAGAGTTGTGTTTACGAGGTGTATGAAGGCGGAGCCGCGTGTGTACGAGGTGTACGGAGCAGAGCCGCATGTGTACGAAGTGTACGGAGCAGAGCCGCATGTGTACGAAGTGTACGGAGCAGAGCCGCATGTGTACGAAGTGTACGGAGCAGAGCCGCATGTGTACGAAGTGTACGGAGCAGAGCCGCATGTGTACGAAGTGTACGGAGCAGAGCCGCATGTGTACGAGGTGCACGGAGCAGAGCCGTTTTTTTTTTACGCATAAAAACGCATGCGTTTGTTTGCGTCAAAAAATACATTGATGTCTATGGAAACGCATGCGTTTTTGTGTACATGCATTTGTATGCGTTTTTGAACGCATGCGTTTCCATTAAGATAACCATGTCTAGACACTGATAAGACACCCCCTACCAACAAGGTGATAAAAGGGAGGTTGGGGAAAGTTTCAGGACACTTCTCATCAGACTCTCAAGAAGACAAGACACTGGCAGGACGCATTTTGGAGGACAAGACCCAGATCAATGTGAGTATATCCTACCAATGCTTTTATTTTCTAATTTTTGGCTCTACATGTCCTAATTTCTTCCATTTCTTTCTTTCTACATGCCTCAGAATGTCTTCTTCGGAGTCTTCATCTGGTGAGGAGTTTGAGCCACGTCAGTCGGAAGTGGAGCATGTCAGTGAGGTTAGTGTTTGCCTCGTCAGATTGGTAAGTATTCACTGTCACATCGACACATGTGACAATTTGATTTTTCCTTTTTTTTAGAGCACTTCTACTGAGGCACAGACCAGGCAGGAGCAGCGGAGTCAAGGTCCGGTTGGAAGACGGCAGCGGGTATGTATACAAGGCTGACTGTCCTCATTGTAAAATTCTTGAATCTTCCATTCTTTACACTTGTATATCTTTAAATTTTTCTTATGGAATCCTTTTGTATGTTAACTTTAGTATTCATGCCATTTCTCATCATCTGTTCTCTTTCTTTTCCTTATGTGATTGAGCAAACTGTAATGATTGTCTTTAATTTTTAGGTTTCACGACGGGACGATGACCTTATCGACAACGACCTCCTAATAAGCCTGGTCCATGAGCGAGTTCCGTTGTGGGACAGCCGGGATCCACTGCATTCGATCAACACCACTCTCCGACGTTTGTGGAATGAGGTGGCCCAAGTGTTGTGGGATGGATGGGACAATGCCCCGCCATGGGTCCGTAGTGCATTTGGTAAGTGTTGCACTGCAGTGTGAAGCAGCAGAGACCTTTGCCGTGCTCTCTTGACTGTGTGATGAAATAAACTCTCCTTTTTTTTTAACAGTGGACAAAGTCAAAACACGTTGGCGTTCCATGAAGGACCGCTTCAACAAGGACCTGCGCCAAGAGAGTCGTGCTGCCAGTGGTTCAGGAGCAAGGATCAGACTGTACAAGTATCATCGCGTGCTGTCTTTTTTAAGACCGGCCCTTGCCCAGAGAACGTAAGTTTTTCTCACATGCTTTTGGTTGTATTGTATTGACATAATCTGTATTTTAAAATTCCACAGGATTTAGAGTCTGGTTATTTTTTGGTATTAATTTTCTGTTTCCTTTTTTCACAGCACACACAGCACGACTGTCGAGCCAGGTTCTGGAGCGGTCCTTCAGCCGGCAGCCACGGACCCGTCCCAGCCATCCAGCAGCGCAGCAGCAGGTGGGCCTTCCACAGTAACTGGAGACCAGGGAGCTGGCCCATCAGGTCTTCCCCTTTCGCAGTCCTCTTCCACTGCCCCCTTTTTTTGGGGCTCATCCCGGCAGCGACAGAGGGATTCGGACAGGTCACTCATGCCCGAGTTTTTGCACTTGAGCTCGGTTTTAAAACAGTTTACCTCAGTTTCCAGCGGCGCGCAGATTTACTTGCTTTTAAAACATATATTTTCGGACGTTCATGCTGCTTTCGAGTGCGGGAAACACTTCCACATGGAGCGGTAAGTAGAAGCCATTCTTTGACCGCATATATTTGAAGTTGGCGACTCCTAAAAGTTTGCGTTTAGAGCTCGGTACGGATGTACCTTTTAGCGGGGTTGTATGACTGCAGTAGGAATGACATTTATATTTCTGTTGCCCCCCATAGCCACAAACGGACACCGCTCACTTGCCCCAAGTGCCACAGAGTAACCAAATATATGTCCACGCATTTGAAAAGAGTATGCCTGAGAACCGAGAGTGATTCTGAGGTACAAAATGCCTTAGCTGCCGCCAAGGATTCCATTAACTGTATTGCGGAAAAGGGCACAAGCATCCAGTTCAGCGAGCTCAAGCCCCTCAAATCCCTGTGGGAGATTGTCTCGTTTGTGGAAGGTCGCGGCTTCTTAATAGTAAATAAGACAAGTTTTGAGTCACACGACACGCCATTAACCTCTGAGGGGCCCGCTCAGGAACAAACAGACAGTTTGGAGCCCTGCTCCATGCCCCAGGTAGAGCCAGATTCATATTTGGCGGACACGCCTGACCCTTTACAGCCGGCAGGCGGGTTGGAGGGAGACCCATGCCCAGAGCCTGAACACACAGGGAGCTTCTCTGACTACATAGCCGATGAGGAGATCGTGGATGGCAGCGCTCTAAGGATTCAGGCTACGCAGTGGAAAAACAAAAAAACGCCTGGCTACAAAGACCGCCGGCTTGTATAAGCGCCATTCGATGGATCACCCCATACTGAAGGGGTTCCAGTCGTATCTATCGGTTACACTTGGGGTCCCCAACTGCCAACATTGCACTGACCTGGGGCATTGAGCCGCCAAAGGGTGTGACGCCAGAAGTTTCTCCGCTTCACGCTGCTTCTTACACAGGACCATGAGCCTGTCCAACTGTTCTAAAGCTGTCTCATCAGACTCTCAAGAAGACAAGACACTGGCAGGACGCATTTTGGAGGACAAGACCCAGATCAATGTGAGTATATCCTACCAATGCTTTTATTTTCTAATTTTTGGCTCTACATGTCCTAATTTCTTCCATTTCTTTCTTTCTACATGCCTCAGAATGTCTTCTTCGGAGTCTTCATCTGGTGAGGAGTTTGAGCCACGTCAGTTGGAAGTGGAGCATGTCAGTGAGGTTAGTGTTTGCCTCGTCAGATTGGTAAGTATTCACTGTCACATCGACACATGTGACAATTTGATTTTTCCTTTTTTTTAGAGCACTTCTACTGAAGCACAGACCGGGCAGGAGCAGCGGAGTCAAGGTCCGGTTGGAAGACGGCAGTGGGTATGTATACAAGGCTGACTGTCCTCATTGTAAAATTCTTGAATCTTCCATTCTTTACACTCGTATATCTTTAAATTTTTCTTATGGAATCCTTTTGTATGTTTACTTTAGTATTCATGCCATTTCTCATCATCTGTTCTCTTTCTTTTCCTTATGTGATTGAGCAAACTGTAATGATTGTCTTTAATTTTTAGGTTTCACGACGGGACAATGACCTTATCGACAACGACCTCCTAATAAGCCTGGTCCATGAGCGAGTTCCGTTGTGGGACAGCCGGGATCCACTGCATTCGATCAACACCACTCTCCGACGTTTGTGGAATGAGGTGGCCCAAGCGTTGTGGGATGGATGGGACAATGCCCCGCCATGGGTCCGTAGTGCATTTGGTAAGTGTTGCACTGCAGTGTGAAGCAGCAGAGACCTTTGCCGTGCTCTCTTGACTGTGTGTGATGAAAGAAACTCTCCGGAGTTTCTCTCATCACACACAGTTGTCTTTGAACGGCAAAAATTCAATGTCCTGACCATAATTTTTATTTTTTTTTAACAGTGGACAAAGTCAAAACACGTTGGCGTTCCATGAAGGACCGCTTCAACAAGGACCTGCGCCAAGAGAGTCGTGCTGCCAGTGGTTCAGGAGCAAGGATCAGACTGTACAAGTATCATCGCGTGCTGTCATTTTTAAGACCGGTCCTTGCCCAGAAAACGTAAGTTTTTCTCACATGCTTTTGGTTGTATTGTATTGACATAATCTGTATTTTAAAATTCCACAGGATTTAGCGTCTGGTTATTTTTTGATAATACATCCATGTAGGGCTTTATAAACTGAAATAAAAACAAAGATGAGGAAATCCACACATTTGCCGTGTCAATATCACAAAATACCCTAAAACTGAAGTCTGCAGATCAGTGATCCTGGTGTACCTATACTCTCTGAGTTTGGTGCGTTTGATAGGCACTTTTCCTTTCTCCTAATTCTGGGCCTTCTGACTATGTTTTCTGAGGTATTTTAATAGAGCTGGTCAGATTTTCAACTATTCGTTGTCAGAATATGTTACTGTCACTCCCAAGTCACTTCATCTCCAAGGTCAAGTAAAAAAGGCAGCACACTGCAGCGCTAAGACATGCAAACATGAAACATGAAAACTGAACTGCAATACTGCACTAGAAATATGAAAAATGAGAGCGTTTAGCGCATAAAAATGGCCAATTTTATGTGTACCTGATAGCCCCTTTACGGCATCTCTCGTATATCAGGTCCTACGCTTGCCTACCTCGCTGAGAATAAACGTCTCCATGTGAATGGGTACCTGTGAAAACCTCTTCCTAGACTCATATTCTCTCTGTCTGTGGAGGGGTACTGGACCCGCTGCGATTAAAACACCTGGGCTAGGAGGCGGAGTGCTCAGTCAGAAGGCTAAATAATATATTTGAAAAAACTGACCGTCACATCCATACATAGACTAAGTGTGAACAGGTGCTGAACCTAGAGTAACCAACTCATATATAGTCAAGTAAAAAAGGCAGCACACTGCAGCGCTAAGACATGCAAACATGAAACATGAAAACTGAACTGCAATACTGCACTAGAAATATGAAAAATGAGAGCGTTTGGCGCATAAAAATGGCCAATTTTATGTGTACCTGATAGCCCCTTTACGGCATCTCTCGTATATCAGGTCCTACGCTTGCCTACCTCGCTGAGAATAAACGTCTCCATGTGAATGGGTACCTGTGAAAACCTCTTCCTAGACTCATATTCTCTCTCTCTGTGGAGGGGTACTGGACCCGCTGCGATTAAAACACCTGGGCTAGGAGGCGGAGTGCTCAGTCAGAAGGCTAAATAATATATTTGAAAAAACTGACCGTCACATCCATACATAGACTAAGTGTGAACAGGTGCTGAACCTAGAGTAACCAACTCATATATAGTCAAGTAAAAAAGGCAGCACACTGCAGCGCTAAGACATGCAAACATGAAACATGAAAACTGAACTGCAATACTGCACTAGAAATATGAAAAATGAGAGCGTTTAGCGCATAAAAATGGCCAATTTTATGTGTACCTGATAGCCCCTTTACGGCATCTCTCGTATATCAGGTCCTACGCTTGCCTACCTCGCTGAGAATAAACGTCTCCATGTGAATGGGTACCTGTGAAAACCTCTTCCTAGACTCATATTCTCTCTCTCTGTGGAGGGGTACTGGACCCGCTGCGATTAAAACACCTGGGCTAGGAGGCGGAGTGCTCAGTCAGAAGGCTAAATAATATATTTGAAAAAACTGACCGTCACATCCATACATAGACTAAGTGTGAACAGGTGCTGAACCTAGAGTAACCAACTCATATATAGTCAAGTAAAAAAGGCAGCACACTGCAGCGCTAAGACATGCAAACATGAAACATGAAAACTGAACTGCAATACTGCACTAGAAATATGAAAAATGAGAGCGTTTAGCGCATAAAAATGGCCAATTTTATGTGTACCTGATAGCCCCTTTACGGCATCTCTCGTATATCAGGTCCTACGCTTGCCTACCTCGCTGAGAATAAACGTCTCCATGTGAATGGGTACCTGTGAAAACCTCTTCCTAGACTCATATTCTCTCTCTCTGTGGAGGGGTACTGGACCCGCTGCGATTAAAACACCTGGGCTAGGAGGCGGAGTGCTCAGTCAGAAGGCTAAATAATATATTTGAAAAAACTGACCGTCACATCCATACATAGACTAAGTGTGAACAGGTGCTGAACCTAGAGTAACCAACTCATATATAGTCAAGTAAAAAAGGCAGCACACTGCAGCGCTAAGACATGCAAACATGAAACATGAAAACTGAACTGCAATACTGCACTAGAAATATGAAAAATGAGAGCGTTTAGCGCATAAAAATGGCCAATTTTATGTGTACCTGATAGCCCCTTTACGGCATCTCTCGTATATCAGGTCCTACGCTTGCCTACCTCGCTGAGAATAAACGTCTCCATGTGAATGGGTACCTGTGAAAACCTCTTCCTAGACTCATATTCTCTCTCTCTGTGGAGGGGTACTGGACCCGCTGCGATTAAAACACCTGGGCTAGGAGGCGGAGTGCTCAGTCAGAAGGCTAAATAATATATTTGAAAAAACTGACCGTCACATCCATACATAGACTAAGTGTGAACAGGTGCTGAACCTAGAGTAACCAACTCATATATAGTCAAGTAAAAAAGGCAGCACACTGCAGCGCTAAGACATGCAAACATGAAACATGAAAACTGAACTGCAATACTGCACTAGAAATATGAAAAATGAGAGCGTTTAGCGCATAAAAATGGCCAATTTTATGTGTACCTGATAGCCCCTTTACGGCATCTCTCGTATATCAGGTCCTACGCTTGCCTACCTCGCTGAGAATAAACGTCTCCATGTGAATGGGTACCTGTGAAAATAAAAAATAAAAAATACTTCATCTCCAAGGGACACAATATATCGCAATTAAAATTTCAGGTCCTTGAGCACATTCCAATACCCAGACGAGGTGGCAATAGAATCCACTCCCTAAAAAAGAGGGAAGCGTATTGGATTCATGAATTACAGACCCTTACACCAAAGGGCTTAAACAGGGATTATGATCCCTTATCGTTTACTTAGTACCATATACCGTGTAGATATCATGGAAGAGCCACTGATGTTCTAAAATACGGTTATGCATAAACCTTTCCTTTGTGTTCCTTTAATTATGTTCATTAATATAAGAGATGTTGCCACCTGTATTATGTATACTAACTCATCTGTCTCTCTCTGCAGAGTCGCCTATATTGAAAACTGCACGGAAGTCACCTCCTGATCCCTCCCTACCCTCTGGACTCTCCCACCCTCTGTCCCTTACCCGACTGCTATCTATTTATCCTTTCATTAGGTCTATGGTATATATTAGAAAGGTCCGGTCCTATACCCTAATGGTTACCCCAGAATGTACCAGTATTTGACTATTTTATGCCAGTGTTTCACAATCCTATTTGCTTTTTAACACCAGCTACACATACTAGGATTGCACTTACACTCTTGATGCTTTGTTTCCATGACTACAATGCCGGCTGCACCTAACAGGAGGTTTACGTCATGGTCTGTGACGCACTTCCGGCAACAGCGACATACCGCACTACACACGTCAGACTCCAGGTATGCAGCGATCATGTGATCGCTATAACTAACGGTTCCTATGACAACGGAACGCTTTCCGCTATACCGGAGGTCCGCGTCACATACTGTGCCGCACTTCCGGCCTCAGCTGCACTCGTCTGACTCCAGGTATGCAGCGATAACGTGATCGCTATAGTCATCGGTTCCCATGACAACTAAACGCTTACCGCTATACCGGAAGTCCGCGTCACATACCGTGCCTCACTTCCGGCCTCAGCTGCACGAAGCGGTCCCGCCTCTTTTCTATATAAGCATGTCCTACACTCCCTTAGCCATTCAACCAGCGGCGGACACCGCATTGAGGTACACTACACGCCCTCTTTTCGTTGGTAAGTTCCCTCTGATTTCATTATGCCCTTATATTACTATTACTTGGTACATAGTCCAGACATGGCTCTCGTTTTTGCTACAGAGCAGGCAGCAGACTTAAAAGCGCCCACACTTTGAGGCATTCCCAGACGCTTTGATTAAAAGGTGAGACATATTATTATTTTTCTCTTTAGGACCCATTATTCCACTATTTATACACATAGGACCACAATATCCTAAATATATATCTCTCTCACCAGATGTATATACCTTAATTACTGGACACTCCAGCGTTTTGATGCCACTACATGCATTATATGGCTTTTGTCTTCTTTATGGTGAGAAACATAATTTTGCTGAATAATTTTACATCCACCTCTATAGGATGGCATTTAATATATTTTTCCTTTATCTACCCTATAGCTATTACATTGGGGATTTACATATTTTCTGGAACCACATTGGATATACACAGTATTGTGTGTACATTATACCACCTGAACTAGGTGAGGGTTCCTATATACTCCCCATGCACTTAGTAATTATTTTCTCTATGTTGGCCTTCTTACATTATTTATGTACTATATTACAACCATCACCCATTCCTTACTTGGAACAGTAGGCGTAGACGTTACTCTATTCCAGTACCGGTTAGTATGCTACCACTACTTACTAAGTTGATCTGATATACCATACATCCTACTACCTGGTCTTCTTCTATTACAAAGAAATTATTTCCCCTTAAGTTCCATCTGAAATTATATTGTAGGACCCACCATATACCCAGGGATATCTTACACCTTTATCACACAAGCAGTCGGGTATGTAAAATATGCCTTTTTATCCTTACCTTTTTTTCCCTACCCTCTTATCCATCACATATCACACAGTTATTGTGGGATTTATCTTTGATTGTATTTGAGGTTTTTATTTTTTATGTTTTATTTTTATGTTCATTATTTACTATTGTTTCTGTATACTTATTTTGTTTACTTATATTTTGTCATATATTTGTAACGCAGTTAACTGAAGTTCTAATGTTTGACCGAAACGTCTTATAATTTGGACTGCTATCCAGTAATAATAAAAAAAAAACATTTCTAATATCATCACCAATTAATAATAAATAATAATAATAATTTTATTTATATAGCGCCAACATATTCCGCAGCGCTTTACAACTTATAGAGGGGACTTATACAGACAACAGACATTACAGCATAACAGAAATCACAGTTCAAAACAGATACCAGGAGGAATGAGGGCCCTGCTGCTCGCAAGCTTACAATCTATGAGGAAAAGGGGAGACACAAGAGGTGGATGGTAACAATTGCTTTAGTTATTTGGACCAGCCATAGTGTAAGGCTCGGGTGTTCATGTAAAGCTGCATGAACCAGTTAACTGCCTAAGTATGTAGCAGTACAGACACAGAGGCTATTAACTGCATAAAGTGTATGAGAACATGATGGAGGAACGTGATTATGTTGTTGTTTTTTATTAATAGGCCACACAGGGATAATTAGGTTAATGCGTTGAGGCGGTAGGCCAATCTGAACAAATGAGTTTTTAGTGCACGCTTAAAACTGTGGGGATTGGGGATTAATCGTATTAACCTAGGTAGTGCATTCCAAAGAATCGGCGCCGCACGTGTAAAGTCTTCAATTACAAGTTGAGTGCCAAGTTATTTATTTAATATATACTTACTGGTGTGGGGAACTTATCTTGTGCACCGACACAGCTGTGCCACGATATATTTCACTACTAATATCACAAAATACCCTAAAACTGAAGTCTGCAGATCAGTGATCCTGGGGTACCTATACTCTCTGAGTTTGGTGCGTTTGATAGGCACTTTTTCTTTGACTGCTAATTCTGGGCCTTCTGGCTATGTTTTCTGAGGTATTTTAATAGAGCTGGTCAGAGCCGTGTGCGTACGAGGTGTACGGAGTGGAGCCGTGTGTGCAAGGTGTATGGAGCAGAGTTGTGTTTACGAGGTGTATGAAGGCGGAGCCGCGTGTGTACGAGGTGTACGGAGCAGAGCCGCATGTGTACGAAGTGTACGGAGCAGAGCCGCATGTGTACGAGGTGTACGGAGCAGAGCCGCATGTGTACGAGGTGTACGGAGCAGAGCCGCATGTGTACGAGGTGCACGGAGCAGAGCCGTTTTTTTTTTAAAAACGCATGCGTTTGTTTGCGTCAAAAAATACATTGATGTCTATGGAAACGCATGCGTTTTTGTGTACATGCATTTGCATGCGTTTTTGAACGCATGCGTTTCCATTAAGATAATCATGACTAGACACTGATAAGACACCCCCTACCAACAAGGTGATAAAAGGGAGGTTGGGGAAAGTTTCAGGACACTTCTCATCAGACTCTCAAGAAGACAAGACACTGGCAGGACGCATTTTGGAGGACAAGACCCAGATCAATGTGAGTATATCCTACCAATGCTTTTATTTTCTAATTTTTGGCTCTACATGTCCTAATTTCTTCCATTTCTTTCTTTCTACATGCCTCAGAATGTCTTCTTCGGAGTCTTCATCTGGTGAGGAGTTTGAGCCACGTCAGTCGGAAGTGGAGCATGTCAGTGAGGTTAGTGTTTGCCTCGTCAGATTGGTAAGTATTCACTGTCACATCGACACATGTGACAATTTGATTTTTCACTTCTACTGAGGCACAGACCGGGCAGGAGCAGCGGAGTCAAGGTAAGCAGAGTAGACGCGGGTCAAGAAGTAGAAGCAGACAAGATGGTGACCGCTCCGGTACTGCCGCACTTCTTGGTACGTGGTCCCATTGTGCAATTCATTCATTTGGCCGCCCTCTACCAGGGAGTCATTCTCAAAAGTGAATTCCCCCTTCCGTCTCAGTTGAGCATCGGAGAGTAAGTTGTCATTTTGCAGAAACTACACCAGATCTTTATACACTGATCTCTGGATGGAGTCTCCGAGGACAACGACAAACTTGTTGTGCAGTATCTGGCGGACATGAGTTGAGCGTAAGACCTCCATAACTGCCTTCCAACTGCCAGACCCGGTAACGGCTCCTCGTGCTGATCTCAGTCCCCACGCAGTAACAGTCTCCACTCACATCTGTAGCTCCGCCCAACGGTGTAACTCCGCCCTCAGACAGCACGCCTTTTTAATTGGCTGAGATCTAACGGTTGCACGCCCATAACGGTGCAACGGTTCATTTGTCCAACAAATGAAGGTTACAGAGCCCAGAGGCAGTCAGTAGGAGTAGTGATAGGGCTTCACAAATTGCAGATGCTCTGAAGGGTCCTTATATGTGTTACAATACCACCCACGTTTACAGGTCTTGGGAGGTATTGCAGCTTCCAGTTCTCACCACTGACCATATACCCATATGTAAACATTACCTTCAGCCATGCTGTTGGCTTCCTCTTTTTCTACATTTGTCTAAACCATACTGATGGAAAACAGGACCTATTGAATGTACTCTGTCCTGTGATAATTTTTTGTACATTTCAATTTCTGGCCCTCATTGCCCTTTGACCAACCTGCGTGCCAAGAAACCTAGTGCATTTCTCTTTAAATGCACTTATCAGATGGCACCTCAGATCTCCTAATGCCACCAGTGGCATCTTGTGGGGCAGTGTATGACTCTGCGCTCATGCAACGCTCCTTCTAATTATCACATTACATGTCGCACATCTGTTGCAGTTCTGCAGCACCACACACCACAATGGCAGCATCTTCATAGACATACGTTAGCATTGCACATATATGCATTTTGATGCCTTCAGTGTGAATGTACAATTTTCATAGTCATGAAAATACAGAAAAATCTTTAAATGAGGTGTCCAAACTTTTGGTCTGTACTGTATATACAGTATATATTTGTGTGTAGCATCAGCAGAATAAGAAAATTTTTAGATGGTCCCATCACAACGGTGCAGAAAAAGTCCAGTACCTAGAGGCGCCCAATGGGCAGCAAGTATTTTTTTTTTCTTTTTATGGGGATGGGTTTTCTCATTTTGGTTTTGCACTTTGATCTATCCTTTAAGAAACGGTATCAACCACTGAGGACTCTCAATTCTAAATATTTTTTTATTTTTCTTTGGTTTTTCATTTATCTTATATGGCGGAGCTTATGTACTTAACGCCCGCCCTGTCTTTTGGTTTATTATTTTAACTAAAGCAGCCTAACAGTCTTACAATATTTTAACTTCCAGAACATCTCATGTAACAAAATCCCTTTGGCGGTTGTAGAATATACAGGTCCTTCTCAAAAAATTAGCATATAGTGTTAAATTTCATTATTTACCATAATGTAATGATTAAATTAAACTTTCATATATTATAGATTCATTATCCACCAACTGAAATTTGTCAGGTCTTTTATTGTTTTAATACTGATGATTTTGGCATACAACTCCTGAAAACCAAAAAAACCTGTCTCAATAAATTAGCATATCAAGAAAAGGTTCTCTAAACGACCTATTACCCTAATCTTCTGAATCAACTAATTAACTCTAAACACATGCAAAAGATACCTGAGGCTTTTAAAAACTCCCTGCCTGGTTCATTACTCAAAACCCCCATCATGGGTAAGACTAGCGACCTGACAGATGTCAAGAAGGCCATCATTGACACCCTCAAGCAAGAGGGTGAGACCCAGAAAGAAATTTCTCAACAAATAGGCTGTTCCCAGAGTGCTGTATCAAGGCACCTCAATGGTAAGTCTGTTGGAAGGAAATGGCAGAAAACGCTGTACAACGAGAAGAGGTGACCGGACCCTGAGGAAGATTGTGGAGAAGGACCGATTCCAGACCTTGGGGAACCTGAGGAAGCAGTGGACTGAGTCTGGTGTGGAAACATCCAGAGCCACCGTGCACAGGCGTGTGCAGGAAATGGGCTACAGGTGCCGCATTCCCCAGGTAAAGCCACTTTTGAACCATAAACAGCGGCAGAAGCGCCTGACCTGGGCTACAGAGAAGCAGCACTGGACTGTTGCTAAGTGGTCCCAAGTACTTTTTTCTGATGAAAGCAAATTTTGCATGTCATTCGGAAATCAAGGTGCCAGAGTCTGGAGGAAGACTGGGGAGAAGGAAATGCCAAAATGCCTGAAGTCCAGTGTCAAGTACCCACAGTCAGTGATGGTGTGGGGTGCCATGTCAGCTGCTGGTGTTGGTCCACTGTGTTTCATCAAGGGCAGGGTCAATGCAGCTAGCTATCAGGAGATTTTGGACCACTTCATGCTTCCATCGGCTGAAATGCTTTATGGAGATGAAGATTTCATTTTTCAGCACGACCTGGCACCTGCTCACAGTGCCAAAACCACTGGTAAATGGTTTACTGACCATGGTATTACTGTGCTCAATTGGCCTGCCAACTCTCCTGACCTGAACCCCATAGAGAATCTGTGGGATATTGTGAAGAGAAAGTTGAGAGACGCAAGACCCAACACTCTGGATGAGCTTAAGGCCGCTATTGAAGCATCCTGGGCCTCCATAACATCTCAGCAGTGTCACAGGCTGATTGCCTCCATGCCACGCCGCATTGAAGCAGTCATTTCTGCCAAAGGATTCCCGACCAAGTATTGAGTGCATAACTGAACATTATTATTTGATGGTTTTTTTGTTTGTTATTAAAAAACACTTTTATTTGATTGGACGGGTGAAATATGCTAATTTATTGAGACAGGTTTTTTGGGTTATCAGGAGTTGTATGCCAAAATCATCAGTATTAAAACAATAAAAGACCTGACAAATTTCAGTTGGTGGATAATGAATCTATAATATATGAAAGTTTAATTGTAATCATTACATTATGGTAAATAATGAAATTTAACACTATATGCTAATTTTTTGAGAAGGACCTGTATGATAGGACTTCACAAGGTTCAAAGCAATTTCTCAATGCTATATGGAAACTTTACAATATCGACTCTCATCATAGAGGAAGATGGTACACTTCACAAAGACATATTCTAAACCCACTGACCTAAAAGGCCTCCTGCATTTTTCTAGCTGTCATACCAAAGCCAATAAAAATTCCATTTAACTTTAATTTAAAAAAATCAGCAGAATGGCACCTTGAGACTAAAAAGGATTAAAGAAATATAAAAAACTCCTGACAAGTGGTTATTCCTCACACATACTAGAGAACACCAAGAGAAATATCACCATGCAACGGTGACCTGCAAACAACTCCGACAAAGAACCATTTGTCAACACCTTTCTCCCGCATCTACCTAATACCCGGCTCCTATATAATACAAGTCTCCATTCCCTACATCTCAATGCATTTGACTACACGGATGTTATCCTTTGTTAAATCTACTGGCTTGGACATTTTAATATGATTTCTGTCCATTACGTCAAAGTCCACCACCTGATATAATTAATTTAACACAAAAAGTACGCCTGCATTGGAGCAAATTCAACATTGATAAATCCCCCAGCCCCAGTGGTATTCATCCACAGATACTGAGGGAATTTAGCTCAGTGATTGTCAGACCGCTGCATCTTATATTCTTAGACTCTCTTGTAACAAGGGTGGTGCCACAGGTTTGGAGGATGGCTGATGTGGTACCGATATTTAAGAAAGGTAAGAAGGTGGAGCCAGGCAACTACTGTCCGATAAGCAGAAGTGTAATAAATTTTTGAGGGCATTATAAGAGATGACCTGCAGAAATATATTGCAGATAATGTAACTGTCAACCAGCATAGATTTATGAAAGATAGGTTGTGTCTAACATGTTGGGCTCCTATGAGGAGGTAAGTGCAAATCTAGATGTTGGTAATGCATCTGATGTGATAATGGCATTTGATACTGTACCAGAAGCAGGGACTAGGGGAAATTATATGCAGATGAGTAAGGAATTGGATAAATGACAGGAAACAAAGAGTCATCACAAATGGTAAGTCCTCTAAATGGAATATGGTTAGCAGTGGGGTACCGCAGGGATCTGTACTGGGAGGGATCCAGTATTTATCATGACATTCTTATTAGCACAAATCTCTGATATAACAGGCCGGGAAGGTCACGAGTACCACACACTGTGATCTTTGGAGCAAACAGCTCTCTGCTGCCTCCTATCGACTGGACAACTACATGATCGGCTGACGATCAACGGAGAAAACCGCAGCCTGTTCGCACCACTAGGCCGGCTATCAAAAAATTAACTGTGAACGTATGGAATATACACCTCCAGATTCCAACACAGGGAATATGTGTACACACCCGGGTATGGTCACAGCTAACTCTCAAATGCCCCCAGACTACTTGCCACAACACTAATCTGTTTCGGTGGATTAGACACCACTAAACGGTAGCTATCACTTTGAGGTGTAGGTTACAGAACAGAACTATTAAGTTTTATATTTAATCCAAAGGGAGGCAGTGTTTATTAAAAATATACAAAAGATTTTACAAGGGGGACAAAACATTACAGCATAAAGTTACATAAAACAAAAGGGTTAAAGAGGAGACTTACAACAGTACATTGATCGCAAAGACGATTCAGTTTACCCGAAGGAGAGCGCTTCGATTGGTCTGTCGATAAACAGGGTCTCTACATACATGAAATGTAACTCTCTGTACGAAGGCTGATAATTGGGATTCATCTTTTATCAGACCCCGAGTCCCACCAACACACTCCTCTATGATGACCTCATAAGGACCCGGTTGTGGGCTGGACTCAGCCCTTCATAATTTTAGGAAATCCCAATTTATGTAATAACTCCTCATAGTGCGATCACAGAAGGTCGATACTGATGTCTTCTTTTCTATAGGGATTTTAGCTACGCGTAGAAATCAAACATGGCCTAGCTACTGGTGGTTATATGGCGCCTATGGATATGGGGATTTTTGGCTGGTTTATAATTATGAGAAATATGTATATTTTTGGCCTAGCTATCCCGGTTCCAATAATGTATGTCTCATTACTATTGGAAGTATAGCAAATCTAATATTCCATATTTTCTCCTGCAGACATACTATCTGCTGATTTATTGTAAATGCAGTGACCATAGCTATTTGAAAAAGGTGCAAGATCTTCTTTGATCCACTTAGATCCTAATTACCTTTTCCTCTATCTCTGTGGACAATACACATTCTCCTCAGTCACCAGGATATAAAGAGGAATCCTTGCATTTTAATTTATCTGCTTCACAAAGCTTCAAAAATGGGGGGAATGAGGGACCTCAAGGATTTTTAATATTTTCTATGACACCTTCCTCTACTCCAATATCCCTCATAACATAGAACTGTTATGTTTTAATATTAGCCACAGACTAAATATTATCTACAAAACATAATAGAGCCCTGCTCTATGTAGAACAAGCAATTGGATGATAGCAGTTTCTAGTCCCTCATGAAGACTATTGCAGCAAGTAAAAAGTAAAAAAAAAGTTATTAAAATATGAAAGTTCAAATCACCCCCTTTCGCCCCATTCAAAATAAAATAAAAAATCAAATATACACATATTTGGTATTGCTGTGTTCAGAATCACCCGATCTATCAATATATAAAAAGAATCGGTAAACGGTGAAGCAAGAAAAAAATCGAAACGCCAGAATTACATTTTTATGGTCACTGCAACAATGCAATAAAATGCAATAAAGGGCGATCAAAAGAACGCATATACACCAAAATGATATCAATAAAAATGTCAGATCGGCGCCCAAAAATATAAGCCCTCATCCGGCGAAAAATGGAGACGCTATGGTTCTCGGAAAATGTCAACTTGTTTTTTGTTTTTTACAAACTTTGGATTTATTTTTCACCACTTAAATAAAAAAGAACCTATACATGTTTGGGGTCTATGAACTTGTAATAACCTGGAAAATCATAACGGCAGGTCAGTTTCAGCATTTAGTTAACATGATAAAAAAAAATTCCCCCAAAAAATTGTGGAATTGCACTTTTTTGCAATTTCACAGCATTTTGAGTATTTTCCCCCTTTTCCAATACATGATATGGTAAAATCAACGGTGTCGATCAAAAGTACAACGAAGAAGGGGAGCAAAAAAAGGAAACACAAAAATGGAAATACCCCTGGTCCTTAATGGGTTAAACTTTTTTAAAGTAGAGGCTAACAATTACATTAATTTTAGAAGTGGCCATTACTCAAGATGCCTCGAAAACATCCTGCAAAATCAGATAAAGAGTAAAAAAAAATTGCACTCGACTCAAGATTTGGCCAACATCCTCCACCTCTCCTCCAGCACCACACCTCCTCCTGTGGCCCAGAGCCTGTATCCCCCAGCACCACCTTCTCCTGTGGCCCACAGCCTACACCGACCAGCATCACCTCCTCCTGTAGCCCACAGCCTGCAGCCAAACTCGCACCATCCTGGCCAACATTATTGGCAAACAAAAACAACCTTCTACAGACTAGCCAGCCTATATTTAATTTCCAGGATACAATGTCAGCTCAAACAAGACAAGGGCAGAGGTGCATTCTTCAATTAGGCTTTTGGTTCGGAGATGTCTACACAACCGCCTTATATACCCCAGAGTCCCACCATCAGGCTGATGTTTTGGGTTCTGAAATACATTTTCAATCAGAGACTTAGGACCATGTGGTTTTCCCACCCTTTAGTCCCCCCTTCAGTCAGTTATCCTTAGGGCTCATTTCCACATGCGAGGCACACGTCCGTATCTCGCATGTGGAAACCAAGCTCTGGCGCCGGCACTCAGGAGCGGAGCTGTGCAGCTCCATGTGTTCCTATGCGGTCGCATGCTCCGCTCTGGAGTGCCGGCTCCATAGCTTGGTTTCCACATGCGAGATACGGACGTGTGACTCGCATGTGGAAATGAGCCCTTATGTGTCCACTCGATTTTCTGCTCCATCACCTTTTTTCAACACCCAGTCCATGCCCTGATTGTAAGTTCCCCCACTTAAGTTTTTTTTTTTTCCTTTTTTTGCTGCTATAAATCATAATTAGGTTTCGGCATAAGGAAATAATATGCTTATTTTTGTTTTTGGCATACAAATCTATAAGTATGTTTTTGTGTATGAAAAAGGCCTTGTCTCATTTGTCCTTTTAAAAAAAAAAAAAAAGATTTGTTGTTTTAATCAGTAAATCACACACAACAGTAAAAAGCATCAGCGGGAAAGTGTACAACTGTGGGGTGAAGATTATAGTCTGTGAAAAGTGTAACATACATGGAGTTTCACAAACTATTAATATCATCACCCAGTTGTATCTTTAGACTTTATTGGTTATTAAAATGGGGGACCCCAATAAAAAAAATGTGCATATGTTGAGTAAAATTTCTGCATTTCGTGGCTGGAAAAACGTGTGATTTTGGCGAGTTTTTGCCTGATATGAATTAAGTCAATGGTGAAAACGTAGGATAAAAACTCAGAGAATTGACATGCAGCAGATTATTTTCTGCACCAAATCTGCAAATACTTAAAATGTGCATGACACGTCAGGCTTCTCATTCACTTTGCTGGCATCAGATTTTGTCACAAATCCGGGCAGAAAAAATGCAGCAAAATCGCACCAAATCTGCGACGTGCACACAGCCCTATAGGTAAGAGCGATATCCGCAAAAAACATGGATACACTGGTGCAAGAAAAACCATTGTGTGAACGAGGCCGAAGGTGTTAGTAATGCCTGATAATAAACATACTGGGTAAATATACGGGACGTACACCCATGGACTGCTGTTATTCTATTTGCTGCAGGTTTCTGGAGGATTTGCCTTAGGACATAAATGCGCTTCACAGGTACTTTTATTATTTATGTCTTATTTTTTCCCTTTTTATATTCTGTAATGTTTTTAGTTCTTGGAGAAGGCAGAGGGCACATCACAATAAATTTCGTTTTTTCTTTTTGTGTTTTAAAATGTGAATTTTTCCTCCTTTTCCAGTTGTCAGTTATTGCGCAGCTTTTCTTATTTTATGTTCTGTATTAGGGCGCTGTAAGATCATTTTCTGCCTCGTCCATTTCTTAATTCATCTTATTTATACTGAACGTGATTTTCCCCTTTATTAGTCATTTATAAACCTATGAAGTTTAAACATTTTCGTGCCTTCAGGTTTTTTTGGTCTTGATGAAATACACATAATTTGCTGATTTTTGTCTATATTACATCTTTTGCGCTGTTTTCTCTCGTCGCCTCCTTCGCTCTTGGAAGATCTCTGTATTATTCACTCATTTTAAGAGTTTAGTCACTTTTGTGCCGTCATTCGATGTCGCTATTCATAATTTAGGATCACTATTTGTCTGCTCTGCAGCATCTTTCCCCCTCATATCCGCAATTTCCTTATTGCTGCATATTTATTGGTATTTTTTCAGACGAAATCTTTGAAAAAAATGTAGATTCTGTGCGTTTTTCCTATTGTGGCGTCCTAAACCAACACTACAGACTTCCTGACGTGATTAGTGTCCGTATAGTGATCTCAGACACTGCTCTGACTTTTACCTCATGGAATCACTAAAACCCTAGACTATATATAGTCCCACTAACGCCATTCACTGCAGTGCGGTCAGCTGTCTAACTATCCTAGCTTTGCTGTGTAATGGCGTCACAGCCGTTTCCTGCCCTCAGACAGCTCACAGCCTCACACAACCTCCTCTCTACAGCGAACATGTGCTTAAAATGGCGCTGTTGCTCGCTGAGATCGCTCTTTTATAACCACAGTGGACAGAGCGTCATGGCAGAGATAGCCAGCGACACCTGGTGGTGGGAGGACGGAATGGCAGATAATATTACACAGTGTGCTGTAGGACCTTCCATGACGTCCTGTCCATGTGAGTATACGCATGCGCGTTCTTTCGTGGTGTCAGGGCTCCTCCAGCTGCAGTGAAGTCTTGTGTTGCGGAAGTCTGTGCAGTGACAGCAGCGGCTGCACACGGAGGAGGTGAGGGAGAGACGGAAGGTGCGGGGGTCTGTGCGGTAATCCGGCCCCTGTGTGATGACCGGTCAGTGCAGTCACCAGGAGCGGTGTGTAATGTGTGCACGTTACATGGTGACCGGGACAGTGATGTCTGTGTATCAGTGACTCCTGTGTAATGTCACTATTGAAGGCTCTGATCACCTGTACGTCATAGCTTCCCCCCCCTCAGCCCCCTGTACTTTATGGCGTCTGCCCTCACCCCCTGTACGTTATGGCATCTCCCCCTCAGCCCCCTGTACGTTATAGCGTCTCCCCCTCAGCCCCCTGTACGTTATGGCGTCTCCCCCTCAGCCCCCTGTACGTTATGGCGTCTCTCCGTCAGCCCCCTGTACGTTATGGCGTCTCTCCGTCAGCCCCCTGTACGTTATGGCGTCTCCCCCTCAGCCCCCTGTACGTTATGGCGTCTCCCCCTCAGCCCCCTGTACGTTATGGCGTCTCCCCCTCAGCCCCCTGTACGTTATGGCGTCTCCCCCTCAGCCCCCTGTACGTTATGGCGTCTCCCCGTCAGCCCCCTGTACGTTATGGCGTCTCCCCGTCAGCCCCCTGTACGTTATGGCGTCTCCCCGTCAGCCCCCTGTACGTTATGGCGTCTCCCCGTCAGCTCCCTGTACGTTATGGCGTCTCCCCGTCAGCCCCCTGTACGTTATGGCGTCTCCCCGTCAGCCCCCTGTACGTTATGGCGTCTCCCCGTCAGCCCCCTGTACGTTATGGCGTCTCCCCGTCAGCCCCCTGTACGTTATGGCGTCGCCCCCTCAGCCCCCTGTACGTTATGGCGTCTCCCCGTCAGCCCCCTGTACGTTATGGCGTCTCCCCCTCAGCCCCCTGTACGTTATGGCGTCTCCCCCTCAGCCCCCTGTACGTTATGGCGTCTCCCCCTCAGCCCCCTGTACGTTATGGCGTCTCCCCCTCAGCCCCCTGTACGTTATGGCGTCTCCCCCTCAGCCCCCTGTACGTTATGGCGTCGCCCCCTGTACGTTATGGCGCCTGCCCCTCAGCCCCCTGTACGTTATGGCGTCTCCCCCCCCCCCCCCCCAGCCCCCTGTACGTTATGGCGTCTCCCCCCCCCCCCCCAGCCCCCTGTACGTTATGGCGTCTCCCCCCCCCCCCCAGCCCCCTGTACGTTATGGCGTCTTCCCCCCCCCCCCCCAGCCACCTGTACGTTATGGCGTCTCCCCCTTCAGCCACCTGTACGTTATGGCGTCTCCCCCCCCCCCCCCCCCCACCAGCCCCCTGTATATTATGGCGTTCAACCCCCTTCATCTCCATGAATTATTGAGTCTCCCCGTCAGCCCCCTGTACGTTATGGCATCTCCCCGTCAGCCCCCTGTACGTTATGGCATCTCCCCGTCAGCCCCCTGTACGTTATGGCGTCTCCCCCTCAGCCTTCTGTACGTTATGGCGTCTCCCCCTCAGCCCCCTGTACGTTATGGCGTCGCCCCCTGTACATTATGGCGTCTCCCCCTCAGCCCCCTGTACGTTATGGCGTCTCCCCCTCAGCCCCCTGTACGTTATGGCGTCTCCCCGTCAGCCCCCTGTACGTTATGGCATCTCCCCCTCAGCCCCCTGTACGTTATGGCGTCTCCCCCTCAGCCCCCTGTACGTTATGGCGTCTCCCCCTCAGCCCCCTGTACGTTATGGCGTCGCCCCCTGTACGTTATTGCGTCTGCCCCTCAGCCCCCTGTACGTTATGGCGTCTCCCCTCCCCCTCAGCCCCCTGTACGTTATGGCGTCTCCCCTCCCCCTCAGCCCCCTGTACGTTATGGCGTCTCCCCGTCAGCCCCCTGTACGTTATGGCGTCTCCCCGTCAGCCCCCTGTACGTTATGGCGTCTCCCCGTCAGCCCCCTGTACGTTATGGCGTCTCCCCGTCAGCCCCCTGTACGTTATGGCGTCTCCCCGTCAGCCCCCTGTACGTTATGGCGTCTCCCCGTCAGCCCCCTGTACGTTATGGCATCTCCCCGTCAGCCCCCTGTACGTTATGGCGTCTCCCCCTCAGCCCCCTGTACGTTATGGCGTCTCCCCCTCAGCCCCCTGTACGTTATGGCGTCTCCCCCTCAGCCCCCTGTACGTTATGGCGTCTCCCCCTCAGCCCCCTGTACGTTATGGCGTCTCCCCGTCAGCCCCCTGTACGTTATGGCGTCTCCCCCTCAGCCCCCTGTACGTTATGGCGTCTCCCCCTCAGCCCCCTGTACGTTATGGCGTCTCCCCGTCAGCCCCCTGTACGTTATGGCGTCGCCCCCTGTACGTTATGGCGTCTGCCCCTCAGCCCCCTGTACGTTATGGCGTCTCCCCCCCCCCCCCCCCAGCCCCCTGTACGTTATGGCGTCTCCCCCCCCCCCCCCAGCCCCCTGTACGTTATGGCGTCTTCCCCCCCCCCCCCAGCCCCCTGTACGTTATGGCGTCTCCCCCCTCAGCCACCTGTACGTTATGGCGTCTCCCCCCCCAGCCCCCTGTATATTATGGCGTTCAACCCCCTTCATCTCCATGCATTATTGCGTCTCCCCGTCAGCCCCCTGTACGTTATGGCATCTCCCCGTCAGCCCCCTGTACGTTATGGCGTCTCCCCCTCAGCCTTCTGTACGTTATGGCGTCTCCCCCTCAGCCCCCTGTACGTTATGGCGTCTCCCCCTCAGCCCCCTGTACGTTATGGCGTCTCCCCGTCAGCCCCCTGTACGTTATGGCGTCTCCCCGTCAGCCCCCTGTACGTTATGGCGTCTCCCCCTCAGCCCCCTGTACGTTATGGCGTCTCCCCCTCAGCCCCCTGTACGTTATGGCGTCTCCCCCTGTACGTTATGGCGTCTGCCCCTCAGCCCCCTGTACGTTATGGCGTCGCCCCCTGTACGTTATGGCGTCTGCCCCTCAGCCCCCTGTACGTTATGGCGTCTCCCCCCCCCCCCCCCCCAGCCCCCTGTACGTTATGGCGTGTCTCCCCCCCCCCTCCAAGCCCCCTGTACGTTATGGCGTCTTCCCCCCCCCCCCCCAGCCCCCTGTACGTTATGGCGTCTCCCCCTCAGCCACCTGTACGTTATGGCGTCTCCCCCCCCCCCCCAGCCCCCTGTATATTATGGCGTTCAACCCCCTTCATCTCCATGCATTATTGCGTCTCCCCGTCAGCCCCCTGTACGTTATGGCATCTCCCCGTCAGCCCCCTGTACGTTATGGCATCTCCCCGTCAGCCCCCTGTACGTTATGGCGTCTCCCCCTCAGCCTTCTGTACGTTATGGCATACCCTCAGCCCCTGTACGTTGTGGTGTCTCCCCCTCAGCCCCTGTACGTTATGGCATTCCCTCTAACCCCCCCCCCCCCCCCCCCGAGCCCTCTGTGCGTTATGGTGTCTTCCCCACCCCCCAGCCCCCTGTACGTTGTGGCGTTCCCCCCCCCCCCCCCCAGCCCCCTGTATGTTATGGCGTCTCCCCCTCAGCTCCCTGTACGTTATAGCGCCTCCCCGTCAGCCCCCTGTATGTTATGGCGTTCAACCCCCTTCATCTCTCCATACATTATTGCGTCACCCCGTCAGCCTCCTGTACTTTATGGCGTCTCCCCCACAGCTCCCTGTACGTTATGGCGTCCCCCCGTCAGCCCCCTGTACGTTATGGCATCTCCCCCTCAGCCCCCTGTATGTTATGGAGTCTCCCTGTCAGCCCCCTGTACGTTATGGCATTCCCCCCCCCCCCCCTGAGCCCCCTGTATGTTATGGTGTCACCCCCCCCCCCCCCCTCAGCCCCCTGTACGTTGTGGCGTCTCCCCCTCAGCCCCCTGTACGTTGTGGCGTCTCCCCCTCAGCTCCCTGTACATTATGGGGTCTCCCCCCTCAGCTCTCTGTACATTGTGGTGTCTCCCCCTCAGCCCCCTGTACGTTGTGGCGTCTCCCCCTCAGCTCCCTGTACATTATGGGGTCTCCCCCCTCAGCTCTCTGTACATTGTGGCGTCTCCCCCTCAGCTCCCTGTACGTTATGGGGTCTCCCCCTCGGCTCCCTGTACGTTATGGGGTCTCCCCCTCAGCTCCCTGTACGTTGTGGCGTCTCCCCCTCAGCTCCCTGTACGTTATGGGGTCTCCCCCTCAGCTCCCTGTACGTTGTGGCGTCTCCCCCTCAGCCCCCTGTACGTTATGGCGTCTCACAGCCCCTGTACATTACACTGCGATGCTTCTTATATCCGCCCATATATTATACTGTGTCGCCCCTCCGTCCCCCCACGGTTTTATCACACCGGTGTATTATACTTTTATTATCTCTCGCGGCTGAAACATCCGGCGTCTCCTGACTCCTGCACGCTGGGTGCTATAATAGGAGTTTAATACACTGGTGTGCAGGCCGCACATTACAGCACCCAGCGTGCTGGAGTCAGGAGACTGCGGATATTTCAGCACACTGGGTGTTATAGTGTGCGGCCTCCACACCGGTGTATTAGGCTGTGTGCACACGGTGCGTTTTCTACGCTCAGAAATGGGCAAAAAACATTAGAGAATTTTTATCCCAGCTAAGTCGGTGAGAGTCCTGAAGTGTTGTGCACATGACAGGGATTTTCCTTGCATATTTGCAGTGCGTTTTTGCTGCAGCATGGTAATTCTTTGTGCGGATTTTTATTGTTTTTCACCCATTGACTTCAATTGAGTCCGTTAAATCCACAGCAAAAACTCGAGTATAAAAATGTTTGTGGAGAATGTTTGTGCTGAGTTTCTGTCTGCATTTTTACGGACTTCCTGTGGTGTTTCCCACGCTGTCACCTGTCATCTGTATTACAGCGTGGGAAACACCGGTGAGGCGGTAACCTTACCACCTGTAAGATAGTTACTGTCAGTCACAGTGCTGTGGGTTCACGCCATCAGATGTCAGCATGACCCCGCAGGTGTTACTGTGACCCGCGGTAAGAAACTTACTGCAGTTCACAGGCGTCAGCTGATGAGACTACTACTCCCACCAGCTGACACCTCTGATCAAAGTAAAAAAAAAATAAGTGAAATAATGAAATACATATACAGATAAAAAACAACCTATACTCACCTTAGGCTTCTTTACACGTCCGTCTTCCAAATCTGCACAGGATCCGTCAAGACGTTGAAATGACGGATCCTGTGCAGATTGTGAAAAACGTAGGCCCGTCTTTCTTATGGACCCATCGAGCCTATGTGCACCTGTTGTGTATGCGTCTTCGCAGTGGACTATTCAATTCGGGTAACGTTTCGACCCCAGCAGGTCTTTATCAAAACCTCACTTATGCCAAAGAGGTAGAGGAGAGGAGAAAGAGCCGAGTTCCCATAGGGCAGCTCTGGTGGAGTTGTGTGGAAGCGCGTCCGCCTGGTGGGTGATGTAGGACAAATTGAAAAATCGCAGTATTGTCACCTACCGGCCTTCCCGCGCAGCGATGCTCCCAACAGCTAGCGTTCCTAGTAATACATTGCATTTGGCTGCCGGGAGCTTCGGTGACACTGCGCGGAACGTCGGTAGGTGAGAATATTGCGATTTAAAAAAAAAAAAAAAAATGTTACATTATTTTTAACATTATATCTTGTTACTATTGATGCTTCATAGGCAGCATCAATAGTAAAAAGAGAAAGAGAGCGAACGAGAGAATTTCCCTGACGGGAAATTCTTCTACGCATGCTCAGTTTGAAAAGACGGGACCGTCGCTGGATTCCTGCTTTTCACAGTCAGCGACGCATCCTGCGCCCATAGACTTACATTGTAGCCAGTGACGGGCAGCGCAGGATGCATCGCTGACCAATTTTCCTACGTGCAGAAAAAACGTTCCTCTGAACATTTTCTCTGCCCGACGGACCATTTTATTACACAGGATCCAGTGCTCGACGGATGAAACGGATGGCCATCTGTCACAATCCGTCGCTAATACAAGTTTATGGGAAAATGCAGATCCCGCATTCTCAAAAATCGAGGGATTGCGACGGGAGCTGAAAGACGGAAGTGTGAAAGAGGCCTAATGCTCAATCCCCGATGGCAAAGTCTCCTGTAAACAATCAAAAATAATAAACCATCTTATACTCTCCTGCCCTCGTTGGTCTACATAATCCAGAGAGTCCCATGGCTATCTCACGTGTAGAACAGTCACATCAAGAGATGTGACCACTCTAACCAGCCGCCGGCTGCACACTGACAGGAGGTAATCGCTCCCGCAGTGTATAGCGCTGAGCTGCCATGAGAGAGGTCACACGAGTTCATCAGCTGATCAGCGCCGGTGCTCTCACAGCAGCACCGCTGACAATATCCCCAACCCTATTACCCCACTTGCCAATGCACTAGAGCAAGTGGGAAGAGCGAACTTAAGCATCAGATTTGGCAAATCTTTTAGATGCGCCATTTCTGGGGCGGCTGAGAGCTGATGTTTTTAGTCTGGGAGGGGGCCAATATCCATGGTCCCTTCCTAGGCTATTGCTATCAGCCCGCATCTTTCTGCCTAGCCTTTGCTTGTTATTACATATAGGGGGACCCTACGTCAATTTTTTAAACTGATGTCCTCCTGTAACCTAGCTAGTAAAGGCTAAGCAAACAGCTGTTAGCTGATATTAATAGCCTGGGAACCTTTTAGTAAAATCAGCCGTCGGCATTTCCCTCTGCTGGTTATGAAAATTACGGGGGACCCCATGACATTTTTTTTTTTTTTTATTATAAAAATTGACAGGTATCAGGAAGCACGCTGATTTGTGCCAGATGCTGTTTGGTTACAGCCTATTTAGGTTTGTTCTGTTAATTCTCCTACATAGGCTGATGACTGTGTGTGTTTATTTAACACATTACTAACTGGTTTAGTAATGAGCGTGTCTGGCTGACACCTCTTCATTTCCTAGGGCTTGGTGACAGCGGCTGACACCAAGCCCTAATGCCATTACCCTGATGCAATTCATTCTGATAATGGGAAAAAAAGGGGATGAAACAGAAAATTGCATCAGAAATTTTTTTTTTTTAATCTTTTTTTGAGTGCAAAAAAGCATTCTTTACTGTAAAAAAACCTGCATGCATGCATGCACCAAAACCATGCGTTTTTGCTGCCAAGAGATGCAGAAAATGTCTGCAAGCCAAATGCTCAACGTGCGCACGTAGCCTTATTCTTCTATTATCCCTCCCCGGCTGTAGTATCCAGCTTCTCCTGACTCCAGCACACTGCTGTAATGACCGGCCTCAACACCGGTATATTATGCTTCTATTATCTCTCCCTGGCTGTAATACCAGCATCTCCTGACTCCAGCACGCTGGGTGATAAAACATCCGGTTATAATGGTGCAGTCATGGCATGCTCTCCGACCCTAACCGGCGACAGGCGCTGGCACGTCTCATCACACGGCTCAACTCCAGAGTGTTGGACCGGGGGGTAGCAATCAGAGTGTGGACCAGGAGAGGGATCAGAGTGTGGGCCCGATGGTGGTCGGGAGATCAGAGTGTGGGCCCGGTGGTGGTTTGGGAGATCAGAGTGTGGGCCCGGTGGTGGTTTGGGAGATCAGAGTGTGGGCCCGGTGGTGGTTTGGGAGATCAGAGTGTGGGCCCGGTGGTGGTTTGGGAGATCAGAGTGTGGGCCTGGTGGTGGTTTGGGAGATCAGAGTGTGGGCCCGGTGGTGGTTTGGGAGATCAGAGTGTGGGCCCGGTGGTGGTTTGGGAGATCAGAGTGTGGGCCCGGTGGTGGTTTGGGAGATCAGAGTGTGGGGGCCGGTGGTGGTTTGGGAGATCAGAGTGTGGGCCCGGTGGTGGTTTGGGAGATCAGAGTGTGGGCCCGGTGGTGGTTTGGGAGATCAGAATGTGGGCCCGGTGGTGGTTTGGGAGATCAGAGTGTGGGCCCGGTGGTGGGTCGGGAGATCAGAGTGTGGGCCCGGTGGTGGTCGGGAGATCAGAGTGTGGGCCCGGTGGTGGTCGGGAGATCAGAGTGTGGGCCCGGTGGAGAAATCATAGGGTGGGCTGGGAGGGGGAAGAGAGACCAGAGTGTGGACTTGGGGGGAGATCAGAGTGGACTCCCATCCCGGCTGTTTGCAGATAATACATAGTGTAATATTGTCTGCGCTGAAGCGTCTCACTATTTTCAGTATCTCTGCTTGCTGACAGTGTTACGTAGATCTAGATCCTGTGTAAGATGTGTCACATCTGAGGGTTTGTTACAGTCATATCCAGTCCGCCTGGGCTACAATCCAGGCTGTTACCTACACTGCCACATTGTAACAAACCATCAGCGCAGGAGGCGATCAGTACTTGGAGCAGGGTGACGGCTAACTTTTGTCTGCTTTCTGCCCAGGGGGTCTCCTGTCGCCTGGCTGGAGAGGACGATGTGCGGGATCGGGCTGGAGGTTTACACCCAGAGCTTTGTCCGCAACCTGCCGTTCCTTGACGAGTCCACGGAGCGCTTCGTATGTGTATACGGGGGAATACGGCTTCGTCCAGCCGGCGGGTAAGGCGCCTGTAATAATCTTATCCTCTACTTCTGTTGTCAGATGGTGAAAGGCAACAATGTGTACGACATCCTGCGGCCCCCCCGCGCCACCAGTACCGAGTCCCTGGTGCTCAGCGTCCCCTGCAGCGAGGGCCAGAACAACAACCAGGCGGTGGGGCTGCTGCTGGCGTTGGCCTCCTACTTCCAAGGTGAGACCACCGGAGAGAGGCTGCTTTATAATGCCGGTATGTGGCAGCGCCGGGGGTCCTCTGAGACCCCTGATCAATTACAGAGATCCCCCAACTTTTCTATTGTTCTTATGCGGCACCTATAATTCATTGACCAATTTGGAGACCCCCAACTTTTTTATTTTTACATCAGTGGAGCCAAGTGAGGTTTTAGTTTCTGAGTTCCGAGCTGATGTTGTTAGTACAGTTTTGGGTGTGGAGGGGGGGGGGGGGCTGCTGAATTTCTGAAATTCTGGCTTTTGCCTTCTTTGAATGTTTTAAAAACTTTCTGGCAGTTCTGTTTGTAAATGTCGTATTGTAAAAGTAGTTTTTCTTTTTTATATTGCAGTTGCTGCATAGTGTTTCTGATCAGTTGGGGTCCAGGTCCTGAGACTACCCCCCACCAATCGCTCAAAACACCGTTCTGCGCACACACGTCATGCAGAAGCTGCGCACACGGCTGTGTAAGGACCCTACACCTACCACTGAGCCCATGTACGAGCTGCACACTCCACAGCACTGGTTTGACCGATCGGTGAGGGTCTCTGGACCCAGACCCCCTCTGATCACAGACACAATGCCTCACCTGTCACAAATAGTGCACTTTTCCATAATGAAGGCAGCCTTTACCCCCTGATGGTTTGCGACAAAATTTATGCTTCAAGAACAAATGCGTTTATTGCACGTGAAAAGGCGACAAGTACAAGACGTTTCGGCCACTCTGTGGCCTTGATCACTGTGTCGCTAAAAAAAAAATGAAAACAGATATACATAAGATTTACATTATATACACTATATACAATATATTACAAAAACAGCCGTATACGGCATAATAGGCATAATGAGGGATTGAAGCCATGTCAAAAGGACTAGTGACTTGGGGTATAGCCTATATGGGGACCTTTAAACCAGTATGGGAATAAGAAAGAGATAGATGTTGTTTCAAAGAGACCAGTTATAGTTTTAAGGTCTATCTAGAACTAGAAGGTAAGATAGAAGCTTCAGAACAATAGAGAGTGCTGTGGGGACATACCGTAGTAGAGGTGCGTCACTAAGTTATCCTTGTACGTCCTGGATAGGCATGGGCCAGTTATGGCACGTATAACCTGGTAAGGGTGATGGATACTAATTACAATCAAATAACCGCAGTATGATGCATTTATAAGTGTGCGGAGGCAGTCTCCCAGGGGCGTAACTACCGCGGTCGCAGGGGTCGCAATTGCGACGGGGCCCGCAGTGCTTAGGGGCCCACCCAGTCCAGCAGACTGGGCGGGCTCCTAAGAACTCTAAGCTACAAAATGGGCCGCCGGCCCTTTAAATAATTCTTCCTTACAGGCCCTGCTGCGCGTGCACTCGCGATCACGGGTGGGACTGCACTTGACCCGCAGCAGAGCCCCTCCACCGCAGAGAGCCGCACACCACTACTATAGCTGCCACTGCTCTGTGCGCACAGGACCTGTGATGAGGTCACAGGAGGGGAGGAGTTGGAGTCACATGATCAAGGGCTTCCGTGTAGTGCAGGACAGTAGTGCAGTGCTGTTTGTCATCGTGCTGGAGGAGGGTAAGCTTTTGTGTGAGGTCAGGAGGGGTTTGGGTGGATGTAGCAGAGCAGTGTGTGCATGAGGTGTACGGAGCGGAGCCGGGTGTGCACGAGGTGTACGGAGCGGAGCCGGGTGTGCACGAGGTGTACGGAGCGGAGCCGGGTGTGCACGAGGTGTACGGAGCGGAGCCGGGTGTGCACGAGGTGTACGGAGCGGAGCCGGGTGTGCACGAGGTGTACGGAGCGGAGCCGGGTGTGCACGAGGTGTACGGAGCGGAGCCGGGTGTGCACGAGGTGTACGGAGCGGAGCCGGGTGTGCACGAGGTGTACGGAGCGGAGCCGGGTGTGCACGAGGTGTACGGAGCGGAGCCGGGTGTGCACGAGGTGTACGGAGCGGAGCCGGGTGTGCACGAGGTGTACGGAGCGGAGCCGGGTGTGCACGAGGTGTACGGAGCGGAGCCGGGTGTGCACGAGGTGTACGGAGCGGAGCCGGGTGTGCACGAGGTGTACGGAGCGGAGCCGGGTGTGCACGAGGTGTACGGAGCGGAGCCGGGTGTGCACGAGGTGTACGGAGCGGAGCCGGGTGTGCACGAGGTGTACGGAGCGGAGCCGGGTGTGCACGAGGTGTACGGAGCGGAGCCGGGTGTGCACGAGGTGTACGGAGCGGAGCCGGGTGTGCACGAGGTGTACGGAGCGGAGCCGGGTGTGTACGAGGTGTCGCATCTCTGCTTCAGGAAAATGGCCGCCGCGATCTCCATCTGGGCACGCGCGGCATCCTGCGGCCATTTTCCTGAAGCCGCGGCCAGCAGAGCGCCGCTTCTGCGCACGCGCGGCCAAAGGAAGATGACCGCCCCACCGATCACCAATGAAATGTCGCACATCACGCTATTTTCACTCCCCTGTGCAGTGGATTCGGGACCTTGGGCATGCGCACACCACTACGCCACCAACGGAAAACTAAGCAAGATCTGGGGGAAGACACCACGCCCATCTGACCAGACCAGCCTGATTGACAGGCGAAAACGACTACTTTGGTAACGTATTTCGGCAGCATAGGTGGGGAATCGGGGTCCACAAAATACACTATTGCAATGCACAGCTCAGGCCCTATTTAACAGTATTTTTATCTCATACGGAAAAAACGGGGTGACAGGTTCCCTTTAAGAGAAAGCCAAAATAACCCCGGGACAGAAGGCGAGAGCAGGGGGGAGGTGCGGGACAGAGCCGCTTTAGGCTAGTTTCACACTAGCGTTAACTGCAATACATCGCAAATGCGTCGTTTTGCCGAAAATACGCATCCAGCAAAAGTTCTTGCTGGATACGTTTTTTCGTCATAGACTAACATTAGCGACGCATTTGCGACGCATTGCCAAACGTCGCGTCCGTTTTGCGACGCTTGGGCGTGTGGTAGCGGACCGTCGGGAGAAAAAAACCTTACATGTAACGTTTTTTGCTCCCGACGGTCCACTTTTTCCGACCGCGCATGCGCGGCCGGAACTCCGCCCCCACCTCCCCGCACTTCCCCGCACCTCACAATGGGGCAGCGGATGCGTGGGAAAAATGCATCCGCTGCCCCCGTTGTGCGGCGGAGACCACACTAGCGTCGGGAACGTCGGCCCGACGCACAACGACGGGTTGTTCCCGACGCTAGTGTGAAACTAGCCTTAGTCGCTAGTGTGAAACTAGCCTTAGTCAGGAGAAGCTGAGGAGCTGCAGCCGGTTTACATCAGCCACCCCTGTACCAGAGAGGAGATTGTGAGTTGTGTATATGAGCTGGTATCTCTGGTGTGTGTGTGTGTGTGTGTGTGTGTGTGTGTGTGTGTGTGTGTGTGTGGTATCTGTAGTGTGTGTGTGTGATAACTGTAGTATGTGTGTGATATCTGTAGTATGATGTGTGTGTGTGTGTGATATCTGTAGTGTGTGTATGTGTGTGTGTGTGATATCTGTTGTGTGTGTGTGTGTGTGTGTGTGTGTGTGTGTGTGATATCTGTAGTGTGTGTGTGTGTGTGTTATCTGTAGTGTGTGTGTGTGATATCTGTAGTATGATGTGTGTGTGTGTGTGTGATATCTAGTATGTCTGTGTGTGTGTGTGATATCTGTAGTGTGTGTGTGTGATAACTGTAGTATGTGTGTGATATCTGTAATATGATGTGTGTGTGATATCTGTAGTGTGTGTAATAACTGATGTGTGTGTGTGTGTGTGTGTGTGTGTGATATCTGTAGTATGATGTGTGTGTGTGATATCTGTAGTGTGTGTGTGATATCTGTAGTATGTGTGTGTGAGGCAGCGGCGTAACTACTACGGTCGCAGCTGCAAGCGGCTCTGGCAGGTCAGGGGGCCGTGAGTCCCCTTGAGCCTGTCTCCCTTATGCTTGTGTCCCCATGTGCCAGTCTCCCTTGCCCATTAGTCCCTGTGTGTCCCCATGTGCCTGTCTCCCTTGTCCCCTTATGCTTGTGTCCCTTGTCCCCGTGTGCCAGTCTCCCTTGCCCATTAGTCCCTGTGTGTCCCCTTGAGCCTGTCTCCCTTATGCTTGTGTCCCCGTGTGCCAGTCTCCCTTGCCCATTAGTCCCTGTGTGTCCCCATGTGCCTGTCTCCTATGTCCCCTTGTGCTTGTGTCAGTCTCCTTTGTCCCCTTGTGCTTGTGTCAGTCTCCTTTGCCCACTAGTCCCTGTGTCAGTCTCCCTTTCCCACTTGTCCCTGTGTGTCCCCTTGTGCTTGTATCCCTTGTCCCCTTGTGTCAGTCTCTTGCTCACTAGTCCCTATGTGTCCCCTTGTGCCTGTCTCCCTTGTCCCCTTGTGCTTGTCCCCGTGTGTCAGTCTCCATTGCCCACTATTCCCCTTGTATCAGTCTCCCTTGCCCACTATTCCCCGTGTGTCAGTCTCCCTTGCCCACTAGTCCGTGTCCCCGTGTGCCAGTCTCTCTTGTCCACTAGTCCCCGTGTGCCCTTTGTGTCAGTCTCCCTTGCCCACTTGTGTCAGTCTCCCTTGCCCACTAGACCCCTTGTATCCTTCTCCCCTGCCTCCTAGCCCCCATGTGTCCCCTAGTGCCTGTCTTCCTTGCCCCCTTGTTCCCTCTCCTCTGCCCCCTAGTCACCATTTGCTCGTGTCTTTGTCACTGCCCCTGTATGGAGGGGCTGCATTATACTATGAGGGGGGCTGCATTGTATTCTATGGGGCTTACATTGAATTTTATGGCGGGGGGGGCCCCATTTGGAAGTTCGCACCGGGGCCCATAACTTTGTAGTTACGCCACTGCAGTCTCCAGTACTTGTGGTAAGTTACAGTCTAATGTTATGAGGATAAGGTGTACTGGAGTACTGTGATAGGAGTGATGTGAGTAACATAGTACCACAGTTTGAAATCAGGCTAGTGCTGAGGCCACAGTGGGGGTGTTCGTTATACTAAGGGATATAAAGACTATATATTAATGATGGTGCATTATGTGGTAAGCGCAAAACTGAGAATATAGTTACCCTTAGGTTAGAGCTGCACAGACTTAAATAGTAAGTGCGCCCCCTTTGGTTAGACGTGGTGGCAGGGCTGCATGCGGCATATGCGTGCCACTGGAATAAAGTAAAGCGTATGGTGAACAATATAGTGAGACCTCTAAAGATATAATTAGTTGTGACACAAACATGTACTTACATGGTGGCCGGATCCGGAATCTTACATATGTGGAGGAGTGAAAGGGCTGGCACAACCGTGCCTTAGCGGAGGGAAGCCTGGGGGGACACAGGCTGAGCGCTGATTTATGGCGCTCTTAGGTCCGGTATCCGGAAGTGAAAAAAACGCCGGCGCCTGCGCTGTGGAGTCATATCCACGCTTGTGTATAAGGTGTTGCCGGGAAACGTCGGCGCTTGCGCAGTATGACATCCAGCTCAACCCGAGCTATAGGGATGAGAGGCGTTGGCGCATGCGCATTGTGCGGTAGGCAGGCCTGCTAATGTGACCATGGTAATGTTAGTGCTCCGTAGAGAAGAGAGGAAGCTAAAGAAGGAAAAGAAACATAGAGCTTGTAGCGGGGGTGGCCCTAAAGATTAGGGGAATAACATGGAATGCCTCTTTATAGGGGTAAACACAGGAAATAACAACAACATGGAAACATATCTAGGGCATGGTCAATTGAGTCATTTGTACATCACGTATTACAATGCAGCAATAAAAGAACATAATGGATCAAAGATATGAAACAGTCGTTGGGGTAATTCCAATGGTGGGTACGGATAAACAAAAATAAATGAAGTAAGTTAAATCATACAAGGAAATACACATTCCAACGAAAAAAATAAATGGACATAAATGAAAATAAATAACTCAAAACAGCTGTTGTTTCCATGTTGTTGTTATTTCCTGTGTTTACCCCTATAAAGAGGCATTCCATGTTATTCCCCTAATCTTTAGGGCCACCCCCACAACAAGCTCTATGTTTCTTTTCCTTCTTTAGCTTCCTCTCTTCTCTACGGAGCACTAACATTACCATGGTCACATTAGCAGGCCTGCCTACCGCACAATGCGCATGCGCCAACGCCTCTCATCCCTATAGCTCGGCTTGAGCTGGATGTCTTACTGCGCAAGCGCCGACGTTTCCCGGCAACACCTTATACACAAGCGTGGATATGACTCCACAGCGCAGGCGCCGGCGTTTTTTTCACTTCCGGATACCGGACCTAAGAGCGCCATAAATCAGCGCTCAGCCTGTGTCCCCCCAGGCTTCCCTCCGCTAAGGCACGGTTGTGCCAGCCCTTTCACTCCTCCACATATGTAAGATTCCGGATCCGGCCACCATGTAAGTACATGTTTGTGTCACAACTAATTATATCTTTAGAGGTCTCACTATATTGTTCACCATACGCTTTACTTTATTCCAGTGGCACGCATATGCCGCATGCAGCCCTGCCACCACGTCTAACCAAAGGGGGCGCACTTACTATTTAAGTCTGTGCAGCTCTAACCTAAGGGTAACTATATTCTCAGTTTTGCGCTTACCACATAATGCACCATCATTAATATATAGTCTTTATATCCCTTAGTATAACGAACACCCCCACTGTGGCCTCAGCACTAGCCTGATTTCAAACTGTGGTACTATGTTACTCACATCACTCCTATCACAGTACTCCAGTACACCTTATCCTCATAACATTAGACTGTAACTTACCACAAGTACTGGAGACTGCCTCCGCACACTTATAAATGCATCATACTGCGGTTATTTGATTGTAATTAGTATCCATCACCCTTACCAGGTTATACGTGCCATAACTGGCCCATGCCTATCCAGGACGTACAAGGATAACTTAGTGACGCACCTCTACTACGGTATGTCCCCACAGCACTCTCTATTGTTCTGAAGCTTCTATCTTACCTTCTAGTTCTAGATAGACCTTAAAACTATAACTGGTCTCTTTGAAACAACATCTATCTCTCTCTTATTCCCATACTGGTTTAAAGGTCCCCATATAGGCTATACCCCAAGTCACTAGTCCTTTTGACATGGCTTCAATCCCTCATTATGCCTATTATGCCGTATACGGCTGTTTTTGTAATATATTGTATATAGTGTATATAATGTAAATCTTATGTATATCTGTTTTCATTTTTTTTTAGCGACACAGTGATCAAGGCCACAGAGTGGCCGAAACGTCTTGTACTTGTCGCCTTTTCACGTGCAATAAACGCATTTGTTCTTGAAGCATAAATTTTGTCGCAAAGTGTGCAGTGATTATAGACTTATACGTACTGGGATTATTTCTCGTTCACTAGCACCTTACTTCCCTCAGTCGTGTGCTAGTCATCTCTATACTTTACCCCCTGATGTGCCCCCTCTCCTATAGGGGCACGGATGGTAAATGGTAATACGCCTGTAACTCTGGTCCGTGCACTCGCAGGTCAGATCTACTGGGCGAGGGACAACATATTCCTGGTGAACGAGCACGACCTGATCAGCACGGAGGCCTGGCTGGAGGGCTACCATGACGTCAACGTGACCGGTACGAGAGCCCCCCCCCCCATGCCCCTCAATATCTTCTCCGTGCTGGTAATTCGTGTCTATGTATCAGAGAGTTTGCCAAATTGTAACGAACTCTCAGCTGTGACTGGTGTCTCGTCTGGATGGATTTTTTTTGTTTAGCCTGAATGTTTCCATTCACTGACAACACTCTGAGATCTTAAAAGTGAGACGATTGCAAAGAAAATTAATATTTTAGACAGTTGCAGAACTTTTTCTTATTGATTTAAGTTTTATATATTCTTATAAACCCGGATAAGAGGCCGCCTCGCCACCATAACCGCTGATCGGGCATGTTATGAGGGTGGGCGCCCCGTTCCCTTCCTATATTAGTTATTATGGACCCACAGCAATCGGCCGATCATTTCTTGTGTATTGTTTTCACTTATATCTGGCTTCCTGGGTCTTGTAGTGCTGCAGGTCCACATGTATGAGGAGCTGTTGTGTACCTAGTTTATTAGCAATATTGGACCTGAGCCTCTGTGTATATCAGGGGCGCCGTCTGACCTGTGAATGCCCCACTAGTGCTGGGTGGGCTCCTTGCATTCTTCTGCTGCCATCTAGTGGCTGTCCTGAGTATTGCACTGTGTGTTCTTTGCACCTTCCAGACATGCAGTCGCCGGTGATGATGGGATGAGCGGGAGCCATCCAGGCCGCCTTGTCCCTAGAGATCAGCAGCGACGTCATCACCAGCTTTGATGTGGTCGTGGAAAGGCTGAACGGGCGGCTGCCCAACCTGGATATGGTCAACCTGGTCCTAGCGTTCTGCCAGAAGAGCCAGCTGCTGTGCACCATACAGGCAAGGTGAGGCACAGTGAGACCCCTGCTGCCCCCGTCAGCTTTACATTCTCAGATGAAGCTCTACTCTCTATACTTTCTAGGCGTCAATAACTTGCACATACACCACACACTATATACATAGTGGATGTGTGGAGTGCGGCGCCCACTCCTCTCCGGCGTATGGGTGGACTGTCACTCTTCATGGGGGGTCAGTAACGTCACTCCTCTAGTACTTAAGTGCACATGGGGGGGTCAGTAACGTCACTCTTCCAGTTCTGCTGTGGTGACGGTGCACTCCATCAAGCGTCCACTAGGGGGAACCAAACAATCCTGAACCTGAACTGTTTCCTTTCTTTTTATTCCCAGGACTATTGAAGGAATATTCCGCAAACTGAACAACCTGTCGGAGCGGCTGCACCAGTCCTACTTCTTCTACTTGCTTCCTTCGCTCTCCAGATTTGTATCTATAAAGATTTACATGCCGGCCATCGGCTTCATCATCCTCATTCTCATGATCCGAATATCCTAAATTGCAATGCCGTATGTACGGTAATGGTTGGTTAATTTCCCCCCATAGTGCTCTGACGCTGATCTCGGACATTACGGGCCGATGGCTGCACTCACTGAATCCTTCCTGATATTCGGTGTTCTTGTCTCTCAGCAGAGCAGTGCAGTGGTAATTAGCCACCACTAGAGGGAGCTGGTGTACACGTATACAGCATTGACTGCAATGGGAATTGTACTCAAGACAATGTGAAAAAGAAAACAATGGACAAAAAGGAAATATGTCCAGCACCAACCTCTAATGGCTGCAAATGGAGCCAGCTCCGATCACTGCTGTTTACGCATTTAAATCAATCACTGACAGCGACATTTATATGGTTCCTTTGCTGGTATACATCGACCTCCATCAAACCACGGTACTGATGGGCTGTAATGGCTGCCGGGGGCCAACAGAAGACTCACATCATCGCCATATTTGTCACCTACTTGTGTCTGGGCTACATATGAGGCCATTAATGTTCCCTATATTGCAGGATATAGTATAAATGGTCTCAGTTTTAAATCCCCTAACAGGATTAAAAGAAATAGTGAACATTAATTGAAAAATATTTTTAAAGAATATAGAAAATAAACCATTTGTTTTAACCTTCACTTTTCACAATTCAAATGTAATTAATAAAAAAAAAATAAAGCATCATCTGTTTTATGCATGAAATTGAAGGCATCCAGCTCAGGAAATTAAATCAAAAGTCTTTTTATTTGGACAAATTTAAAAAGTGAGCTGCTCGACAAACCAGTGCATAGTGGAGGAAGGAATGTCTTGAATAACGACGTGTTTCGAACACGTATAATGCTCTTAGTCCTCAGTTTCACAATGAGCAATCTTGCCAAAAGTTAAAATATGCCCCAAACAAGTGGGAACAGAGTGAAAATGATTGCTCCACAGAATGAAATTAACACTTGAATAGCATGACATGCAAAGTGCACAAAAAGAAAAAACGAAGAAAAAAAAACCAAGGGGAAAAAAAACACACACACCACATTCCATTCAAGTACAAATGTGCATAAGATATACAAATAATGTTAACTATTATCAATCAATAATGCAACATCATTTCCTCCTTCAAGTTCAAACCCAGAGGTGCTCGAGTGTTTAATAGGTAAATCCATAAAGCTTCCTTATCCCCCAGTTTCTTTTCTCTATCTCCACCACGTATATTTCTATGCACTTGTTCTATTGCAGATACACTAACGTGTGCAATTTGTCTGTTGTGTGATTTTATGAAATGGTTGGATGCATTAGTTACATGACGAGTTGTGGGCTGGGTAATATCATAAAGATGCTCCCTGATCCTGTCTTATAATCTCCTGATGGTAGAACCCACATATAATAGTTCGCATGCTGAACATTCTATTATGTATACTACGTGAGCTGAGTTACAATTGAGAACAATTTTTATTTTAAACTTCTTTTGATCTTTTGAGCAGGAAAAAACAGATGTTTTCTTGGAGCGTAAACATGTTCTGCAGGGAAATTGCATCTGAAAAACCCTGTGGTGGACAACCAAGTAGAGGAGTTTTTTGCTTTAGTAGCATCATAAGGGCTGGGGGATAATGAATTAGCTAAAGGTGGAGCACGTCTGGATACAATCCTAAGGGCTCATTTCCACATGCGAGGCACACGTCCGTATCTCGCATGTGGAAACCAAGCTGTGGAGCCGGCACTTTGGAGCGGAGCTGTGCAGCTCCATGTGTTCCTATGCGGCCGCACGCTCCGCTCCTGAGTGCCGGCTCCACAGCTTGGTTTCCACATGCGAGATACGGACGTGTGACTGGCATGTGGAAATGAGCCCTTATACCATCTTTTACTATAGTGTCCATAATGTCTTCCTCTCTTAAAATGTTCACATATCCGTGAACTATATCAGAAATTGACCTGAAATGGGTGCTATACGCGAGAGCCAAAACTGGTCGTTCTGAACGGGAATTAATGTTGTGCCTTTTAATTTGATTCTGACAATTGGAATCTGACTCAGAAATCGGTGTAATAAGTTCAGCTATATTATAGGCACGGCTCACAGTCCAATCAGGATATTTCCTTTTTTAAGGCGTTCTCTGATATTCCTTTTTTCACTGTCAAAAGTCACATTGTCACTGCAATTTCTTTTTGCTCTAATGACCTCACCCACTGGAATCGAATGAATCATATGTGGTGGGTGGAAACTGCGTGCATGAAGTATGGTATTTCCTGCGGTCTTTTTGCAGTAAGTGCAACTACTGATAGTAGTAAATGGAGTACTGGACAAACATCTAAACAATGTATGCTTTTTTATCAAATGTATGGGTATATTTAAGGCTGAAAGGATTGTTATTAATATAAATTTGAAATAATTCTAAAGAGACAATCTCCCTGCCACACTAGTAGCAGGTCATCTATGTACATAGAATACTATTTAATATTGATAAAAAATGGGATATCCGTGCAAAAAATGTGCTGCTCCTCCCACCGTGCCATGATCAAGTTCGCTACTGACGGAGAAATTTTAGCTCCCATTGAAACTCCGTTGTTTTGGAGAAAAAAAATTCTATCAAACAAAAAGAAATTGTGAGATAAAAGAAAAGCAAGAACTGAAATGATATACATTTGTAACTCCTAATCATATGAACTCTACTTATGTAGATGGAACTGGACAGCATGCAATGCAATCCTATGTGGAATGGATGTGTATAGGGCAACCACATCACAGGGTAACCATGACCATTCAGGATCCCAAATCACCCCATTGAACATGCCGAGTACGTCCTTGGAATCCTTCAGGTAGCCAGGTGTTCTCTGAACTAATGGCTGTAAAATTGTATCTAACCATTCCCCTATGTGTTCACTGAAAGGTCCTATCCCCGACACTATGGGGCGCATAGGAGGTGGGAAGATATTTTTATGCGTTTTTGGTAATGCATGTAAAATCGGAATGACTGGATTTTGTATGTGCATATATTCAGCTTGTTTTTCAGTGAGAAAACCCTGGCTGAGTCCCTCATCAATTATACATTTTAGAAAATTCTACTGAGGGATCCGATTCAAGTGAATGATAAATGTCGTTCTCTGATAACATATTATGAATGGCATTTGCGTAATCAGATTTATTAAGAACCACTATAGATCCGCCTTTATCCGACATCTTAATAATGATGTCGGTGTTTGTCTTTAACCCCTTTCTGCCATTGGACGTACTATTCCGTCCATGTGGGGTGGGCCCTAATTCCCAAGGACGGAATAGTATGTCCAGCACGATCGGCCGCGCTCACGGGGGAAGCGCGGCCGGGTGTCAGCTGCCTATCGCAGCTGACATCCGGCACTATGTGCCAGGAGCGGTCACGGACCGCCCCCGGCACATTAACCCCTGGCACACCGCGATCAAACGTGATCGCGGTGTGCCGGCGGTACAGGGAAGCATGGCGCAGGGAGGGGGCTCCCTGCGGGCTTCCCTGAGACCCCCGGAGCAACGCGATGTGATCGCGTTGCTGCGAGGGTCTCCTATCCCTGCAGGCCCCAGATCCCAAATGGCCACGGGGCTGCATCCGGGTCCTGCAGGGATTACTTCCGGGTGCAGAGCAGGCTGCATGGCTGTAAGTGAGATCGGTGATCTCACAGAGTGCTGTGCACACTGTCAGATCACCAATCTGTGATGTCCCCCCGGGACAAAGTAAAAAAGTAAAAAAAAAAAATTCCCACATGTGTAAAAAAAAAAAAAATCCTAAATAAAGAAAAAAAAAAAAAAATATTCCCATAAATACATTCCTTTATCTAAATTAAAAAAATCAAACAAAAAAAGTACACATATTTAGTATTGCCGCGTCCGTAACGACCCCACCTATAAAACTATATCACTAGTTAACCCCTTCAGTGAACACCGTATAAAAAAAAAAAAAAAAACGAGGCAAAAAACAACGCTTTATTCTCATACCGCCAAACAAAAAGTAGAATAACACGCGATCAAAAAGACGGATATAAATAACAATGGTACCGCTGCAAACGTCATCTTGTCCCGCAAAAAACGAGCCATCATGTAGCATCATCAGCGAAAAAATAAAAAAGTTATAGTCCTCAGAATAAAGCGATGCCAAAATAATTATTTTTTCTATAAAATAGTTTTTATCGTATAAAAGCGCCAAAACATAAAAAAATTATAGAAATGAGATATCACTGTAATCGTACTGACCCGAAGAATAAAACTGCTTTATCCATTTTACCAAACTCGGAACGGTATAAACGCCTCCCCCAAAAGAAATTCATGAATAGCTGGTTTTTGGTTATTCTGCATCACAAAAATCGGAATAAAAAGCGATCAAAAAATCTCCCGTGCCCAAGCATGTTACCAATAAAAACGTCAACTCGTTCCGCAAAAAACAAGACCTCACATGACTCTGTGGACTCAAATATGGAAAAATTATAGCTCTCAAAATGTGGTAACGCAAAAAATATTTTTTGCAATAAAAAGCTTCTTTCAGTATGTGACAGCTGCCAATCATAAAAATCCGCTAAAACCCGCTATAAAAGTAAATCAAACCCCCCTTCATCACCCCCTTAGTTAGGGAAAAATAAAATTTAAAAAATGTATTTCCATTTTAGGGTTAGGGCTAGGGTTAGGGTTGGGAGCTCTACTGACCGCAAACCCTAATCCTATCACACACACTAAAAAAGTAAATCAAACCCCCCTTCATCACCCCCTTAGTTAGGGAAAAATAAAATTTAAAAAATGTATTTCCATTTTAGGGTTAGGGCTAGGGTTAGGGTTGGGAGCTCTACTGACCGCAAACCCTAATCCTATCACACACACTAGAAATAGCCGTGGAGCGTTCCTAACTCTCCCTAGACGCCTCTTCACAGCCTAAGAGCTAACTACCCCTAAAGATAGAAATAAAAGCCTCACCTTGCCTCAGAGAAATTCCCCAAAGGAAAAGGCAGCCCCCCACATATATTGACGGTGAGTTAAGAGGAAAGTTACAAACACAGGAGTGAAACAGGTTTTAGCAAAGGAGGCCCAATCTTACTAAATAGTCAGAGTATAGGAAAGGGAACTATGCGGTCAGTACAAAAATCTACAAAAACCACGCAGAGTATGCAAAAAGACCTCCACACCGACTCACGGTGTGGAGGTGCAACTCTGCACCCCCAGAGCTTCCAGCTAGCAAGGAAATATCATGATAGCAAGCTGGACCAAAACTTAGCATGTACTGAAAACTATATTCAGAAAGCAATGAACAACAAATGAACTAGCAGGAACTTAGCTTCTGCTGAAGTAGACAGGTCATCAGAGAAATCCAAGAGAGATCTGAACCAGTACTGAGACATTGACAGCTGGCATGAAGTAACGATCAGAGTGGAGTTAAATAGGGAAGCCAGCCAAGCAGTAAATGAGGGCAGCTGGGAAAGCCAACCTCAAGGACCAGCAGTTCCACTCAAAGCCACCAGAGGGTGTCCAAGGACAGAACTCACCAAAGTACCATTCATGACCACAGGAGGGAGCCCGAAAACGGAATTCACAACAGTACCCCCCCCTTGAGGAGGGGTCACCGAACGCTCACCAGAGCCCCCAGGCCGATCAGGACGAGCCAAATGAAAGGCACGAACTAAATCGGCAGCATGGACATCGGAGGCAACAACCCAGGAATTATCCTCCTGACCATAGCCCTTCCATTTAACCAGGTACTGAAGCTTCCGTCTCGAAATATGAGAATCCAAAATCTTCACCACATACTCCAACTCCCCCTCGACCAACACCGGAGCAGGAGGATCAACGGAAGGAACCATAGGCGCCACATATCTCCGCAACAATGACCTATGGAACACATTATGGATGGCAAAAGAAGCTGGAAGGACCAAACGAAATGACACAGGATTGAGAATTTCAGAAATCTTATAAGGACCAATGAAATGAGGCTTAAACTTAGGAGAAGAAACTTTCATAGGAACATAACGAGAAGACAACCAAACCAAGTCCCCAACACGAAGTCGGGGACCAACACAGCGACGGCGGTTAGCGAAACGTTGAGCCTTCTCCTGGGACAACGTCAAATTGTGCACTACATAAGTCCAAATTTGCTGCAACCTGTCCACCACAGAATCCACACCAGGACAGTCAGAAGGCTCAACCTGCCCTGAAGAAAAACGAGGATGAAAACCAGAATTACAGAAAAAAGGCGAAACCAGAGTAGCCGAACTAGCCCGATTATTAAGGGCGAACTCAGCCAATGGCAAGAAGGTCACCCAATCGTCCTGATCAGCAGAAACAAAGCATCTCAGATAGGTTTCCAAGGTCTGATTGGTTCGTTCGGTTTGGCCATTTCTCTGAGGATGGAAAGCTGAAGAAAAAGACAAATCAATGCCCATCTTAGCACAAAAGGACCACCAAAACCTAGAAACAAACTGGGAACCTCTGTCCGACACAATGTTCTCTGGAATGCCATGCAAACGAACCACATGCTGAAAAAATAATGGAACCAAATCAGAGGAAGAAGGTAATTTAGGCAAGGGTACCAAATGGATCATCTTAGAAAAGCGATCACAAACCACCCAGATGAAAGACATCCTTTGTGAGACAGGAAGATCAGAAATAAAATCCATGGAAATATGCGTCCAGGGCCTCTTCGGGACCGGCAAAGGCAAAAGTAACCCACTGGCACGAGAACAGCAAGGTTTGGCCCGAGCACAAGTCCCACAGGACTGCACAAAAGAACGCACATCCCGTGACAAGGAAGGCCACCAAAAGGACCTAGCCACCAAATCTCTGGTACCAAAAATCCCAGGATGACCAGCCAACACCGAACATTGAACCTCAGAAATAACTCTACTAGTCCATCTATCAGGGACAAACAGTTTCTCCGCTGGACTGGTCTATCAGCCTGAAACTCCTGCAGCACTCGCCGCAAATCAGGGGAGATGGCAGACAGAATCACCCCCTCTTTGAGAATACCAGCCGGCTCAGGGACTCCCGGAGAATCAGGCACAAAACTCCTAGAAAGGGCATCAGCCTTCACATTCTTAGAACCCGGAAGGTATGAGACCACAAAATCGAAACGGGAGAAAAACAGCGACCATCGAGCCTGTCTAGGATTCAACCGCTTGGCAGACTCGAGATAAGTCAGATTCTTGTGATCCGTCAAGACCACCACGCGATGTTTGGCTCCCTCAAGCCAATGTCGCCACTCCTCGAATGCCCACTTCATAGCCAACAACTCCCGATTGCCAACATCATAATTACGCTCAGCAGGCGAAAACTTTCTAGAAAAGAAAGCACATGGCTTCATCACAGAGCCATCAAAACTTCTTTGAGACAAAACAGCCCCTGCTCCAATCTCAGAAGCATCAACCTCGACCTGAAAAGGGCTCGAAACATCTGGCTGACGCAACACAGGGGCCGAAGAAAAACGACGTTTCAGCTCCTGAAAAGCCTCAAAGGCCACAGAGGACCAATTCACCACATCAGCACCTTTCTTTGTCAAATCAGTCAAAGGCTTAACCACACTAGAAAAATTAGCGATGAAGCGACGGTAAAAATTAGCAAAGCCCAGGAATTTCTGAAGACTCTTCACAGATGTAGGTTGAGTCCAATCATAAATGGCCTGAACTTTAACAGGGTCCATCTCGATAGTAGAAGGGGAAAAAATGAAGCCCAAAAAGGAAACCTTCTGAACTCCGAAGAGACATTTAGACCCCTTCACAAACAAGGCATTAGCACGAAGGACCTGGAATACCATCCTGACCTGCTTCACATGAGACTCCCAATCATCCGAAAAGACTAAAATATCATCCAAATATACAATCATGAATCTATCCAGATACTTTCGGAAGATGTCGTGCATAAAGGACTGAAACACAGATGGAGCATTAGAAAGCCCGAATGGCATCACCAGGTACTCAAAATGACCCTCGGGCGTATTAAATGCTGTTTTCCATTCATCGACCTGTTTAATACGCACAAGATTAAACGCCCCTCGAAGGTCAATCTTGGTGAACCAACAAGCCCCCTTAACCCCTTAAGCCCCGAGGGTTGTTTGCACGTTAATGACCGGGCCAATTTTTACAATTCTGACCACTGTCCCTTTATGAGGTTATAACTCTGGAACGCTTCAACGGATCTTGGCGATTCTGACATTGTTTTCTCGTGACATATTGTACTTCATGATAGTGGTAAAATTTCTTCGATATAACTTGCGTTTATTTGTGAAAAAAACGAATATTTGGCAAAAATTTTGCAATTTTCCAACTTTGAATTTTTATGCCCTTAAATCACAGACATATGTCACGCAAAATACATAATAAGTAACATTTCCCACATGTCTACTTTACATCAGCACAATTTTGGAACCAAAATTTTTTTTTGTTAGGGAGTTATAAAGGTTAAAAGTTGACCAGAAATTTCTCATTTTTACAACACCATTTGTTTTTAGGGACCACATCTCATTTGAAGTCATTTTGAGGGGTCTATATGATAGAAAATACCCAAGTGTGACACCATTCTAAAAAATGCACCCCTCAAGGTACTCAAAACCACTTTCAAGAAGTTTATTAACCCTTCAGGTGTTTCACAGGAATTTTTGGAATGTTTAAATAAAAATGAACATTTAACTTTTTTTCGCACAAAAATTTTTTCAGCTCCAATTTGTTTTATTTTACCAAGGGTAACAGGACAAAATGGACCCCAAAAGTTGTTGTACAATTTGTCCTGAGTACGCTGATACCCCATATGTGGGGGTAAACCACTGTTTGGGTGCATGGCAGAGCTCAGAAGGAAAGGAGCGCCATTTGACTTTTCAATGCAAAATTGACTGGAATTGAGATGGGACGCCATGTTGCATTTGGAGAGCCCCTGATGTGCCTAAAAATTGAAACCCCCAACAAGTGACACCATTTCGGAAAGTAGACCCCCTAAGGAACTTATCTAGATGTGTGGTGAGCTTTTTGACCCAACAAGTGCTTCACAGAAGTTAATAATGCAGAGCCGTAAAAATAAAAAATCATATTTTTTCACAAAAATGATCTTTTCGCCCCCAATTTTTTATTTTCCCAAGGGTAAGAGAAGAAATTGGACCACAAAAATTGTTGTGCAATGTGTTCTGAGTACGCTGATACCCCATATATGGGTGTAAACCATTGTTTGGGCGCAGGGCAGTGCTCGGAAGGGAAGGAGCGCCATTTGACTTTTCAATGCAAAATTGACTGGAATTGAGATGGGACGCCATGTAGCGTTTGGAGAGCCCATGATGTGCCTAAACATTGAAACCCCCCACAAGTGACACCATTTTGGAAAGTAGACCCCTTAAGGAACTTATCTAGATGTGTGTTGAGCACTTTGACCCAACAAGTGCTTCACAGAAGTTTATAATGCAGAGCCGTAAAAATGAAAAATCACATTTTTTCACAAAAATGATCTTTTCGCCCCCATTTTATTATTTCCCCAAGGGTAAGAGAAGAAATTAGACCACAAAAGTTGTTGTGCAATTTGTCCTGAGTACGACGATACCCCATATGTGGGGGTAAACCACTGTTTGGGCGCAAAGCAGAGCTTGGAAGGGAAGGAGCGCTATTTTACTTTTCAATGCAAAATTGACTGGAATTAAGATGGTACGCCATGTTGCGTTTGGAGAGCCCCTGATGTGCCTAAACATTAAAACCCCCCACAAGTGACACCATTTTGGAAAGTAGACCCCCTAAGGAACTTATGTAGATGTGTTTTGAGAGCTTTGAGCCCCCAAGTGTTTCAGTACAGTTTATAACGCAGAGCCGTGAAAATAAAAATTCTTTTTTTTTTTCACAAAAATGATTTATTAGCCCCCAGTTTTGTATTTTCACAAGGGTATCAGGATAAATTGGACTCCAAAAGTTGTTGTCCAATTTGTCCTGAGTACGCTGATACCCCATATGTGGGAGGAACCACTGTTTGGGCGCATGACAGAGCTCGGAAGGGAAGGAGCGCCATTTGGAATGCAGACTTAAATGGATTGGTCTGCAGGCGTCACGTTGCATTTGCAGAGCCCCTAATTTACCCAAACAGTACAAACCCCCCACAAGTGACCCCATATTGGAAACTAGACCTCCCAAGGAACTTATCTAGATGTGTTGTGAGAACTTTGAACCCCCAAGTGTTTCACTACAGTTTATAACGCAGAGCCGTGAAAATAAAAATTCTTTTTTTTTTTTCACAAAAATGATTTTTTAGCCCCCAGTTTTGTATTTTCACAAGGGTATCAGGATAAATTGGACCCTAAAAGTTGTTTTCCAATTTGTCCTGAGTACGCGGATACCCCATATGTTGGGGAGAACCACTGTTTGGGCACATGACAGAGCTCGGAAGGGAAGTAGCGCCATTTGGAATGCAGACTTAAGTGGATTGGTCTGCAGGCGTCACGTTGCATTTGCAGAGCCCCTGATGTACCCAAACAGTACAAACCCCCCACAAGTGACCCCATATTGGAAACTAGACCTCCGAAGGAACTTATCTAGATGTGTTGTGAGCACTTTGAACCCCCAAGTGTTTCACTACAGTTTACAACGCAGAGCCGTGAAAATAAAAAAATATTTTTTTTCCCAGAAAAATGATTTTTAGCACCCCCAATTTTTATTTTCCCAAGGATAACAAGAGAACTTAGACCACAAAAGTTGTTGTTCAATTTGTCCCGAGTACGATGATACCCCATATGTTGGGGTAAATCCCTGTTTGGGCGCACAGGAGAGCTCGGAAGGGAAGGAGCACTGTTTTACTTTTTCAACGCAGAATTGGCTGGAATTGAGATCGTACGCCATGTCGCGTTTGGAGAGCCCCTGATGTGCCTGAACAGTGGAAACTCCCCAATTCTACCTGAAACCCTAATCCAACAACACCCCTAACCCTAATCCCAACGGTAACCCTAACCACACCCCTAACCCTGACACACCCCTAATTCTAATCCCAACCCTAATCCCAACCGTAAATGTAATTCAAACCCTAACTTTAACCCCAACCCTAACCCTAACTTTAGCCCCAACCCTAACCCTAACCCTAGCCCTAACCCTAATGGGACAATGGAAATAAATACATTTTTTTAAATTTATTATTCTTCCCTAACTAAGGAGGTGATGAAGGGGGGTTTGATTTACTTTTATAGCGTTTTTTATATCGGATTTTTATGATTGGCAGCTGTCACACACTAAAAGACGCTTTTCGTAGCAAAAAAGTTTTTGCGTCTCCACATTTTGAGAGCTATAATTTTTCCATATTCTGGTCCACAGAGTCATGTGAGGTCTTGTTTTTTGCGGGACGAGTTGACGTTTTTATTGGTAACATTTTCGGACACGTGACAGTTTTTGATCACTTTTTATTCCGATTTTTGTGAGGCAGAATGACCAAAAACCAGCTATTCATGAATTTCTTTTGGGAGAGGCGTTTATACCGTTCCACGTTTGGTAAAATTGATAAAGCAGTTTTATTCTTCGGGTCAGTACGATTACAGCGATACCTCATTTATATCATTTTTTTATGTTTCGGAGCTTTTATACGATAAAAACTATTTATAGAAAAAAATAATTATTTTGGTATCGTTTTCTTCTCAGGACTATAACTTTTTTATTTTTTCTTTGATGACGCTGTATGGCGGCTCGTTTTTTGCGGGACAAGATGATGTTTTCAGCGGTATTATGGTTATTTATATCCGTCTTTTTGATCGCGTGTTATTCCACTTTTTGTTTCGGCGGTATGATAATAGAGCGTTGTTTTTTGCCTCGGTTTTTTTTTTTTTCTTACGGTGATTACTGAAGGGGTTAACTAGTGGGGCAGTTTTATAGGTTGGGTCGTTACGGACGCGGCGATACTAAATATGTGTACTTTTATTGTTTGTTTTTGTTATTTAGATAAAGAAATGTATTTATGGGAATAATATATATATTTTTTTCTTTATTTAGGAATTATTATTTTTTTTTTCTTTACACATGTGGGAATTTTTTTTTTTTACTTTTTTACTTTGTCCCAGGGGGGGACATTACAGATCATTGATCTGACAGTGTGCACAGCACTCTGTCAGATCTGCGATCTGCTGTGCAGGGCTGCAGGCTTACGAGCGTCTGCTCTGAGCAGACACTCGGTAAGCCACCTCCCTCCCTGCAGGACCCGGATGCCGCGGCCATCTTGGATCCGGGACCTGCAGCGAGGAAGGAGGTAGGAGACCCTCGGAGCAACGCGATCACATCGCGTTGCTCCGGGGGTCTCAGGGAAGCCAGCAGGGAGCCCCCTCCCTGCACGATGCTTCCCTATACCGCCGGCACATCGCGATCATGTTTGATCGCGGTGTGCCGGGGGTTAATGTGCCGGGGGCGGTCCGTGACCGCTCCTGGCACATAGTGCCGGATGTCAGCTGCGATATGCAGCCGACACCCGGCCGCGATCGGCCGCGTTCCCCCTGTGAGCGCGGCCGATCGCGTATGACGTACTATCCCGTTATTGGGAATTAAGTCCCAGGTCACCTTGACGGGATAGTACGTCATATGGGATTAAGGGGTTAATCCGAGCAAACATATCAGACAGTAGAGGCAAAGGGTACTGAAATTTGACCGTGATTTTATTGAGAAGGCGGTAATCTATACAGGGTCTCAGAGAACCATCCTTCTTGGCCACAAAAAAGAACCCTGCTCCCAAGGGTGACGAGGAGGGGCGAATATGCCCCTTCTCCAAAGACTCCTTTATATAACTCCGCATAGCGGCATGCTCTGGCACAGATAAATTGAAAAGTCGGCCCTTAGGGAACTTACTACCAGGAATCAAATTAATAGCACAATCACAATCCCTATGAGGAGGTAGGGCACTGGACTTGGGCTCATCAAATACATCCCGGTAATCCGACAAAAACTCAGGGACTTCAGAAGGAGTGGAAGAAGAAATTGACATCAAAGGAACATCACCATGTACCCCTTGACAACCCCAGCTAGACACAGACATTGATTTCCAATCCAATACTGGATTATGAACCTGTAGCCATGGCAAACCCAACACGACAACATCATGCAAATTATGCAACACCAAAAAGCGAATGTCTTCCTGATGTGCAGGAGCCATGCACATGGTCAACTGAGTCCAGTACTGAGGTTTATTCTTGGCCAATGGCGTAGCATCAATTCCCCTTAATGGAATAGGATACTGCAAAGGCTCCAAGGAAAAACCACAGCGCCTGGCAAACTCCAAGTCCATCAAGTTCAGGGCAGCGCCTGAATCCACGAATGCCATAACAGAGTAGGATGACAAAGAGCAAATCAAAGTAACAGACAAGAGAAATTTAGGCTGTAAAGTACTAATGGTGACAGACCTAGCGAACCGCTTAGTGCGCTTAGGACAATCAGAGATAGCATGAGTGGAGTCACCACAGTAAAAACACAGCCCATTCTGACGTCTGTGTTCTTGCCGTTCAGTTCTGGTCAAAGTCCTATCACATTGCATAAGCTCAGGCCTCTGCTCAGAGGACACCGCCAAATGGTGCACAACTTTGCGCAAATGCCGATCAATCTGAATGGCCAAGGACATTGATCCATTCAGACCAGCAGGCGTGGGGAATCCCACCATAACATCCTTAAGGGCTTCAGAAAGACCCTTTCTGAAAATCGCTGCCAGGGCACACTCATTCCATTGAGTAAGCACAGACCACTTTCTAAACTTCTGACAATATACCTCTGCTTCATCCTGACCCTGACACAGAGCCAGCAGAATTTTCTCTGCCTGATCCACTGAATTCGGTTCGTCATAAAGCAATCCAAGCGCCAGAAAAAACGCATCTACATTAAGCAATGCAGGATCTCCTGGCGCAAGAGAGAATGCCCAGTCTTGAGGGTCACCACGTAACAAAGAAATAATAATCTTTACTTGCTGAATGGGGTCACCAGAGGAGCGAGGTTTCAGAGCAAGAAACAGTCTGCAATTATTTTTGAAATTCAGAAACTTAGATCTATCCCCAGAAAACAAATCAGGAATTGGAATTCTAGGCTCTAACATCGGATTCTGAACTACATAATCTTGAATACTTTGTACCCTTGCAGTGAGTTGCTCCACACAAGAGGACAGACCTTGAATATCCATATCTACACCTGAGTCCTGAACCACCCAGAGGTTAAAGGTACCGTCACACATAGCGACGCTGCAGCGATACAGACAACGATGCCGATCGCTGCAGCGTCGCTGTTTGGTCGCTGGAGAGCTGTCACACAGACCGCTCTCCAGCGACCAACGATGCCGAGGTCCCCTGGTAACCAGGGTAAACATCGGGTTGCTAAGCGCAGGGCTGCGCTTAGTAACCCGATGTTTACCCTGGTTACCAGCGTAAAATGTAAAAAAAACAAACAGTACATACTCGCGCTCAGTCAGTGCAGGAAGCGGACGCCGGGGGACGCGCAGGTGAGTATGTACTGTTTGTTTTTTTTACAATTTACGCTGGTAACCAGGGTAAACATCGGGTTACTAAGCGCGGCCCTGCGCTTAGCAACCCGATGTTTACCCTGGTTACCAGTGTAAAACATCGCTGGTATCGTTGCTTTTGCTGTCAAACACAACGATACACAGTGATCGGACGACCAAATAAAGTTCTGAACTTTATTCAACGACCAGCGACATCACAGCAGGATCCTGATCGCTGCTGCCTGTCAAACTAAACGATATCGCTAGCCAGGATGCTGCAACGTCACGGATCGCTAGCGATATCGTTTAGTGTGACGGTACCTTAAGAGGAAAAGAAAGACAAAACACACTGCAGAGGAAAAAAAATTGGCTCAGAACTTCTCTTATCCCTCTTTTGAGATGCATTAACGCTTTGTGGGCCAGCTGTACTGTTATGGACCTGGTGGTTAGGAGCACCCGGAATGACCTGATGGTTAAACTAGAAATCTGGAACGAGCTCTGGGGAAGTGGGAGCTCTACTGACCGCAAACCCTAATCCTATCACACACACTAGAAATAGCCGTGGAGCGTTCCTAACTCTCCCTAGATGCCTCTTCACAGCCTAAGAGCTAACTACCCCTAAAGATAGAAATAAAAGCTTCACCTTGCCTCAGAGAAATTCCCCAAAGGAAAAAGCAGCCCCCCACATATATTGACGGTGAGTTAAGAGGAAAGTTACAAACACAGGAATGAAACAGGTTTTAGCAAAGGAGGCCCAATCTTACTAAATAGTCAGAGGATAGGAAAGGGAACTATGCGGTCAGTACAAAAATCTACAAAAACCACGCAGAGTATGCAAAAAGTATGCAACTCTGCACCCCCAGAGCTTCCAGCTAGCAAGGAAATATCATGATAGCAAGCTGGACCAAAACTTAGCATGTACTGAAAACTATATTCAGAAAGCAATGAACAACAAATAAACTAGCAGGAACTTAGCTTCTGCTGAAGTAGACAGGTCATCAGAGAAATCCAAGAGAGATCTGAACCAGTACTGAGACATTGACAGCTGGCATGAAGTAACGATCAGAGTGGAGTTAAATAGGGAAGCCAGCCAAGCAGTAAACGAGGTCAGCTGGGAAAGCCAACCTCAAGGACCAGCAGTTCCACTCAAAGCCACCAGAGGGTGTCCAAGGACAGAACTCACCAAAGTACCATTCATGACCACAGGAGGGAGCCCGAAAATGGAATTCACAACAGGGTTACCATTGGGAATAGGGTTAGGGGTGTGTTTGGATTAGGGTTTCAGTTATAATTGGGGGGTTTCCACTGTTTAGGCACATCAGGGGCTCTCCAAACGCGACATGGCGTCCGATCTCAATTTCAGCCAATTCTGCGTTGAAAAAGTAAAACAGTGCTCCTTCCCTTCCGAGCTCTCCCGTGCGCCCAAACAAGGGTTTACCCCAACATATGGTGTATCAGCGTACTCGGAACACATTGGAGAACAACTTTTGGGGTCCAATTTCTCCTGTTACCCTTGGGAAAATACAAAACTGGGGGCTAAAAAATAATTTTTGTGGAAAAAAAAATTTTTTTATTTGCATGGCTCTGCGTTATAAACTGTAGTGAAAGAATTGGGGGTTCAAAGCTCTCACAACACATCTAGATGAGTTCCTTAGGGGGTCTACTTTCCAAAATGGTGTCACTTGTGGGTGGTTTATACTGTTTAGGTACATTAGGGCCTCTGCAAACGCAATGTGACGCCTGCAGAAAATTCCATCTAAGTCTACATTCCAAATGGCGCTCCTTCCCTTCCGAGCCCTCCCATGCGCCCAAATGGTGGTCCCCCCCCCCACATATGGGGTATCAGCGTACTCAAGACAAATTGGACAACAACTTTTGGGGTCCAATTTCTCATGTTACCCTTGGGAAAATACAAAACTGGGGGCTAAAAATAATTTTTGGGGGAATTTTTTTTTTATTATTTTCACGGCTATGCGTTATAAACTGTAGTGAAACACTTGAGGGTTCAAAACTCTCACAACACATCTAGATGAGTTGCTTAGGGGGTCTACTTTCCAAAATGGTGTCACTTGTGGAGGTTTTTTTACTGTTTAGGTACATTAGGGCTCTGCAAACGCAATGTGATGCCTGCAGACCATTCCATCTAAGTCTGCATTCAACATGGCGCTCCATCCCTTCCGAGCCCTCCTATGCGCCCAAACGGTGGTTCCCCCCCCCCCCACATATGGGGTATCAGCGTACTCAAGACAAATTGGACAACAACTTTTGGGGTCCAATTTCTCATGTTACCCTTGGGAAAATACAAAACTGGGGGCTAAAAAATAATTTGGGGGGGAATTTTTTTTTTTTATTATTTTCACGGCTATGCGTTATAAACTGTAGTGAAACACTTGAGGGTTCAAAACTCTCACAACACATCTAGATGAGTTGCTTAGGGGGTCTACTTTCCAAAATGGTGTCACTTGTGGAGGTTTTTTACTGTTTAGGTACATTAGGGCTCTGCAAACGCAATGTGATGCCTGCAGACCATTCCATCTAAGTCTGCATTCAAAATGGCGCTCCATCCCTTCCGAGCCCTCCCATGCGCCCAACCAGTGGTTCCCCCCCACATATGGGGTATCAGCGTACTCAGGACAAATTGGACAACAACTTTTGGGGTCCAATTTCTCCTGTTACCCTCGGGAAAATACAAAACTGGGGGCTAAAAAATAATTTTTGTGGGAAAAAAATGTTTGTTTTATTTTTACGGCTCTGCATTATAAACTTCTGTGAAGCAGTTGGTGGGTCAAAGTGCTCACTACACCTCTAGATAAGTTCCTTAGGGGTCACACAAAAGAACAACCACTATACTGTGCTATATTAAAAGATAATCTTTATTAAACAAAAACTACAAACACCTGTAGCTACAATTTCAATTCATGCTTATCTCAGATACCAACAGGTATGGTGATATATGTCACTACTTGATGAATATAGGAAAATACATCAACGCTTATTTGATCTGCCCTTCATGTAAAAAAGTGCTAAGTGCTATTCCCAATGACAACCCCAGGTGGCGTCCTATTATCCTAGACACCTATATCACTATGGGATCAAGTAACCGCATATTTAGGATCAGACACTTACATGACAGGTGAACTTGTCGGCGTGGCTCTCCAAACGCAACATGGCGTCCCATCTCCATTCCAGTCAATTTTGCATTGAAAAGTCAAATGGCGCTCCTTTGCTTCCGAGCTCTGTCATGCGCCCAAACAGTGGTTTACCCCCACATATGGGGTATCGGCGTACTCAGGACAAATTGTACAACATCTTTTGGGGTCCATTTTCTCCTGTTACCCTTGGTAAAATAAAACAAATTGGAGCTGAAGTAAATTTTGTGTGAAAAAAAAGTTAAATGCTCATTTTTATTTAAACATTCCAAAAATTCCTGTGAAACACCTGAAGGATTAATAAACTTCTTGAATGTGGTTTTGAGCACCATGAGGGGTGCAGATTTTAGAATGGTGTCACACTTGGGTATTTTCTATCATATAGACCCCTCAAAATGACTTAAAATGAGATGTGGTCCCTAAAAAAAAATGGTGTTGTGAAAATGAGAAATTGCTGGTCAAATTTTAACCCTTATAACTCCCTAACAAAAAAAAAATTTGGTTCCAAAATTGTGCTGATGTAAAGTAGACATGTGGGAAATGTTACTTATTAAGTATTTTGTGTGACATATCACTGTGATTTAATTGCATAAAAATTCAAAGTTGGAAAATTGCGAAATTCTCAAAATTTTTGCCAAATTTCCGTTTTTTTCACAAATAAACGCAGGTAATATCAAAGAAATTTTACCACTATCATGAAGTACAATATGTCACGAGAAAACAATGTCAGAATCACCGGGATCCGTTGAAGCGTTACAGAGTTATAACCTCATAAAGGGACAGTGGTCAGAATTGTAAAAATTGGCCCGGTCCATAACGTGCAAACCACCCTTGGGGGTGAAGGGGTTAATTTAGCTAAAGCATCTCGTTCTTCTTTTGACAGATTGTATTTGTGAGAACGAGATGCAGCCTCTGATGCGAGGTTGAGCAAATCCTGTTCTATATTATCCTGAAAACGTTCCATGGATTCAGTTCTAGCGTGTACCGAATAAAAAGATGGATTTCCCCTGTCCCCAAAATCCGCTGCCTCAAAGTAACCCTTGACTCTGCCCTGTCCTTCAAACCGCACATCCAAGCTCTCGCCACCTAATGTCGCCCCCCGCTCAAAAAAATTTCCAGAATCCGTCCCACACTCTCCCAAAATGCTCATGCATGCCCTAATCATCTCCCGCCTCGACTACTGCAACATCCTCCTCTGTGGCCTACCTTCTAACACTCTCGCACCCCTCCAGTCCATCCTTAACTCTGCTGCCCGACTAATTAATCTCTCTCCTTGCTGCACTCCTGCTTCCCCTCTTTGCAAATCCTTTCACTGGCTCCCAATTTCCCAGCGTATCCAGTTTAAATTACTAACACTGATCTACAAAGCCATCCATAACCTTTCTCCTCTGTATATTTCCACACTAATCTCTCAATATCGTCCCTCACGTAATCTCCGGTCCTCCCAAGACCTCCTTCTCTCCTCCACACTTATTCGCTCCTCACCCAATCGCCTCCAAGACTTCTCCCGAATATCCCCCATCCTCTGGAATTCTGTGCCCCAACACATCCGGTTATCCACTACTTTTGGATCCTTCAAAAGAAACCTGAAAACCCCCCTCTTCAAAGAAGCTTACAGCCTGTAAAGACCACATGGCCACCTCAACACCATTGAAGCTACTGCAACCCTCGACCTACTGTCTCCTTCCCTACCATCCTGTAGAATGTAAGCCCGCAAGGGCAGGGTCCTCTTCCCTCTGTACCAGTCTGTCATTGATAGTTTTGTTTACTGTAAGTGATATTTGTATTTTGATGTAACCCCTTCTCATGTACAGCACCATGGAATTAATGGTGCTAAATAAATAATAATAAATAATGTGATTTCAAGCCAATGATTGATTGGTTTAGCTCATATTTAAATATTGGTCATTTGTAGTAGTGAATCGCAGCTTTGATAAAGATCACTGTTGTGATCGAAACGCGTCGCTTCCTGTCCCTGTGTGCACACATGGTGCGGTCTTGGAGCATGTCTATTGTCATGTTTTAATTGGAATAAAATGTTGAAGATTTTTACCCAAGGAGATGGAACAAAGACCTTTTCTTTTCACATAGAACAATGACAGCATTAGCCGATGATGGGATAGTAGTACTATCATCCGGCTACTGGGTTGAATAGTAGGAAAAAAAAACATTTACATATACACATACAGTACATACACATACGGTACAGACCAAGAGTTTGGACACACCTTCTCATTTAAAGATTTTTCTGTATTTTCATGACTATGCAAATTGTACATTAACACTGAAGGCATCAAAACTATGAATTAACACATGTGGAATTATATACGTAACAAAAAAGTGTGAAACAACTGAAATTATGTCTTATATTCTAGGTTCTTCAAAGTAGCCACCTTTTGCTTTGATGACTGCTTTACACACTATTGGCATTCTCTTGATGAGCTTCTAGAGGTAGTCACCGGGAATGGTTTTCACTTCACAGGTGTGCCCTGTCAGGTTTAATAAGTGGGATTTCTTCAGAAAAAAAAGAAAATGATTCAGCTCACCCTTGTGATGGTATTCTCACAGCCCATAAGAAACTTGATCCAACCACGGAAACATCTCTGCTTGACGCCAGGTACTTGTGCATGAAATTGAAGGCATCCAGCTCCGGAAATAAAATCAAAAATCTTTATTTGGACAAATTTAAAAAGTAAGCTGCTTGACAAACCAGTGCATAGTGGAGGAAGGAATGTCTTGAATAACTGGATGCGTTTCGAACACGTATAATGCTCTTAGTCCTCAGTTTCACAATGAGCAGTCTTGCCAAAAGTTAAAATACACCCCAAACAGGTGGGGAACAGAGTGAAAATGATTTCTCCACAGAATGAAATTAACCCTTGAATAGCATGACATGCAATGCTAAGTGCACAAAAAGAAAAAAAAACAACACACGCACCACATTCAATTATAAATGTGCATAGCATATACAAACAATGTTAACTATTATCAATCAATAATGCAACATGATTTCCTTCTTCAAGTTCAAACCCAGAGGTGCTCGAGTGTTTAATAGGTAAATCCTATTTCATTTATTTTGATAGATAGATCCGGTAGGGAAGATATGCGTGATGGAGGAAAGATAATGAGTTCAGATTTGTCTACATTGAGCTTGAGGAAGCGAGAGGAGAAGAAGGAGGATATGGCTGATAGACACTCTGGGATTCTGGAGAGCAGAGAGGTGACATCTGGGCCAGAGAGGTAGATCTGAGTGTCATCGGCATATAGATGGTACTGGAAGCCATAGGACCTTATGAGTTGTCCCAGCTCGAGTGTATAGATTGAGAAGAGTAAGGGTCCTAGGACAGAGCCTTGGGGGACTCCAACAGAGAGAGGATGAGATGAAGAGGTAGTATAGGAGTAGGAAACGTTAAATGTGCAGTTGGCAAGGTATTAGGAGATCCAAGATAGGACAAGGTCTTTGACCCCAAAGGAAGAGAGGATCTGTAGTAGGAGGCAGTGGTCAACTGTGTCGAAGGCAGAAGACAGGTCTAGGAGGAGGAGTATAGAGAATTGTCTGTTAGCTTTGGCTGTAAGTAAGTCGTTAGTAATTTTGGTCAGGGCAGTCTCAGTGGAATGGTGGGGACGGAAGCCAGATTGTAGGTTGTCGAAGAGAGAGTTAGATGCAAAGTGAGAGGAAAGCTCAGCATGGACATGCAGCGCCCCAGAGTCCTGGTCGTTGCAGTACTGTTGCTCCGCCGCTAAGGGGGGCTATGGTACGTCTGATGGCACTGAAGGAGTTCACCTGACCAGGTATCACAGACACCAATACATTTCACAATCCGGCCTCCAGGGGGAGCTAAGGGCACTATTCATTAGGCCACTCCTCACAGTCTGGTAAAACTGGGGGTTGGATAGGAAGTTAGACAGAAAGCTGACTGGGAATCGAACAGGCAACATCCTGTGGCAGAGGGTGTTGCAGGGAGAGACTCAGGGGGGTCCCTGTCAGGGGTGGGATCCTGACAAGAGGCCCAGCGAACAGAGAGAACATTACGGGACCGCGCCTGCACGGTATAGTGGCCCTAAGAAAGGGCCAGAAGCGAGATTTATTGTGCTGAGTAAGAAACGAGATCAACGCAACAAGGAGAAATACCAGTAGGAGTCGTGCTGTTGGACCGAGGCAACATCCTACTGAGGCGCACAGCCGGTGGCCGGAACACCGAGAAAGTATAGAGCTCCAGGCCATACTTCAAACCTACGGCAGGACAGTCAGTTATAGGCGGGCTGTCTCACTCACATCACCTACGAAGACATAGGGGGCAACAATAGGAGAGGGGCGACACTAGGGTCCCGGAAGAGCTCCGAGCCTACCCGTCATACGGGTGCGTCCTAGCCATAGCATCTGGGGGGACGAAGAAGAAGAACATCAGATAATCGAGTTGTGAGGGAACACGAGAAACAGACACAACAGTTGTGGGGACTATCCCGTAAGCACAGCAGGGGAGGACCACAACACACACGCGCTAGAAGGTAGGCACAGATTTCCACCTGCAAAGGGAGCTCTGGAGGTGCCATTGGACTGGCCGGACTTGCGCAGCCCAGTTAACCGTATTCCGGACTGAGGATCCTGAAACCTTCAGTAAAGAGGTAAAGAGACTGCACCCCTGTGTCCTTGTGATTGATTGCGTCCTGCACCACACACCGAACTGTCATCCCTTTACTGGACGCCCCTCAGCAGGGTCACGGACCGGGCCTAGCCACCGTGACAACCCCAGAACCGAGACACAGAGGCCCGGTACCGGGTGCCCCTCGGCCCTGCGGCAGTGGGGGCGCTCCAACTTGGCGTCACGAACAGGATCTACTTAAGCCTGAAGAATCAGGTCATGTGTGCCTTGGAACTGTGATTTAGTGTGCTTAGACTGTGCTTTATTGGAAAGACTGTGTATTGCCAAAAGTTCCCGCCAAAACCCGCCGCCATTGCAGCACCACAGGGAGCGCAGAGGAAGAAGGAGGGCGTGCCATGGGAGGAGACTACCAAAGCGGCGCCAAAAGTAGCGACCGCCCCCTCCGACTCCTGCTGCGAGATGACGACCTGCCCAGCAGTGGAGGAGAACTGCCCCCTGATTTGCAACGGCGGGAACGAGGTGAAGAGGGAGCTCGACCTTGGAGAAATGGCGGAGCGAGGTGCATGCATTGCCGCCGAATGCCGGACGGCAAAGATGGTCAGCAAGTGCCCGAACGATGGCGAAGTAATCCCGGCTTGTCCTCACCCACCGGAGGCGGACCCGAATCCGCCGCAGCGGAAGGATCTGAACTCCTTGGAGCCGCTGGCAGAGGAGCTGAGCCTACCTTTCCCGACCTCGGAACCAGCAGAGGAGGAGCCATGGAGAGCGGAGCCGTATCAGGAGGCCGCCGAGGAGCAGCCGCGGTCCGGGCTGCTGCCAATTCCAGTGTCCTTGTCAGTGGAACGGATCGACATCGGTAGAATCACATCAGGCGCAGGTATGGAAGACACCCCTGCTCCCCCGCCTGATCCCGCTCCCGCGACCGCTCCTCACCCCAACAATAACCGCATCTTCTCGGTTGAGCGGGTGACCCTCACCCCCGACACGATGGGGAAGCTGGTGCCTCCACTACCGACCAAGATGGGAGAACCCATAGACGTGAGCTTAGACGGGGTGATCCTCCAGTGGGACACCCCCTGGATTGGGCCAGGTGGAGCTCGGGAGGAAGGCCTCAACCTTGCTGTACTCACCTGGGAACAGTATAAACAGTGTCTGATCCTACATTGGAAGAACCGAAACGAGACAGAGCAACCTGATACGCCAAAAATACAACACCGAAAGCCTGCACACGGCAGGAAAGACGTGGTAAAGCGGGGAACTGTGCTGGCCTTTCACCCAAAGAGGGGTTGGGGCTCCATACAGGAACCGGGACTACCGACTGACATCTTCGTGACTAGTTACAACGTGAAGGCTCCCTGCTGCAACCAATATGGTGACCCACTATTGCAAAAGGGGGATCAGGTGACCTACGCCCGCCACCGGAGTGCACAAGGATGGTGCGCTCGGAAAGTCCAACGATGTGGGCCCGGCGGGGTGTCACCTATTGCCCCGACCATGACTGATCCGGACTTGACAGATCTTGTTACTATCACCACCGTACACCTTGTGGCGGCTACCGAACTTGCAAGCTGGGTCAGCCTTCAAATCCAGACACCGGGTGATCTGACTGTACCCGAGAGACCAACCACAGGTACTGACACCGCATCAGCCGGAGAGCAGGGACTGAGGCCGCCAGAAACTGAGTAAGCAACAATGCTTCGTAATATGTATATAGTTCATTTAACTGTTTGCCTCCTGCTTTTTGCTGCTTAAAACCCATCTAGGGTTCTTCTTAAAGGGATCCCTTTGTTTACCCGGGATCCCTATGGCTTTTTGTTTGTTTTCCACTTTTGCACCAGTTATCAAGAGACTGCCGAATCATGGACGGTGAATGATTCACAAACTGATGTTGTAAATAGTTGCACCTTCTTAAAGGTGCCCTCTACTGGTTTTACATAGGGAAAGGACTCTTTGCGAAGAAACTGTTCCTGGAAACAGCACTGGAGTCCTTGCTGCAAATAGACTCGCAGCTGGAGAAGTTGCACTACCTCATAGAGACTTGGTCCCCTCTTAAAGGGGATGTTCACCTGTTGCACTTATGAATAGTATTGCCTTAAGACGGTTAAATGGCAATAATGTCTTGAGAAAAGAAGTAATAATGCTAATGTATAGAAGTTAAATGTAGCCAACTAGTTAATTGTAAGGAATGTTTAATAATGTGTAAGAGAATGAGGACAGGAAGTGAACCCGTATGGGGTTAGGCGGTGAGTCCTCCAAGGAGCCATACAGAGATGGCTCAGTGATCCTGAACTGAGAGATGGATGATAAGTTCTATACTGTGTATAGTAGCAGAAAGGCAGTAGGCCCGGGCCGAAAGGGGCGGTCCTGTAACAGAACGAGAAGCGGTAGGCCTGGGGCAGATAGACAGGCGGTCCTGCAGATGTAAAGAAGGAAAATGAAGAAAAGTTGATTAATATTATAGTGTTTTAAGAATGATTCTTTAGTGGGTTCAGCTTATACACCCTTAAAGGAGAAGTAAGTTTTATAATAGGTCTTTAGTGGATTGAGCATGTACGTCCTTAAAGGCAATGTTAAATTATTGTTCAAAATTTGCACTAAGTAGAATACCCGGTTGGGTAAAGAGAAGTTATTTATAGTAAGTTATTTTGAATATTTAACCATGTTTGTAACGTTCAAGTGTCCTCACCTCCCATAAAGGGAAGCTCTGTTAAAGTTTACTTGTTATTGCATTTCAAAATTGTATGTCTTTTTTGCTGACATGTATTGTTGTTTTCTTCCCAGTCCAGGAGTACTGGATTTAACCAGGGGGGAGTGCAGTGCCCCAGAGTCCTGGTCTTGCAGTACTGTTGCTCCGCCGCTAAGGGGGGCTATGGTACGTCTGATGGCACTGAAGGAGTTCACCTGACCAGGTATCACAGACACCAATACATTTCACAGTCCGGCCTCCAGGGGGAGCTAAGGGCACTATTCATTAGGCCACTCCTCACAGTCTGGTAAAATTGGGGGTTGGATAGGAAGTTAGACAGAAAGCTGACTGGGAATCGAACAGGCAACATCCTGTGGCAGAGGGTGTTGCAGGGAGAGACTCAGGGGGGTCCCTGTCAGGGGTGGGATCCTGACAGAGGCCCAGCGAACAGGGAGAACGTTACAGGACCGCGCCTGCACGGTATAGCGGCGGTACCCTAAGAAAGGACCAGAAGCGAGATTTATTGTGCTGAGTGAGAAACGAGATCAACGCAACAAGGAGAAATACCAGTAGGAGTCGTGCTGTTGGACCGAGGCAACATCCTACTGAGGCGCACAGCCGGTGGCCGGAACACCGAGAAAGTATAGAGCTCCAGGCCATACTTCAAACCTACGGCAGGACAGTCAGTTATAGGCGGGCTGTCTCACTCACATCACCTACGAAGACATAGGGGGCAACAATAGGAGAGGGGCGACACTAGGGTCCCGGAAGAGCTCCGAGCCTACCCGTCATACGGGTGCGTCCTAGCCATAGCATCTGGGGGAACGACGAAGAAGAACATCAGATAATCGAGTTGTGAGGGAACACGAGAAACAGACACAACAGTTGTGGGGACTATCCCGTAAGCACAGCAGGGGAGGACCACAACACACACGCGCTAGAAGGTAGGCACAGATTTCCACCTGCAAAGGGAGCTCTGGAGGTGCCATTGGACTGGCCGGACTTGCGCAGCCCAGTTAACCGTATTCCGGACTGAGGATCCTGAAACCTTCAGTAAAGAGGTAAAGAGACTGCACCCCTGTGTCCTTGTGATTGATTGCGTCCTGCACCACACACCGAACTGTCATCCCTTTACTGGACGCCCCTCAGCAGGGTCACGGACCGGGCCTAGCCACCGTGACAACCCCAGAACCGAGACACAGAGGCCCGGTACCGGGTGCCCCTCGGCCCTGCGGCAGTGGGGGCGCTCCAACTTGGCGTCACGAACAGGATCTACTTAAGCCTGAAGAATCAGGTCATGTGTGCCTTGGAACTGTGATTTAGTGTGCTTAGACTGTGCTTTATTGGAAAGACTGTGTATTGCCAAAAGTTCCCGCCAAAACCCGCCGCCATTGCAGCACCACAGGGAGCGCAGAGGAAGAAGGAGGGCGTGCCATGGGAGGAGACTACCAAAGCGGCGCCAAAAGTAGCGACCGCCCCCTCCGACTCCTGCTGCGAGATGACGACCTGCCCAGCAGTGGAGGAGAACTGCCCCCTGATTTGCAACGGCGGGAACGAGGTGAAGAGGGAGCTCGACCTTGGAGAAATGGCGGAGCGAGGTGCATGCATTGCCGCCGAATGCCGGACGGCAAAGATGATCAGCAAGTGCCCGAACGATGGCGAAGTAATCCCGGCTTGTCCTCACCCACCGGAGGCGGACCCTAATCCGCCGCAGCGGAAGGATCTGAACTCCTTGGAGCCGCTGGCAGAGGAGCTGAGCCTACCTTTCCCGACCTTGGAACCAGCAGAGGAGGAGCCATGGAGAGCGGAGCCGTATCAGGAGGCCGCCGAGGAGCAGCCGCGGTCCGGGCTGCTGCCAATTCCAGTGTCCTTGTCAGTGGAACGGATCGACATCGGTAGAATCACATCAGGCGCAGGTATGGAAGACACCCCTGCTCCCCCGCCCGATCCCGCTCCCGCGACCGCTCCTCACCCCAACAATAACCGCATCTTCTCGGTTGAGCGGGTGACCCTCACCCCCGACACGATGGGGAAGCTGGTGCCTCCACTACCGACCAAGATGGGAGAACCCATAGACGTGAGCTTAGACGGGGTGATCCTCCAGTGGGACACCCCCTGGATTGGGCCAGGTGGAGCTCGGGAGGAAGGCCTCAACCTTGCTGTACTCACCTGGGAACAGTATAAACAGTGTCTGATCCTACATTGGAAGAAACGAGACAGAGCAACCTGATACGCCAAAAATACAACACCGAAAGCCTGCACACGGCAGGAAAGACGTGGTAAAGCGGGGAACTGTGCTGGCCTTTCACCCAAAGAGGGGTTGGGGCTCCATACAGGAACCGGGACTACCGACTGACATCTTCGTGACTAGTTACAACGTGAAGGCTCCCTGCTGCAACCAATATGGTGACCCACTATTGCAAAAGGGGGATCAGGTGACCTACGCCCGCCACCAGAGTGCATAAGGATGGTGCGCTCGGAAAGTCCAACGATGTGGGCCCGGCGGGGTGTCACCTATTGCCCCGACCATGACTGATCCGGACTTGACAGATCTTGTTACTATCACCACCGTACACCTTGTGGCAGCTACCGAACTTAGAAGCCGGGTCAGCCTTCAAATCCAGACACCGGGTGATCTGACTGTACCCGAGAGACCAACCACAGGTACTGACACCGCATCAGCCGGAGAGCAGGGACTGAGGCCGCCAGAAACTGAGTAAGCAACAATGCTTTGTAATATGTATATAGTTCATTTAACTGTTTGCCTCCTGCTTTTTGCTGCTTAAAACCCATCTAGGGTTCTTCTTAAAGGGATCCCTTTGTTTACCCGGGATCCCTATGGCTTTTTGTTTGTTTTCCACTTTTGCACCAGTTATCAAGAGACTGCCGAATCATGGACGGTGAATGATTCACAAACTGATGTTGTAAATAGTTGCACCTTCTTAAAGGTGCCCTCTACTGGTTTTACATAGGGAAAGGACTCTTTGCGAAGAAACTGTTCCTGGAAACAGCACTGGAGTCCTTGCTGCAAATAGACTCGCAGCTGGAGAAGTTGCACTACCTCATAGAGACTTGGTCCCCTCTTAAAGGGGATGTTCACCTGTTGCACTTATGAATAGTATTGCCTTAAGACGGTTAAATGGCAATAATGTCTTGAGAAAAGAAGTAATAATGCTAATGTATAGAAGTTAAATGTAGCCAACTAGTTAATTGTAAGGAATGTTTAATAATGTGTAAGAGAATGAGGACAGGAAGTGAACCCGTATGGGGTTAGGCGGTGAGTCCTCCAAGGAGCCGTACAGAGATGGCTCAGTGATCCTGAACTGAGAGATGGATGATAAGTTCTATACTGTGTATAGTAGCAGAAAGGCAGTAGGCCCGGGCCGAAAGGGGCGGTCCTGTAACAGAACGAGAAGCGGTAGGCCTGGGGCAGATAGACAGGCGGCCCTGCAGATGTAAAGAAGGAAAATGAAGAAAAGTTGATTAATATTATAGTGTTTTAAGAATGATTCTTTAGTGGGTTCAGCTTATACACCCTTAAAGGAGAAGTAAGTTTTATAATAGGTCTTTAGTGGATTGAGCATGTACGTCCTTAGAGGCAATGTTAAATTATTGTTCAAAATTTGCACTAAGTAGAATACCCGGTTGGGTAAAGAGAAGTTATTTATAGTAAGTTATTTTTAATATTTAACCATGTTTGTAACGTTCAAGTGTCCTCACCTCCCATAAAGGGAAGCTCTGTTAAAGTTTACTTGTTATTGCATTTCAAAATTGTATGTCTTTTTTGCTGACATGTATTGTTGTTTTCTTCCCAGTCCAGGAGTACTGGATTTAACCAGGGGGGAGTGCAGCGCCCCAGAGTCCTGGTCGTTGCAGTACTGTTGCTCCGACGCTAAGGGGGGCTATGGTACGTCTGATGGCACTGAAGGAGTTCACCTGACCAGGTATCACAGACACCAATACATTTCACAGTCCGGCCTCCAGGGGGAGCTAAGGGCACTATTCATTAGGCCACTCCTCACAGTCTGGTAAAACTGGGGGTTGGATAGGAAGTTAGACAGAAAGCTGACTGGGAATCGAACAGGCAACATCCTGTGGCAGAGGGTGTTGCAGGGAGAGACTCAGGGGGGTCCCTGTCAGGGGTGGGATCCTGACAGAGGCCCAGCGAACAGAGAGAACGTTACGGGACCGCGCCTGCACGGTATAGCGGCGGTACCCTAAGAAAGGACCAGAAGCGAGATTTATTGTGCTGAGTGAGAAACGAGATCAACGCAACAAGGAGAAATACCAGTAGGAGTCGTGCTGTTGGACCGAGGCAACATCCTACTGAGGCGCACAGCCGGTGGCCGGAACGCCGAGAAAGTATAGAGCTCCAGGCCATACTTCAAACCTACGGCAGGACAGTCAGTTATAGGCGGGCTGTCTCACTCACATCACCTACGAAGACATAGGGGGCAACAATAGGAGAGGGGCGACACTAGGGTCCCGGAAGAGCTCCGAGCCTACCCGTCATACGGGTGTGTCCTAGCCATAGCATCTGGGGGGACGAAGAAGAAGAACATCAGATAATCAAGTTGTGAGGGAACACGAGAAACAGACACAACAGTTGTGGGGACTATCCCGTAAGCACAGCAGGGGAGGACCACAACACACACGCGCTAGAATGTAGGCACAGATTTCCACCTGCAAAGGGAGCTCTGGAGGTGCCATTGGACCGACCGGACTTGCGCAGCCCAGTTAACCGTATTCCGGACTGAGGATCCTGAAACCTTCAGTAAAGAGGTAAAGAGACTGCACCCCTGTGTCCTTGTGATTGATTGCGTCCTGAACCACACACCGAACTGTCATCCCTTTACTGGACGCCCCTCAGCAGGGTCACGGACCGGGCCTAGCCACCGTGACAACCCCAGAACCGAGACACAGAGGCCCGGTACCGGGTGCCCCTTGGCCCTGCGGCAGTGGGGGCGCTCCAGACATGCTGCTCAAGGAGTTTGGAAGCAAATGGGAGCAAAGATAGCTGGACATAGCGCTTGGGTCAAGGGATGGCTTTTTGAGGACAGGTGTGATTGTGGCATGTTTGAAGGCAGAGGGTAAGGTATCAGAAGTTAGTGATAGGTTAAAGAGATGGGTTAGGGATGGGATTAGTGTGGTGGTTAGGTTGGGGAGGAGGTGGGATGGGATGGGGTCAAGTGCACAAGTGGTGAGGTGTGATTTGGAGAGAAGATGAGCAAGCTCCCCTTCAGAGATTTTGGAGAGTGAAGTTATGGGGTTTGGGCATTGGTCTCTCATACAAAGGGGTTGTGGAGGTTGGACAACAAAGACTTGCCTTGTTTGGTCTATCTTATTGTTGAAGTGCGTGGCAAAATCCTCGTTAACAATTAGGGAACTCGGGGGGGGGGACAGTGGTGGACGGAGGAGGGAGTTAAAAGTGTTGAACAACTGTTTGGGGTTGTGGGATAAGGAAGATACGAGGGTTGTGAAGTAGGTCTGTGTGAACATAGCCTTAGGATATAGAGGACAGTGGTATGATAGAGTCAGAGAGTGTGTGGGTGTCTAGGTGTGCAAGGTTCCTGCGTGGGTGCGCATGGTGCTGGACATGGGTGACAGGTGAGGAGGACAGGGATGAGAAAGTGAGTAGATGGTGGTCAGATAGAGAGAGAGGGGAGGTTGTGAAGTTAGATAGGGAGCATAAACGGGTGAAGACCAGGTCTAATGTGTGTCCGTTTGTGTGGGTGGCTGAGGAGGACCACTGAGTAAGTCCAAAGGATGAAGGGACAGGAGTTTGGAGGCTGCTGACTGGTGGGTGTCGATGGGGATGTTGACATGTAAGGTTCTACAACAATGTCTATGAACAAAGAACAAACAACATATGAACAATTGAAAAACAACATACAACAGAACATATACAATAAAACAACATACTCATTGATAATGAAACATGATTTCATTAAGTCTGTTCAGTCCGTCTGGGAATCTGGTGCAAAGATAATAAATCCAGTACGCTTCAAGCGTTAGCAGCCGACATCTGACATCTCCACCATGTAATGAATTATTCACTTTCTCCAATCCACAAACCTGCAAGGAAGAAATGTTACAGGCATGCCGCTGAACGAAATGTTTAGCTACTGAAGATATATTAGGAGAAAAATTAATGTTAGTACAGCAATGCGAGTTTTTAATTTTCTGGTTGTACAACCTACATAGGCTAATTTACAAATAGTACAATAAATTTTATATACAATGAATTTAGTGTTGCAATTAATGAAACTCTTAATATTACATTTTTGAGTACTGTCAAGAGCCACCACACACACAGACGTATCCAGGACATGGGCTATAAGTGTCACATTCCTTGTGTCAAGCCACTCATGACCAATAGACAGCGCCAGAAGCGTCTTACCTGGGCCAAGGAGAAAAAGAACTGGACTGTTGTCAGTGATCCAAGGTGTTGTTTTCAGATGAAAGTAAATTTTGCATTTTTTGAGTTCTGTATATAGGTAATACAGTGATCATCAGTGACAATATACACAGGAGCTCTGTATATAGTGTCAGTGTACAGGTAATACAGTGATCACCAGTGACATTATACATAGGGGCTCTGTATTTAGTGTCAGTGTACAGGTAATACAGTGATCACCAGTGCCATTATACACAGGAGCTCTGTATATAGTGTCAGTGTACAGGTAATACAGTGATCACCAGTGACATTATACACAGGAGCTCTGTATATAGTGTCAGTGTACAGGTAATACAGTGCTCACCAGTGACATTATACACAGGAGCTTTGTGTATAGTGTCAGTGTACAGGTAATACAGTGCTCACCAGTGACATTATACACAGGAGCTCTGTATATAGTGTCATTGTACAGGTAATACAGTGATCACCTGTGACATTATACACAGGAGCTCTGCTCATAGTGTATAGTGTAAAGCAGGGGTGGGGAACCTCAGGCCCCAGGGTCATTTACGGCCCTCAATGACCTTTTATCAGGCCTCTGAACAGATTCTCAGGGACCCCATTCTTGGGCAGGGAGGTGTATTTTGATTACAACCAGCTCATTAATTTCTTCTTGCTCTGTTAGCACACACACACGCAGTGTTCACTACTGAACACTAAAGGACATGCAATGAAAGATTACGTCCTGAAACCAGTGCCAAAGTCAGGATGTACTTTGTGGGCACAGTTTCTATTGCCCCCGAAGGATGGCATAAATATCCAACTGGCCCTTGACCGAAAAAAGATTTCCCACCCCTGGTGTAAAGGTAAGAAAATGATCACCAGTGACATTATACACAGGAGCTTTGTGTATAGTGTCAGTGTACAGGTAATACAGTACTCACCAGTGACATACACAGGAGCTCTGTATATAGTGTCAGTGTACAGGTAATACAGTGATCACCAGTGACATTATACACAGGAGCTTTGTATATAGTGTCAGTGTACAGGTAATACAGTGCTCACCAGTGACATTATAAACAGGAGCTTTGTGTATAGTGTCCGTGTACAGGTAATACAGTGCTCACCAGTGATATTATACACAGGAGCTCTGTATATAGAGTCAGTGTACAGGTAATGCAGTGGTCACTAGTGACATTATACACAGGAGCTCTGTATATAGTGTCAGTGTACAGGTAATACAGTGCTCACCAGTGACATTATACACAGGAGCTTTGTGTATAGTGTCCGTGTACAGGTAATACAGTGCTCACCAGTGATATTATACACAGGAGCTCTGTATAGAGTGTAATTGTACAGTTAATACAGTGATCACCTGTGACATTATACACAGGAGCTCTACTCATAGTGTATAGTGTAAAGCAGGGGTGGGGAACCTCAGGCCCCAGGGCCATTTACGGCCCTCAATGACCTTTTATCAGGCCTCTGATCAGATTCTCAGGGACCGCATTCTTGGGCAGGGAGGTGTATTTTGATTACAACCAGCTCATTAATTTCTTCTTGCTCTGTTAGCACACACACACACGCAGTGTTCACTACTGAACACTAAAGGACATGCAATGAAAGATTACGTCCTGAAACCAGTGCCAAAGTCAGGATGTACTTTGTGGGCACAGTTTGTATTGCCCCCGAAGGATGGAATAAATATCCAAATGGCCCTTGACCGAAAAAAAGATTTCCCACCCCTGGTTTAAAGGTAATAAAATGATCACCAGTGACATTATACACAGGAGCTTTTGTATAGTGTCAGTGTACAGGTAATACAGTGCTCACCAGTGACATTATACACAGGAGCTCTGTATATTGTGTCAGTGTACAGGTAATACAGTGATCACCAGTGACATTATTCACAGGAGCTCTGTATATAGTGTTTGTGTACAGGTAATACAGTGATCACCAGTTCCATTATACACAGGAGCTCTGTATATAGTATCAGTGTACAGGTAATACAGTGATCACCAGTGCCATTATACACAGGAGCTCTGTATATAGTGTCAGTGTACAGGTAATACAGTGATCACCAGTGACATTATACACAGGAGCTCTGTATATGGTGTCAGTGTACAGGTAATACAGTGATCACCAGTGACATTATACACAGGAGCTTTGTGTATAGTGTCAGTGTACAGGTAATACAGTGCTCACCAGTGACATTATACACAGGAGCTCTGTACATAGTGTCATTGTACAGGTAATACAGTGATCACCTGTGACATTATACACAGGAGCTCTGCTCATAGTGTATAGTGTTATGATCCTTAGTGGTTGAGGATCACAAATTACTCCAGCCAAGTGACTAAACATAGGACAAGCTCTAGGGAGGTGGAAAACTGGACTGACCGCAAATCTGAACCTATCCAAACACACTAGAGGTAGCCGGTGAACGTGCCTAAAATCCTAGACGTCTCGAGCCAGCCTGAGGAACTAACTACCCCTAGAGAGAAAGAAAGGCCTCATGTTGTGAATTTGGTTTTTGGGCTCCCCCGGTGGTCACTGGTGGTACTGGACTTGTGTGCTTCACTTTCTCTGTTCACCTGTTTCCATCTGGATATGGGTGTATCCTATTTAGCCTTGCTGCTCAGTTATTCTAGTGCCGGCCATCAATGTAACCAGAGCCTTTCTGTTGCATGTTCCTGCTTCTAGACTACTATCAGTTAAGTTGGACTCTTAGTCCTAAGTTTGTTTTGCATTTTTGTTCCAGTTCACAGTTATGTTATTTTTCTGTAGCTGGAAGCTCTTGTGGGCCGAAATTGCCACTCCGGTGTCATGAGTTGACACATGAGTCTTAAAGTAATTTCGGGATGGTATTTTAATAGGGTTTTCAGCTGACCGTGAAGTTCCCTATTGTATCTTCTTGCTATCTAGTAAGCGGACCTCGCTTTGCTGAACCTACCTTCATACTGCGTATGTCTTTTCCTCTGAACTCACCGTCAATATATGTGGGGGGCTTCTGTCTCCTTTTTGAGGGAATTTCCCTAGAGGTAAGCCAGGTCTGTCTTTTCCTCTATTAGGGTTAGTTAGTCCTCCGGCTGGCGCTAGGCGTCTAGGGATAAAACGTAGGTACGCCACCCGGCCACTGTTAGTTGTGTGGTAGGTTTAGCTCACGGTCAGCTCGAGATTCCATCACCCAAGAGCTAGTCTGTTGTTTAAGTTCTCTGACGTTCCCTTGCCATTGGGAACCATGACAGCCTCACTTGCCTCCAGAGAAATAATCCCCAAAGATATAGAAGCCCCCAACAAATAATAACGGTGAGGTAAGAGGAAGGCACATACACAGGGGTGAAAGCAGATTCAGCAAATGAGGCCCACTAATACTAGATAGCAGAAAATAGTAAAGGGGTCTATGCGGTCAGTAAAAAACCCTTACAAAATATCCACACTGAGATTTCAAGAACCCCCGCACCAACTAACGGTGTGGGGGGAGAAACTCAGTCCCTTAGAGCAACCAGCAAGCGAGGAAATCACATTTTAGCAAGCTGGACAAGAAACATGATGAATGCTGATAATCAAAAAATGAACAAACAAAAACTTAGCTTGTCTTGGAGAGACTGGGAGCAAGGTAGTCACAAGGAATCTGAAGAGCACTGAATACATTGATAGCAGGCAAGGAACTGAGTATCCAGGTGAGCTAAATAGGAAACCAACCAAGGATAACGAACCAGCTGATGCAGCCAACCTGCAGAAAGACAACACTACACAGTACCGCTTGTGACCACTAGAGGGAGCCCAAAAATAGAGTTCACAGCAGTACCCCCCCCCCCCTTGAGGAGGGGTCACCGAACCCTCATCAAGACCCCCAGGGCGATCAGGATGAGCCGCGTGGAAGGCACGAACCAAATTGGCCGCATGAACATCAGAGGCGACAACCCAGGAATTATCCTCCTGACCATAGCCCTTCCACTTAACCAAATACTGAAGCCTCCGTCTAGAGATACGAGAATCCAAAATCTTCTCCACCACGTACTCCAATTCGCCCTCGACCAGCACCAGAGCAGGAGGCTCAACAGAAGGAACCACAGGTACCACATACCTCCGCAACAAAGACCTATGGAACACATTATGAATGGCAAACGATGCTGGGAGATCCAAACGAAAAGACACCGGGTTAAGGATTTCCAAGATCTTATAAGGACCGATGAAGCGAGGCTTGAATTTAGGAGAGGAGACCTTCATAGGAACATATCGAGAAGACAGCCACACCAAATCCCCAACACGAAGTCGGGGACCCACACCGCGGCGGCGGTTGGCAAAGCGCTGAGCCTTCTCCTGTGACAACCTCAAATTGTCCACCACATGGTTCCAAATCTGCTGCAACCTATCCACCACAGAATCCACCCCAGGACAGTCAGAAGGCTCAACCTGACCTGAGGAAAAATGAGGATGGAAACCAGAATTGCAGAAAAAAGGCGAAACCAAAGTAGCAGAACTAGCCCGATTATTAAGGGCAAACTCGGCCAATGGCAAAAAAGTCACCCAATCATCCCGATCAGCAGAAACAAAACATCTCAAATAAGTTTCCAACGTCTGATTAGTTCGCTCGGTTTGGCCATTAGTCTGAGGATGGAAGGCAGACGAAAAAGACAAATCAATGCCCATCTTAGCACAAAAAGTCCGCCAAAACCTGGACACAAACTGGGATCCTCTATCAGACACAATATTTTCAGGAATGCCGTGCAAGCGAACCACATTCTGAAAAAATAGAGGAACCAAATCGGAGGAGGAAGGCAACTTAGGCAAGGGCACCAAATGAACCATCTTGGAAAAACGATCACACACCACCCAGATGACAGACATTTCCTGAGATACTGGAAGATCCGAAATAAAATCCATGGAAATGTGCGTCCAAGGCCTTTTCGGGACAGGCAAAGGCAAAAGCAGACCGCTGGCACGAGAACAGCAAGGCTTAGCCTGAGCACAAATCCCACAAGACTGCACAAAGGAACGCACATCCCGCGACAAGGAAGGCCACCAGAAGGACCTAGCCACCAAATCTCTGGTACCAAAAATCCAAGGATGACCCACCAACACCGAAGAATGAACCTCGGAAATAACTCTGCTGGTCCATCTATCCAGGACAAACAGTCTCTCTGATGGACAACGGTCAGGTCTATCCGCCTGAAATTTCTGCAACACTCGTCGCAAATCTGGGGAAATGGCAGACAAAATCACTCCCTCTCTGAGAATACCAGCCGGCTCAGAAACTCCCGGAGAGTCAGGCACAAAACTCCTAGAAAGTGCATCAGCTTTCACGTTCTTCGAACCAGGCAGATATGAGACCACGAAGTTGAAACGGGAGAAAAACAACGACCAACGAGCCTGTCTAGGATTCAGGCGCTTGGCAGATTCGAGGTAAATCAGATTTTTGTGATCAGTCAAGACCACCACACGATGTTTAGCTCCTTCGAGCCAATGTCGCCACTCCTCAAATGCCCACTTCATAGCCAACAACTCCCGATTACCAACATCATAATTCCGCTCGGCAGGCGAAAATTTTCTTGAAAATAAAGCACATGGCTTCATCACAGAGCCATCAGAGCTTCTCTGCGACAAAACAGCCCCTGCTCCAATCTCAGAAGCATCAACCTCGACCTGGAAGGGGAGAGAGACATCTGGCTGACATAAGACTGGAGCTGAAGAAAACCGGTGCTTCAGCTCCCGAAAGGCCTCCACGGCCGCAGGAGACCAATTAGTCACATCAGAACCCTTCTTGGTCAAATCCGTCAAAGGTTTAACCACGCTAGAAAAATTAGCGATGAAACGACTGTAAAAATTAGCAAAACCCAAGAACTTCTGAAGACTCTTAACAGACGTGGGCTGAGTCCAGTCATGAATAGCTTGGACCTTGACTGGGTCCATCTCCACAGTAGAAGGAGAAAAAATAAAACCCAAAAAGGAGACCTTCTGTACTCCGAAGAGGCATTTTGAGCCCTTCACAAATAAAGCATTAGCACGCAGGACCTGAAACACCATCCTGACCTGCTTCACAAGGGATTCCCAATCATCAGAAAAGACCAAAATGTCATCCAGATAAACAATCATAAATTTATCCAGATATTCTCGGAAGATGTCATGCATGAAGGACTGAAACACAGAAGGAGCATTAGAGAGTCCAAAAGGCATCACTGAGTACTCAAAATGGCCTTCGGGCGTATTAAATGCTGTTTTCCATTCATCTCCCTGCTTAATGCGCACAAGGTTATACGCACCACGGAGATCTATCTTGGTGAACCAACTGGCACCCTTAATCCGAGCAAACAAATCAGACAATAGTGGCAAAGGATACTGAAATTTGACTGTGATTTTATTCAGAAGACGATAATCTATACAAAGTCTCAAAGAACCGTCCTTCTTGGCCACAAAAAAAAATCCTGCACCAAGAGGGGAAGAGGATGGGCGAATATGTCCCTTCTCCAAAGACTCCTTTATATAACTCCGCATCGCGGCATGCTCTGGTATAGACAAATTAAAAAGTCGTCCCTTAGGGAATTTACTACCAGGAATTAAATTTATAGCACAGTCACAATCCCTATGAGGGGGCAGGGCACTGGACCTGGGCTCATCAAATACATCCTGGTAGTCAGACAAAAATTCAGGGACCTCAGAAGGAGTGGAAGAAGCAATAGACACCAACGGAGTATCGCCATGAATTCCCTGACAACCCCAACTTGACACAGACATAGCTTTCCAATCTAAAACTAGATTATGAGCCTGCAGCCATGGCAGACCCAAAACGACAACATCATGCAAATTATGCAGAACAAGAAAGCGAATCACCTCCTGATGTACGGGAGTCATGCACATGGTCATTTGCGTCCAATACTCAGGCTTATTCTCAGCCAATGGCGTAGCATCAATTCCCCTCAGAGGAATAGGAAATTCCAAAGGCTCCAGGACAAAACCACAGCGCCTGGCAAACGACAAATCCATCAGATTCAGGGCAGCACCCGAATCCACAAAAGCCATAACCGAGTAGGACGACAAAGAACAAATCAAAGTAACAGACAAAATAAATTTAGGCTGTATAGTACCAATGGTGACAGGTTTAGCATTTTTTTTTAAGCGTTTAGAGCATGCTGAGATAACATGAGTAGAATCACCACAGTAAAAGCACAACCCATTTTGACATCTATGACTTTGTCGCTCAATTCTGGTCAGAGTTCGGTCACATTGCATAGACTCAGGTCTCTGTTCAGAAAATACAGCCAAAGGATGAGCAGATTTGCACTCCCGCAAATGCCAATCAACCTGAATGGCTAAAGCCATAGAATCACTCCGACTTGTAGGGGTGGGAAACCCCACCATAACATTCTTAATGGCTTCAGAAAGACCTTCTCTGAAATTTGCAGCCAGGGCACACTCATTCCATTGAGTAAGCACCGACCATTTCCGAAATTTTTGACAATACACCTCTGCTTCATCCTGACCTTGAGAGATAGCCAGCAACGCTTTTTCTGCCTGATTCTCAAGATTAGGCTCCTCATACAGCAGTCCAAGAGCCAGAAAAAATGCATCTACATTAAGCAATGCAGGATCTCCTGGCGCCAGAGAGAAAGCCCAATCCTGAGGGTTGCTGCGAAACAAGGAGATAACAATTTTAACTTGCTGAGCGGAATCACCAGAGGAACGAGGTCTCAGAGATAGAAATAACTTACAATTATTCTTAAAATTTAGAAACCTAGATCTATCTCCAGAAAACAACTCAGGAATGGGTATCTTTGGTTCTGACATAGGGCTATGAATAACAAAATCCTGAATACTTTGCACCCGTGTAGTAAGATGATCCACACTAGAAGTCAGAGTCTGAATATTCATGTCTGCAGCTGAGCTCAAAACCACCCAGACTTCAAGGGGATGAAAGAAGCTAATCAGACTGCAGCAAAGGAAAAGCGGGAGGAAAAAAAAAATGTACTCAGGTCTTCTTTTTATCCCACTTCTGCGATGCATTAAACACTTGTTGGCCTGCTATACTGTTATGATCCTTAGTGGTTGAGGATCACAAATTACTCCAGCTAAGTGACTAAACATAGGAAAAGCTCTAGGGAGGTGGAAAACTGGACTGACCGCAAATCTGAACCTATCCAAACACACTAGAGGTAGCCGGTGAACGTGCCTAAAATCCTAGACGTCTCAGCCAGCCTGAGGAACTAACTACCCCTAGAGAGAAAGAAAGACCTCACTTGCCTCCAGAGAAATAATCCCCAAAGATATAGAAGCCCCCAACAAATAATAACGGTGAGGTAAGAGGAAGGCACATACACAGGGGTGAAAGCAGATTCAGCAAATGAGGCCCACTAATACTAGATAGCAGAAAATAGTAAAGGGGTCTATGCGGTCAGTAAAAAACCCTTACAAAATATCCACACTGAGATTTCAAGAACCCCCGCACCAACTAACGGTGTGGGGGGAGAAACTCAGTCCCCTAGAGCAACCAGCAAGCGAGGAAATCACATTTTAGCAAGCTGGACAAGAAATATGATGAATGCTGATAATAAAAAAATGAACAAACAAAAACTTAGCTTGTCTTGGAGAGACTGGGAGCAAGGTAGTCACAAGGAATCTGAAGAGCACTGAATACATTGATAGCAGGCAAGGAACTGAGTATCCAGGTGAGCTAAATAGGAAACCAACCAAGGATAACGAACCAGCTGATGCAGCCAACCTGCAGAAAGACAACACTACACAGTACCGCTTGTGACCACTAGAGGGAGCCCAAAAATAGAGTTCACAACAGTATAGTGTAAAGCAGGGGTGGGGAACCTCAGGCCCCAGGGCCATTTACGGCCCTCAATGACCTTTTATCAGGCCTCTGAACAGATTCTCAGGGACCGCATTCTTGGGCAGGGAGGTGTATTTTGATTACAACCAGCTCATTAATTTCTTCTTGCTCTGTTAGCACACACACACACGCAGTGTTCACTACTGAACACTAAAGGACATGCAATGAAAGATTACGTCCTGAAACCAGTGCCAAAGTCAGGATGTACTTTGTGGGCACAGTTTGTATTGCCCCCGAAGGATGGCATAAATATCCAACTGGCCCTTGAACGAAAAAAGTTTTCCCACCCCTGGTGTAAAGGTAATAAAATGATTACCAGTGACATTATACACAGGAGCTTTGTGTATAGTGTCAGTGTACAGGTAATACAGTACTCACCAGTGACATACACAGGAGCTCTGTATATTGTGTCAGTGTACAGGTAATACAGTGATCACCAGTGACATTATACACAGGAGCTTTGTATATAGTGTCAGTGTACAGGTAATACAGTGCTCACCAGTGACATTATACACAGGAGCTTTGTGTATAGTGTCCGTGTACAGGTAATACAGTGCTCACCAGTGATATTATACACAGGAGCTCTGTATAGAGTGTCATTGTACAGTTAATACAGTGATCACCTGTGACATTATACACAGGAGCTCTACTCATAGTGTATAGTGTAAAGCAGGGGTGGGGAACCTCAGGCCCCAGGGCCATTTACGGCCCTCAATTACCTTTTATCAGGCCCCTGAATAGATTCTCAGGGACCGCATTCTTGGGCAGGGAGGTGTATTTTGATTACAACCAGCTCATTAATTTCTTCTTGCTCTGTTAGCACACACACACGCAGTGTTCACTACTGAACACTAAAGGACATGCAATGAAAGATTACGTCCTGAAACCAGTGCCAAAGTCAGGATGTACTTTGTGGGCACAGTTTGTATTGCCCCCGAGGGATGGCATAAATATCCAACTGGCCCTTGACCGAAAAAAGATTTCCCACCCCTGGTGTAAAGGTAATAAAATGATCACCAGTGACATTATACACAGGAGCTTTGTGTATAGTGTCAGTGTACAGGTAATACAGTACTCACCAGTGACATACACAGGAGCTCTGCATATTGTGTCAGTGTACAGGTAATACAGTGATCACCAGTGACATTATACACAGGAGCTCTGTATATAGTGTCAGTGTACAGGTAATACAGTGATCACCAGTGCCATTATACACAGGAGCTCTGTATATAGTGTCAGTGTACAGGTAATACAGTGATCACCAGTGACATTATACACAGGAGATTTGTGTATAGTGTCAGTGTACAGGTAATACAGTGTTCACCAGTGACATTATACACAGGAGCTCTGTATATTGTGTTCGTGTACAGGTAATACAATTGTCACCAGTGCCATTATACACAGGAGCTCTGTATATAGTGTCAGTGTACAGGTAATACAGTGATCACCAGTGACATTATACACAGGAGCTCTGTATATAGTGTTTGTGTACAGGTAATACAGTGATCACCAGTGCCATTATACACAGGAGCTCTGTATATAGTGTCAGTGTACAGGTAATACAGTGATCACCAGTGACAATATACACAGGAGCTCTGTATATAGTGTCAGTGTACAGGTAATACAGTGATCACCAGTGACATTATACACAGGAGCTCTGTATATGGTGTCAGTGTAGAGGTAATACAGTGATCACCATTGACATTATACCCAGGAGCTCTGTATATAGTGTCAGTGTACAGGTAATACAGTGATCACCACTGACATTATACACAGGAGCTCTGTATATAGTGTCAGTGTACAGGTAATACAGTGATCACCATTGACATTATACACAGGAGCTCTGTATATAGTGTCAGTGTACAGGTAATACAGTGATCACCAGTGACATTATACACAGGAGCTCTGTATATAGTGTCAGTGTACAGGTAATACAGTGATCACCAGTGACATTATACACAGGAGCTCTGTATATAGTGTCAGTATACAGGTAATACAGTGATCACCAGTGACATTATACGCAGGAGCTCTGTATACAGTGTCATTGTACAGGTAATACAGTGATCACCTGTGACATCATACACAGGAGCTCTGTTCATAGTGTATAGTGTAAAGCAGGGGTGGGGAACCTCAGGCCCCAGGGCCATTTACGGCCCTCAATGACCTTTTATCAGGCCCCTGAACAGATTCTCAGGGACCGCATTCTTGGGCAGGGAGGTGTATTTTGATTACAACCAGCTCATTAATTTCTTCTTGCTCTGTTAGCACACACACATGCAGTGTTCACTACTGAACACTAAAGGACATGCAATGAAAGATTACGTCCTGATACCAGTGCCAAAGTCAGGATGTACTTTGTGGGCACAGTTTGTATTGCCCCCGAGGGATGGCATAAATATCCAAATGGCCCTTGACTGAAAAAAAGATTTCCCACCCCTGGTGTAAAGGTAATAAAATGATCACCAGTGACATTATACACAGGAGCTATGGATATAGTGTACAGGTAATACAGGGATCACCAGTAACATTATAACGGGAGAAAGGCTGCAATTGGCTTTTCAGAATTGAACAGCCAATCACAGCGATCTGGAGTCGGGTGGGCGGGGACTGCCCCCAGGATGCCAACACCATCTTCCCACAAGTAAGATGACGTCAGAATTTTAATGCGATAATCACGATTCCCGTCCCTGGGAATTAGGGAATTCAAAAATTGACTTTATTTTTCTCACTAAGCCTTTTTTTGTGACAAATAGTTTAAATAATTGCACAAGAAAATTATGTTGTGTATAAAATCACTGTGGAGTAGATTTGCTCAAAAATTTTGAGAATTTTCAAACAAAGAAGCAAATGATGAATCCTTTGAAAACATTTGCGAAGTCTAAAGTACACCCACAATGGTGAACCTAAAAAAAAAAAAAAAACAGAAGAAAACAATAAAGTGACTTTAAAAAGGTGTAAATTAAAAAAATGAAAATGGCACAAGCAAAAGAAAAAAACCCACAAAACTAGCAAAAAAGGGAGCAAAAACAATGACAAACTGGCCCCTATGTGCTGACTGGTACAATGTGGTCCCTCTTTTCTCTGCCCAACTCCAGTTGCCTTCATTTGGAATGTACACAATGTAGAGTCAGACTGAAGGCAGCACAACCACAAAGGAACACATATGGAAATAAGGAGTAAAGAAATAACCAGAATATGTGTCATATCTTAAAGGTGTACACTCTTCGGACATCTCCTTCTACCCATGTAAGATAAAAATAACCTGTTCCAGTGACGTCAACGTCGGGTCTCTTCGGTCTCGCGTGACATTGTTATGTCACATGAGCCCAGCAGCCAATCGTAAGCCACCTTACTCTTACTTCCTTCAGATGAAACTGACTTCCAGAAGTCAGAGCTGTTGCTGTTCTCTCCTTTTTCTGCCCAATGATGACAGAAGTATTCTAGGAGTGATACCTCTATTGGCTAACCAGAAAATAATATGTTTGCAGCATTCAGAGCACAGTGGATCCTTCTTCAGGCAGGATTACAAATAGATTAATAAGAAACAAGCACAACATTTAGAGAATACTACAGCAGGACATTTGTTCAGGGGGGTGGGAAAGTTTGGTGCCTTCTAAAGATAATCCAAGGTAATTAAATTAGGCATATTCTTACAAATGGAGAGGCAGTGAGAATAATGTTCTTAGGGTACTGTCACACAGTGCAATTTTGATCGCTACGACGGCACGATTCGTGACGTTCTAGCGATATCGTTACGATCTCGCAGTGTCTGACACGCTACTGCGATCAGGGACCCTGCTGAGAATCGTACGTCGTAGCAGATCGTTTGAAACTTTCTTTCGTCGCTGGATCTCCCGCTGTCATCGCTGGATCGTTGTGTGTGACAGCGATCCAGCGATGCGTTCGCTGGTAACCAGGGTAAACATCGGGTTACTAAGCGCAGGGCCGCGCTTAGTAACCCGATGTTTACCGTGGTTACCAGCGTAAAAGTAAAAAAAAAAAACCCGTACATACTCACCATCTGATGTCCGTCAGGTCCCTTGCCGTCCGCTTCCCGCTCTGACTGTCTGCCGGCCGGAAAGTGAGAGCAGAGAGCAGCGGTGACGTCACTGCTGCGCTCTGCTCTCACTGTACGGCGGCACTCAGTCAGAGCGGGAAGCGGACGGCAAGGGACCTGACGGACATCAGATGGTGAGTATGTACGTTTTTTTTTTTTTTACTTTTACGCTGGTAACCACGGTAAACATCGGGTTACTAAGCGCGGCCCTGCGCTTAGTAACCCGATGTTTACCCTGGTTACCCGGGGACTTCGGCATCGCTCCAGCGCCGTGATTGCAAAGTGTGACCGCAGTCTACGACGCTGGAGCGATAATCATACGACGCTGCAACGTCACGAATCGTGCCGTCGTAGCGATCAAAATTGCACTGTGTGACGGTACCCTTAGTCTTAGTTATCTGGAGTCCGTCTGGTGGAGGTGTGAATTGTATCCATGTAGTGACTCATAAATCCAGGTGTTAAATTGAGTCCTAGTTGTAACGAATTGAACATCCTCATTAGTTTGAATTCCCACATTTTTCTTTCCCTATGGTCTTTAAAATGACCTTTTAGTATTAAGACTTTTAAGTCTGTCATACAATGTCCAGTTCATTTGTAATCTTGCCTGAACGAGGAGCCACTGTGCTCTGAAAGCTTGCAAACATATTATTTTCTGGTTAGCCAATAAAGGTATCACTCCTAGAATACTTCTGTCATCATTGGGCAGAAAAGTATTCACATCGATTTTTCTGGCTAACACAGTACCACAATACAATTTGTTATTGTACATCATGCTCTCTCCTTTGAATGTCAGTTACTTCTGAAGGAACAGCGTCACACACTGCCGGCACCAGAAGTGAGTATTGGCTGTTTTTATTTTAAATGGGGGATATAGTAATTGAGAAGGGGTTGCCTGAGTAGTGGAAACCCCCTTTAAATTCCATTTACTCTGATGACAGATTTACATTTCCTTGGCTTTCTCTCTCAAACAGCTTCATCAGGTCATCACCTGGAATACCTTCCAATGAATAGGTATGCCAAGTGAAGGGTTCATGTGTGGAATCACCAGTCTTCAGAAAGTGTTTGTGACCATCGGGTGTGTATTGTGGAGGTACTGATGGTGCACAGCTCCATACATTGCTTAGCGCTAGTCCACCACTGCTCTAAGCCAGAATATAGCAAGAACCACTCGACTAAGTAAAGAGAAATGACAGTCCATCATAACTTTCATTACTTTATCAGTAGGATCAACACAAGGACCTTATTCATAAGGAGGACCACCGTTATATGGAAGACCTCTTTTTTTCAAAGGTCTTCTTATCTTTGTTAGGGAGAACCTTCTTTGTAAAGGTGACCATCTATTTTCAGGAGAAATTTCTTCATAAGGATGACCGTTAGTGATGGGCGAGCACTAAAATGCTTCAGTGCTTGTTAGTCATAACTAGTGTTGAGCGATACCGTCCGATACTTGAAAGTATCGGTATCAGAAAGTATCGGCCGATACCGGCAAAGTATCGGATCTAATCCGATACCGATACCCGATACCAATACAAGTCAATGGGACTCAAGTATCGGACGGTATCCTGATGGTTCCCAGGGTCTGAAGGAGAGGAAACTCTCCTTCAGGGCCTGGGATCCATATTAATGTGTAAAATAAAGAATTAAAATAAAAAAATATTGCTATACTCACCCTCTGACGCAGCCTGGACCTCACCGAGGGAACCGGCAGCGTTGTTTGCTTAAAATGCGCACTTTTACTTCCTTCCGTGACGTCACGGCTTGTGATTGGTCGCGTGCCGCCCATGTGGCCGCGACGCGACCAATCACAGCAAGCCGTGACGTAATTTTCAGGTCCTCAATGCCTAATTCTAGGCATTCATGATTTTAAAATTACGTTCCGGCTTGTGATTGGTCGCGTCGGGGTCACATGGGCGACGCGACCAATCACAAGCCGTGACGTCACGGGAGGCAGGAGACGCGCGCATTTTTAAAATTACGTCACGGCTTGTGATTGGTTGCGTGCCGCCCATGTGACCGCGACGCGACCAATCACAGCAAGCCGTGACGTAATTTCAGGTCCTGAATGCAGAAATAGGCCACATGGGCGACACGCGACCAATCACAAGCCGTGACGTCACGGAAGGAAGTAAAAGCGTGCATTTTAAGCAAACAACGCTGCCGGTTCCCTCGGTGAGGTCCAGGCTGCGTCGGAGAGGTGAGTATAGCAATATTTTTTATTTTAATTCTTTATTTTACACATTAATGTTGTTTCGATACCGATACCCGATACCACAAAAGTATCGGATCTCGGTATCGGAATTCCGATACCCGCAAGTATCGGCCGATACCCAATACTTGCGGTATCGGAATGCTCAACACTAGTCATAACCAACAGGTCGTACTGCTTGAGTGCTCGACTCAAGTATCTAGCATCATAGAAGTAAATGGGAAATTCAAGCATGTTTTTGGCGGACCCTCCCAGGATGTCTGGGGGAGCAGGAAAATCTCTGAATTGGATTGAAACAGAGCTTAAACGCCTGAATTCATCTCTGACTCACAGGTCACTGCTGGGAACAATAGTGTCAGAGTACTACTCCACTTTTTGAATAAAACATACAAAACTGAAGATAAAATGAATTCACAGGAAAAAAATGTTTCCTGTATGACTTGTACATAAGGCAAATTAAAAAAAAATTACAAAAAAGCCTCCTACACTCCTTAAGCTGTGTTCGCAAATAGCGTTTTGGCTGCATACTCATTGTTTTCAATGTAAAGAAAAAATTCACCGGTAAATGTAATTTTAACATTTCAACACATTATCTGGGCATGTGGTATGTATGGTCACACACATCCTGTTTAATTTATGAAGGTGGGACCCTGAAACTTACAAAGCCTATGCGGACAATGCAAAAACTGCCAAAAATTAGCAGGAAGAAGGACTCTGATACACCCTGTATTAGAGATAAAGAAGGGCCTCATTCATGTTTTGTTAAAATTCTTAGGAAGTGGGACTCATAGATTCATAAAGCCTATGAACTGAGTGCAAGGGCTGCCAGAAATTTGAAGGAGCAATAAATCCTGGAAGACATGGAAATGAGGGCCTCCAAAACTAGTAAAGCCTATGCACTTGTAAAGTGCCTGAGCGAGGTACGACGAGACTGCAGGTACCTGCGTCCCGGGTCCGGAACTAGAGAGGCTGCATCTCCTGTTCCCAGGAGGAAGCTTTAATGAGGCGGACTTTCACCTGCCTGGGGGAAGCTATAGTGAGAGAGGCCTTCCTGCTGTCCCAAGGGGGCTGGGAGAGATGAAGAAAAGGCGCTCACAGCAGTGGGGGGATAAAAGGAAAAAAATGCGCAAAGCAGAGCAGTTTGGCGCCAACGGAGGGCAGCGCGCAGAGCGGATAGAGGAGGCTCTGCTTCCCCTACCCCCAACACAGAGTACCGACACTGCTACAGGTCCCATAGAGAGCCCCGTCACCTGCAGAGGGACCGCCGCAGAACAGAGCACCGCCATGCACACAGAGCAGAGCCAGAGAGAGGAGTGCTCCATCCTGGGGGCATCAGCATCGTGCAGGCCTGCGTCCGCCATCTCCCGCCTACAGCAGCGGGGACCAGAGAGGGAGAGGAATGTGCAGTGTGTGCCTGGTGACTACAGAGAGAGGTGCAGTGTGTCGGTGACTACCAGAAAGCAAGGCGTCAAACGCTCCATGTTCGTGGGTACAACATGTACCCCATGAGAGTGACCGGGGACAGGACAGACATTTGCACCCTGACTATGCCAATAAATATTTGCCAAGCCTCGTTGGGCTCGTACAGGACTGTGGCCCGTATCCTTGTCAGACACTACAGCAGGGACCAGTGAGTGCTTCAGTCCCAGAGCATCTGTACAGTGTAGGCCCGCGCCCAAGCACCACCACCACTGACAGAGACTGTGAGGAGAGGTGTGTAGGGGCCACATCAGACTCAGACAGTGCCGTGGCCCACGCTCCTCCAGCCACATCAGTATATGGACTAGGGCTCAGCAGGAGGTACCAGAGACCGACCGCTGCCACAAGAAGACGGGGCATTGATGCCTACAGGACCTTCCTGGAAAAGATACCGCGCCAGCTGTTGTCGGCGCTATCCATTTCATGGACACCATATCCTTTGCCATTTATACTGTTTTATCCACTGTTTAACCCTTCACCTCCCTGCATGGAGTATTCCCCTGTTAAATAAAACTGTTAACTCTTGCTTTGCCGCCTGTCCGTAACTGCATCCAACAACCTGCTCACACAGACAAAACGTGTCCCAGTCCCGATGTGCTATTGTGTGTGTGGTGCACCACACTTACTTGTGGCCCATAGGCCTCCACTGGCTCCAGGCTTTCATTGTCACAGGGTTACTGTGACAGAGAGGACCCAGAAGACCTCAGTCTGATTGGTTCTACTTCTGCGCTGAAAATAATCACTTCACTGTCTTTTTAAATGGTGAAAATTTATTTTGGCAGTACAGGGGTTAATCGGCTATGTTGAGAGCTCTGGGAGTCTGGGCTCTCAGCTGAGCACACTTATCCACTCCTATCCCCTATATATTCTGGGTCCTGACTGAAACACATCGCATAGCTAGCTTTTGCAGCATGGCTGGGAGGATAGGAGTTAGCAGTTATATGAGAAGGCATTTAGTTTGTTTATCTGTGACTGTTGCTTGGTTTCGTAAGCGTGATAATTCTCTTTCCTTCTCCTACTTTGGTTTTCAGCCATCCCCCACTCCCTGATGTATTCCTCTGTTATATGTGAGTGAATATTTCTATGCCTGGTATCTTCAGCTGCCCCTGTTCGTGTTGCCTTGTTCATCTTGTTGGTGTACTGCGGTGTACATCTGCTGCCCTCTTCCCTGGGTGGGGGAAGGGTATAGACGGAGGGCGGAGGCAGGAGCTAAGGCAAGGTACATGGCTCCGACATCTTCACCTTCAGAAGTAACCTGGGGAATATGGCAAGCTAGGGCACCCCCTAGTGTTAGGGAGAAGGAAGGAGCCACTGGCCCCAGGTCACCCGACAACCAAGTCGTGACATTTATCTTCAAGAACCTTTGGAGTAAATAATCCAGGGGACACTGAGTTAGTTAAAGCAGTCAAACTTTTATTTGTAACACAATAGAAAGAAGAAATGATCAATTCACCTATCGTCGAGTGCACAGTATCCCACATCCAAATGGAAAAGTCCATGTAACGAAAGAAGAATTGTATCCAGCACCTCTGTGAAAATCCCAGGCTTTATTTCATGCTTTAGAACATAGTATAAGGCTATGTGCACACGATGCGGATTTAGTGCGGATCCGCTGCGGATTTTTCCGCGCAGAAACGCTGCAGATCCGCACTGTGATTTACAGTACAATGTAAATCAATGTGAGAAAAAAAAAGCTGTGCAGATGGTGCTGAAAAATCCGCACGGAAACGCTGCGGAGTTAAAAGAAGTGCATGTCACTTCTTTTGCGCGGCTCTGCAGCGTTTCTGCACCCTTCCATTATAGAAATCCACCATGGTAAAAACTGCAGAAAATTCGCACAAAATCCACATCAATTCCGCATAAAAACCGCACAAAATCTGCATAAAATCTGCACCTGCGGTTTCTGCCAGGAGATGCGGATTTTGTGCAGAAAATTCTGCACCCCATTCCGCAACATGTGCACATAGCCTAAGGGCAAAATTCACACTTGACATGGATAATGTATCACATCAAGGAGACAGTCCCACAAGAGATTCAAAGACAAGATTGACGCATTTTGAAGCAATGTTTCTTAATCATAACCTGGTATATATACAGTTGTGCTCAAAAGTTTACATACACCAGCAGAATTTTTGCTTTCTTGGCCATTTTTTAGAGAATATGAATGATAACACCAAAACTTTTTCTCCACTCATGGTTAGTGGTTGGGTGAAGCCATTTATTGTCAAACTACTGTGTTTTCTCTTTTTAAATCATAATGACAACCCAAAACATCCAAATGACCCTGATCAAAATTTTACATACCCTGGTGATTGTGGCCTAATAAAATGCACAGAAGTTGACCCAAATGGGTTCAAATGGCTGCTAAAGGTAACCTCCTCACCTGTGGCCTGTTTGCTTGTAATCAGTGTGTGTGCATAAAAGCTGAGTGAGTTTCTGGGATCCAGACAGACTCTTGCATCTTTCATCCAGCCACTGACATTTCTGGATTGTGAGTTATGGGGGAAGCAAAAGAATTGTCAACGGATCAATGGGAAAAGGTAGCTGAACTGTATAAAACAGGAAAGGGATACAAAAAGATATCCAAGGAATTGATAATGCCAGTCAGCAGCGCTCAAACTGTGATTAAAAAATTGAAAATCAGGGGCTCTGTAAAAACAAAACCATGGCCAGGTAGACAACAAAAATGTCTTCCACAACTGCCAGGAAAATTGTTCAGGATGCAAAGAAAAACCCACAAATAACATCAGCTGAATACAGGACTCTCTGAAAACTAGCGGTGTGGCTGTTTCAGATGCACAATAAGGAGGCACTTGAAGAAAAATGGGCTGTATGGTCGAGTCACCAGAAGAAAGCCATTACTGAGCAAATGCCACAAAAAGTATCATGTCTACAATACGCAAAACAGCACAGAGAAAAGCCTCAAAATTTCTAGAACAAGGTAATTTGGAGTGATGAGACCAAAATTTAACTTTTTGCCACAACCATAAACATTACATTTGGAGAGAGGTCAACAAGGCCTGTGATGAAAGGAACACCAGTCCTACTGTAAAGCACAGAGGTGGATCGCTGATGTTTTGGGGATGTGTGAGCTAAAAAGGCACAGAAAACTTGGTCAAAGTTGAGGGAAAGAAGAATGCAGCACATTATCAGCAAATACTGGAGGCAAATTTGCACTCATCAACCCGGAAGTTGCGCGTGAAACTTACTTGGACGTTCTAACATGACAATGATCCAAAACACAAGGCCAAATCGACCTGTCATCAGCAAAACAAAGTGAAGGTTCTGTAGTGGCCATCTCAGTCTCCTGACCTTAATATCATTAAGTCACTCTGGGGAGATCTCAAGTGCGCAGTTCATGCTAGACAGCCCAGGAATTTACAGGAACTGGAGGTTTTTTTGCCAAAAAGAGTGGGCGGCTTTGCCATCTGAGTAAATAAAGAGCCTCATCCACAACTACCACAAAAGACTTAATGCTGTCATTGATGTTAGAGGGGGCAATACACAGTATTAAGAAATGGGGTATGTGAACTTTTGATAAGGGTCATTTGGACGTTTTGGGTTGCCATTATGATTATGGAAGGGTTGTGCACCCCTGCACAACTCCGGTAGCGGACTTCTCCTTGCACTCCTGCTCTGTTGCTCTGAGACTGCTCCTGTGCTGTGTTTCCTGGTCTGGTCAAGTGGGTCCAAGATCCAGTCACGTGATGCAACTTCACAGGATGTGACTTCACTTCAGGTCCTGTTGCCTGGAGATGAGCTCTATGGCCCCAAGCTGCTCCAGCAACAATCCCTCAAGGTGAATGTAAACTTTTTTGGGAAAAAAATGTGGTCAATTTAAGGAGCGCTATGGCTATAAAGCACTGTGCAATAGATTAGTGGTAAACAAACCTTTTATTGAACCACTACGCATTTCGGCAGTGGACTGCTACCTTCCTCAGATGGATTCCTGTTGTGAACTCTGTTTTCAGACTCCCTCCTGTGGTCGTGAGTGGTACTGTGTGAGTTCTGTCCTTGGGCTCCCTCTGGTGGCTCTTTTGTTTTTCTGCGGGTCTGTGGCTGGACCAGCTGCCTCGTCACCTGCTGTTCAGGTTTCCTATTTAACTCACCTGGACCTTCACTTTTTGCCGGCTGTCGTTGTATTCAGTACTGGTCCTGTTTTTCTCCTGACTTCATTCGTGATCGTCTCTCCAAGTGAAGCTAAGTTTTCTGCTAGTTCATTTAGCTCATCTTTGTGCAATATGTTTCTCAGCATATGATTATTTCTGTCCAGCTTGCTAATATGTGATTTTTTGCTTGCTGGTAGCTCTGGGGTGCTGAGTTGCTCCCCTCACATCGTTAGTTGGTGTGGGGGTTCTCGCATTCTCCGCGTGGATATTTTCGGATAGGGTTTTTTACTGACCACACAGATTCTTTGCTATATTCTCTCTATCTAGTGATTAGCGGGCCTCATTTGCTGAACCTGTTTCATTTCTACGTTTGTGCCTTCTTCTTTACTCACCGTTATTATTTGTGGGGGGCTGCCTATATCTTTGGGGTTATTTCTCTGAGGCAAGTGAGGCTTTTATTTCTCTCTAGGGGTAGCCAGTTTCTCAGGCTGTGAAGAGACGTCTAGGATTTATAGGCACGTTCCACGGCTGCCTATAGTGTGTGCGGTTAGGATCAGGTTTGCGGTCAGTCCAGTTACCACATCCCAAGAGCTCGTCCTATGAGCTCCTACTTAGCTGGTCAGATTTGTGATCCGTGGAACGTGCCTATAAATCCTAGACGTCTCTTCAAAGCCTCACTTGCCTCAGAGAAATAACCCCAAAGATATAGGCAGCCCCCCACAAATAGTAACGGTGAGTAAAGAAGAAGGCACAAACGTAGAAATGAAACAGGTTCAGCAAATTAGGCCCGCTACTCACTAGATAGAGAGAGTATAGCAAAGAATCTGTGCGGTCAGTAAAAAACCCTATCCGAAAATATCCACGCTGAGAATGCGAGAACCCCCACACCAACTAACGATGTGAGGGGAGCAACTCAGCACCCCAGAGCTACCAGCAAGCAAAAAATCGCATATTAGCAAGCTGGACAGAAATAATCATGTACTGAGAAACATATAGAACAAAGATGAGCTAAATGAACTAGCAGAAAACTTAGCTTCACTTGGAGAGACTGATCACGAATGAAGTCAGGAGAAAAACAGGACCAGTACTGAATACAACGACAGCCGGCAAAATTGAAGGTCCAGGTGAGTTAAATAGGAAATGAATAGCAGGTGACGAGGCAGCTGGTCCCAGCCACAGACCCGCAGAAAAACAAAAGAGCCACCAGAGGGAGCCCAAGGACAGAACTCACACATTACCACTCATGATCACAGGAGGGAGTCCGAAAACAGAGTTCACAACAGTACCCCCCCTATCAGAACCCCCAGGGCGATCAGGATGAGCCACATGGAAGGCACGAACCAAATCGGCCGCATGAACATCAGAGGCGACAACCCAGGAATTATCCTCCTGACCATAGCCCTTCCACTTAACCAAATACTGAAGCCTCCGTCTTGAAATACGGGAATCCAAGATCTTCTCCACCACGTACTCCAATTCCCCCTCAACCAGCACCGGAGCAGGAGGCTCAACAGAAGGAACCACAGGCACCACATACCTCCGCAACAAAGACCTATGGAACACATTATGAATGGCAAACGATGCTGGGAGGTCCAAACGAAATGACACAGGGTTGAGGACTTCCAAAATTTTATAAGGACCGATGAAACGAGGCTTAAACTTAGGAGAAGAAACCTTCATAGGAACATAACGAGAAGACAACCACACCAAATCCCCCACACGGAGTCGGGGACCCACACAGCGACGGCGGTTAGCAAAGCGCTGAGCCTTCTCTTGTGACAACGTCAAATTGTCCACTACATGGTTCCAAATCTGCTGCAACCTATCCACCACAGAATCCACCCCAGGACAGTCAGAAGGCTCAACCTGACCCGAGGAAAAACGAGGATGAAAACCAGAATTACAAAAAAAAAGCGAAACCAAAGTAGCAGAACTAGCCCGATTATTAAGGGCAAACTCGGCCAATGGCAAAAAAGTCACCTAATCATCCTGATCAGCAGAAACAAAACATCTCAAATAAGTTTCCAAGGTCTGATTAGTTCGCTCGGTCTGGCCATTCGTCTGAGGATGGAAGGCCGACGAAAAAGATAAATCAATGCCCATCTTAGCACAAAAGGACCGCCAAAATCTGGACACAAACTGGGATCCTCTGTCAGACACAATGTTTTCAGGGATGCCGTGCAAACGAACCACATTCTGAAAAAACAGCGGAACCAAATCGGAGGAGGAAGGCAACTTAGGCAAGGGCACCAAATGGACCATTTTAGAAAAACGATCACAAACCACCCAGATAACAGACATTCTCTGAGAGACTGGAAGATCCGAAATAAAATCCATGGAAATATGCGTCCAAGGCCTCTTCGGAACAGGCAAATGCAAAAGCAATCCACTGGCACGAGAACAGCAAGGCTTAGCCCGAGCACAAATCCCACAGGACTGCACAAAGGAACGAGCTCTGGGGATGTGGTAACTGGACTGACCGCAAACCTGATCCTAACCGTACACACTATAGGCAGCCGTGGAACGTGCCTATAAATCCTAGACGTCTCTTCACAGCCTGAGAAACTGGCTACCCCTAGAGAGAAATAAAAGCCTCACTTGCCTCAGAGAAATAACCCCAAAGATATAGGCAGCCCCCCACAAATAATAACGGTGAGTAAAGAAGAAGGCACAAACGTAGAAATGAAACAGGTTCAGCAAATGAGGCCCGCTACTCACTAGATAGAGAGAGTATAGCAAAGAATCTGTGCGGTCAGTAAAAAACCCTATCAGAAAATATCCACGCTGAGAATGCGAGAACCCCCACACCAACTAACGATGTGAGGGGAGCAACTCAGCACCCCAGAGCTACCAGCAAGCAAAAAATCACATATTAGCAAGCTGGACAGAAATAATCATGTACTGAGAAACATATAGAACAAAGATGAGCTAAATGAACTAGCAGAAAACTTAGCTTCACTTGGAGAGACTGATCACGAATGAAGTCAGGAGAAAAACAGGACCAGTACTGAATACAACGACAGCCGGCAAAAAGTGAAGGTCCAGGTGAGTTAAATAGGAAACCTGAATAGCAGGTGACGAGGCAGCTGGTCCCAGCCACAGACCCGCAGAAAAACAAAAGAGCCACCAGAGGGAGCCCAAGGACAGAACTCACACAGTACCACTCACGACCACAGGAGGGAGTCCGAAAACAGAGTTCACAACAGTGACCCTCAGGATTGGGCATTCTCCCTGGCGCCAGGAGACCCTGCATTGCTGAATGTGGATGCGTTTTTTCTGGTGCTGGGATTGCTTTATGAGGAACCTAATCTTGAGGACCAGGCAGAAAAGGCTTTGCTGGCTGTTATGATCCTTAGTGGCTGAGAATCACAAATAAACTAGCAAGTGAATAAAACTTAGGACTAGCTCTAGGGAGATGGTAACTGGACTGATCGCAAATCTGAACCTATCCAACACAACTAGAGGTAGCCGGTGAACGTGCCTAAAAAATTCCTAGACGTCTTGAGCCAGCCTGAGGAACTAGCTACCCCTAAAGAGAAAGAAAGACCTCGCTTGCCTCCAGAGAAATAATCCCCAAAGATATAGAAGCCCCCAACAAATATTAACGGTAAAGTAAGAGGAAGACACATACATAGGGATGAAATCAGATTCAGCAAAAGAGGCCCACTAGTACTAGAAAGCAGAAAATAGAGCAGGGGTCTATGCGATCAATAAAAAACCCTTACAAAATATCCATCCTGAGATTTCAAGAACCCACGCACCGACTAACGGTGTGTGGGGAGAAACTCAGTCCACTAGAGCAACCAGCAAGCGAGGGAATCACATTTTAGCAAGCTGGACAAGAAAACATTATAAACACTGCTGAACAAAAATGAGCAAACAAAACTTAGCTTGTCCTGGATGGACTGGGAGCAAGGTAGTCAGAAGGAATCTGAGTAGCACTGATTACATCGACAGGCGGCAACAAGTGGAAGCAAAACAGAGCTATATAGGAACCTCCCAGAGGATAACGAACCAGCTGATAGCCAGAGACCAGCAGGATAACAAACAAAGCCACCAGGGGGAGCCCAAAGCAAAAGTCACACCATACCACCAGTGACCACAAGAGGGAGCCTGAAAACAGAGTTCACAACAGTACCCCCCCTGTTGTGAATTTGGATTCTGGGCTCCCCCGGTGGCCGCTTGTGGAATTGGACTTGTCATCCTCTTTCCTGTTTCACCTGATTCCATCAGTAGTGGGTGTCGCTATTTAAGCTCATTTCTCTGGTGGTTTCTTGCCGGTCAACAATGTTATCTGATGCCTCTCAGTGCTTGTTCCTGCTTCTAGACAACTACTAGATAAGTTGGACTTTTGTCCATGTTTTGTTTTGCCTATTTGTTCCAGTTCACAGCTGAAGTTTTGTTACTGTGTCTGGAAGGCTCTCGTTGATCAGGGATTGCTACTCTGGCGTTATGAGTTAATGCCAGAGTTTAAGGTAATCTCTGGATGGTGTTTTGTTAGTGTTTTTCTGCTGACCATGAAAGTATACTATCTGTCTTCTGCTATCTAGTAAGCGGACCTCAAATTTGCTAAGACTATTTTCCTGCTGCGTTTGTTGTTTCATCTGAACTCACCGTCATTATATGTGGGGGGCTACTGTCTTCTTTGGAATATTTCTCTAGAGGTGAGCCAGGTCTTATATTTCCCTCTGCTAGCTATTTAGGTCTTAGGCCAGAGCTGGGCATCTAGCGATAAATAGGAAATGCTACCTGGCTATTTCTAGTTGCGCGGCAGGCTTAGTTCATGGTCAGTATAGTTCCATCTTCCGAGAGCTTGTCCCTCTATAGGCTTGCTATGATCTCTGCCTGCAGAGATCATGACAGTTTGACCGGCCTCATAAAGTGTTAAAGACCCAGGTTGAGAAAGGAGAGTTATAAGAAGTCTGCTGGAATTTTTTTTTTTTTTTCCTCCAGTCTGCCTTGCTGCAGTCTTTTTTCTCTCTCTCCTCCTAATCTCTGTATGCTCTGTGTGCACCTGACAATAATGGATCTCCAGAGTGTAACTGCGGGTTTGAATAATCTCATCACGAAAGTACAAAATTTACAAGATTTTGTGGTACATGCTCCGGTATCTGAGCCGAGAATTCCTTTGCCGGAGTTCTTCACAGGGAATAGAGCTAGCTTCCAGAATTTCCGAAATAATTGTAAGCTTTATTTGTCCCTGAAGTCTCGTTCAGCTGGAGACCCTGCTCAGCAGGTTAGGATTGTGATTTCCTTGCTCAGGGGTGACCCTCAAGATTGGGCCTTCTCATTGCCAGCAGGGGATCCTGCGTTACGCGATGTGGATGCGTTTTTTCTGGCCTTGGGCTTGCTTTATGAGGAACCTCATTTGGAACTTCAGGCAGAAAAAACTTTGATGGCACTATCTCAGGGGCAAGACGAAGCTGAAGTTTTCTGCCAAAAATTCCGTAAATGGTCTGTGCTTACTCAGTGGAATGAGTGCGCCTTGGCGGCAACTTTCAGAGAAGGTCTCTCTGATGCCGTTAAGGATGTTATGGTGGGGTTCCCTTTGCCTGCAGGTCTGAATGAGTCCATGACAATGGCTATTCAGATTGATAGGCGTCTGCGGGAGCGCAAACCGGTGCACCATCTGGCGGTGTCTATGGAAAAGACGCCAGAAAGTATGCAGTGTGATAGAATTCTGTCCAGGAGCGAGCGACAGAATTTTAGACGGAAGAATGGATTGTGTTTCTATTGTGGGGATTCTACTCATGTTATATCGGCATGCTCTAGGCGTACAAAGAAGCTTGATAAGTCAGTTTCCATTGGCACCATTCAGTCTAGGTTTATTTTGTCTGTAACCCTGATTTGCTCTTTGTCATCCATTGCCACGGACGCCTATGTTGACTCTGGCGCCGCTCTGAGTCTTATGGATTGGTCCTTTGCCAATCGTTGTGGTTTTGATTTAGAGCCTTTGGAGACTCTTATTCCTCTGAAGGGGATTGACTCCACCCCATTGGCTAATAATAAACCACAATACTGGACACAAGTAACCATGCGTATCAATCCGGATCACCAGGAGATTATTCGTTTCCTGGTGCTGTATAATTTACATGACGATTTGGTACTGGGATTGCCATGGTTGCAGTCTCACAACCCAGTCTTGGACTGGAGAGCAATGTCTGTGTTGAGCTGGGGATGTAAGGGTATTCATGGGGACGTACCTTTGGTTTCTATTTCGTCGTCCATTCCCTCTGAAGTCCCTGAGTTCCTCTCTGATTATCAAGACGTCTTTGACGAACCCAAGCTTGGGTCGTTACCTCCGCACCGTGAGTGCGATTGTGCCATAGATTTGATACCGGGTTGTAAATATCCAAAGGGTCGTTTGTTTAATTTGTCTGTGCCGGAACATGCTGCTATGCGGGAATATATAAAGGAGTCTTTGGAAAAGGGACATATTCGTCCATCTTCTTCTCCCTTGGGAGCTGGGTTTTTCTTTGTCTCAAAAAAAGACGGCTCTTTGAGACCATGTATTGATTATCGGCTTCTGAATAAGATCACTGTTAAGTATCAATACCCATTGCCATTGCTTACTGATTTGTTTGCTCGTATAGAGGGTGCTAAGTGGTTCTCTAAAATTGATCTTCGTGGGGCGTATAATTTGGTGCGGATCAGGCAGGGGGATGAGTGGAAGACCGCATTTAATACGCCCGAGGGCCACTTTGAGTATTTGGTCATGCCTTTTGGTCTTTCTAATGCCCCTTCAGTTTTCCAGTCTTTTATGCATGATATTTTCCGCGATTTTCTGGATAAATTTATGATAATATATCTGGATGATATTCTGATTTTTTCTGATGACTGGGACTCTCATGTCCAGCAGGTCAGGAGAGTTTTTCAGGTTCTGCGGTCTAATTCTTTATGTGTGAAGGGGTCTAAGTGCGTTTTTGGGGTCCAGAAAATTTCCTTTTTGGGGTATATTTTTTCTCCCTCTTCCATTGAGATGGATCCCGTCAAGGTGCAAGCTATTTGTGACTGGACTCAGCCCTCCTCTCTTAAGGGTCTTCAGAGATTTTTGGGCTTTGCCAACTTTTACCGCCGATTTATTGCTGGTTTTTCGGATGTCGTTAAACCACTGACTGATTTGACCAGACAAGGCGCTGATGTTGCTAATTGGTCCCCTCATGCTGTAGAGGCCTTTCAGGAGCTTAAGCGCCGTTTTGCCTCTGCCCCTGTGTTGCGTCAGCCTGATGTGAATCTGCCTTTTCAGGTTGAGGTTGACGCTTCGGAGATCGGAGCTGGGGCAGTGTTGTCGCAGAAAGGTTCCGACTGCTCCGTCATTAGGCCTTGTGCCTTCTTTTCTCGCAAATTTTCGCCCGCAGAGCGGAATTATGATGTTGGGAATCGGGAGCTTTTGGCCATGAAGTGGGCGTTTGAGGAGTGGCGCCATTGGCTCGAGGGGGCTAGGCATCAGGTGGTGGTATTGACTGACCACAAGAATTTGATTTATCTTGAGACTGCCAGACGCCTGAATCCTAGACAGGCGCGCTGGTCTTTATTTTTTTCTCGCTTTAATTTTGTGGTGTCATACCTACCGGGTTCTAAGAATGTTAAGGCAGATGCCCTTTCTAGGAGTTTTGACCCGGACTCTCCTGGTAATTCTGAACCCACAGGTATCCTTAGGGAGGGAGTAATTTTGTCGGCCGTTTCTCCTGATCTGCGGCGGTCCTTGCAAGAGTTTCAGGCGGATAGACCGGATCGTTGTCCGCCTGATAGACTGTTTGTTCCGGATGATTGGACCAGCAGAGTCATCTCTGAGGTACATTCTTCTGCATTGTCAGGTCATCCCGGAATTTTTGGTACCAGGGATTTGGTGGCAAGATCCTTCTGGTGGCCTTCTCTGTCACGAGATGTGCGAGTCTTTGTGCAGTCATGTGACGTTTGTGCTCGGGCCAAGTCTTGTAGTTCTCGGGCTAGCGGACTGCTGTTGCCCTTGCCTATTCCTAAGAGGCCTTGGACACACATCTCGATGGATTTTATTTCAGATCTGCCTGTTTCCCAGAAGATGTCTGTCATCTGGGTGGTCTGTGACCGTTTCTCTAAAATGGTCCATTTGGTTCCTCTGCCCAAGTTGCCTTCTTCTTCTGAGTTGGTTCCTCTGTTTTTTCAGAATGTTGTCCGATTGCACGGTATTCCTGAGAATATTGTTTCTGACAGAGGTACCCAATTTGTGTCTAGATTTTGGCGGGCATTCTGTGCTAGGATGGGCATAGATTTGTCTTTTTCATCTGCTTTTCACCCTCAGACTAATGGCCAGACCGAGCGGACTAATCAGACCCTTGAGACATATCTGAGGTGTTTTGTCTCTGCTGACCAGGATGATTGGGTTGCTTTTTTGCCATTGGCAGAGTTCGCCCTCAATAATCGGGCCAGTTCTTCCACCTTGGTGTCCCCGTTTTTCTGTAATTCGGGGTTTCACCCTCGATTTTCCTCCGGTCAGGTGGAATCCTCGGATTGTCCTGGAGTGGATGCGGTGGTGGAGAGATTGCATCACATCTGGGGGCAGGTTATGGACAATTTGAAGTTGTCCCAGGAGAAGACTCAGCGTTTTGCCAACCGTCATCGTCGTGTTGGTTCTCGGCTTTGTGTTGGAGATTTGGTGTGGTTGTCTTCTCGTTTTGTCCCTTTGAGGGTCTCTTCTCCTAAGTTTAAACCTCGGTTCATCGGCCCTTATAGAATATTGGAGATTCTTAATCCTGTTTCTTTCCGTTTGGACCTCCCTGCGTCCTTTTCCATTCATAACGTTTTTCATCGGTCGTTATTGCGCAGGTATGAGGTACCTGTTGTACCTTCAGTTGAGCCTCCTGCTCCGGTGTTGGTTGAGGGTGAGTTGGAGTACGTTGTGGAGAAAATTTTGGACTCTCGTGTTTCCAGACGGAAACTCCAGTATCTGGTCAACTGGAAGGGTTACGGCCAGGAGGATAATTCTTGGGTCAATGCATCTGATGTTCATGCTTCTGATCTTGTTCGTGCCTTCCATAGGGCTCATCCTGGTCGCCCTGGTGGATCTGGTGAGGGTTCGGTGCCCCCTCCTTGAGGGGGGGGTACTGTTGTGAATTTGGATTCTGGGCTCCCCCGGTGGCCGCTTGTGGAATTGGACTTGTCATCCTCTTTCCTGTTTCACCTGATTCCATCAGTAGTGGGTGTCGCTATTTAAGCTCATTTCTCTGGTGGTTTCTTGCCGGTCAACAATGTTATCTGATGCCTCTCAGTGCTTGTTCCTGCTTCTAGACAACTACTAGATAAGTTGGACTTTTGTCCATGTTTTGTTTTGCCTATTTGTTCCAGTTCACAGCTGAAGTTTTGTTACTGTGTCTGGAAGGCTCTCGTTGATCAGGGATTGCTACTCTGGCGTTATGAGTTAATGCCAGAGTTTAAGGTAATCTCTGGATGGTGTTTTGTTAGTGTTTTTCTGCTGACCATGAAAGTATACTATCTGTCTTCTGCTATCTAGTAAGCGGACCTCAAATTTGCTAAGACTATTTTCCTGCTGCGTTTGTTGTTTCATCTGAACTCACCGTCATTATATGTGGGGGGCTACTGTCTTCTTTGGAATATTTCTCTAGAGGTGAGCCAGGTCTTATATTTCCCTCTGCTAGCTATTTAGGTCTTAGGCCAGAGCTGGGCATCTAGCGATAAATAGGAAATGCTACCTGGCTATTTCTAGTTGCGCGGCAGGCTTAGTTCATGGTCAGTATAGTTCCATCTTCCGAGAGCTTGTCCCTCTATAGGCTTGCTATGATCTCTGCCTGCAGAGATCATGACACCCCCCCTTGAGGAGGGGTCACCGAACCCTCATGAAAACCCCCAGGGCGATCAGGATGAGCCACATGGAAGGCACGAACCAAATCGGCCGCATGAACATCAGAGGCGACAACCCAAGAATTATCCTCCTGACCATAGCCCTTCCACTTAACCAAATACTGGAGCCTCCGTCTAGAAATACGAGAATCCAAGATCTTCTCCACCACGTATTCCAATTCTCCCTCAACCAGCACCGGGGCAGGAGGCTCAACCGGAGGAACCACAGGCACCACATACCTCCGCAACAACGAGCGATGGAACACATTATGAATAGCAAATGATGCCGGGAGGTCCAGACGAAATGACACAGGGCCAAGGACTTCCAGAATCTTATAAGGACCGATAAACCGAGGCTTGAACTTAGGAGAGGAGACCTTCATAGGAACGAAGCGAGAAGACAACCACACCAAGTCCCCAACGCGAAGTCGGGGACCCACACAGCGACGGCGGTTGGCAAAGAGCTGAGCCTTCTCTTGTGACAGCTTCAAATTGTCCACCACATGATTCTAAATCTGATACAACCTATCAACCACAACATCCACTCCAGGACAGTCAGAAGGCTCCACCTGACCCAAGGAAAAACGAGGATGAAACCCCAAATTACAAAAAAAAGGAGAAACCAAAGTAGCAGAACTAGCCCGATTATTAAGGGCAAACTCGGCCAACGGCAAAAAAGTAACCCAGTCGTCCTGATCAGCAGAAACAAAACATCTTAAATAAGTCTCCAAGGTCTGATTAGTTCGCTCGGTTTGGCCATTCGTCTGAGGATGGAAGGCCGACGAAAAAGACAAATCAATGCCCAATTTAGCACCAAAGGTCCGCCAAAACCTAGACACGAACTGGGATCCCCTGTCAGAAACAATGTTCTCAGGAATCCCGTGCAAACGAACCACATTTTGAAAAAACAGTGGAACCAACTCGGAGGAGGAAGGCAACTTAGGCAAGGGCACCAAATGGACCATCTTAGAAAAACGATCACACACCACCCAGATGACAGACATTCTCTGAGAAACAGGGAGATCTGAAATAAAATCCATGGAAATGTGCGTCCAAGGCCTCTTCGGGTCAGGCAAAGGTAACAGCAAACCACTGGCACGAGAACAGCAAGGCTTAGCCCGAGCACAAATTCCACAAGACTGCACAAAGGAACGCACATCCCGCGACAAGGAAGGCCACCAAAAAGACCTGGCCACCAAGTCTCTGGTACCAAATATTCCAGGATGGCCTGCCAACACCGAAGAATGAACCTCGGAGATGACTCTGTTGGTCCATCTATCCGGGACAAACAGTCTCTCCGGTGGACAGCGGTCAGGTCTATCCGCCTGAAACTCTTGCAGCACACGTCGCAAATCTGGGGAGATGGCAGACAAAATCACCCCTTCTCTAAGGATATCAGCCGGCTCTGAATCTCCAGGAGAGTCAGGCACAAAACTCCTAGAAAGAGCATCAGCCTTCACATTCTTCGAACCAGGCAGGTACGAGACCACGAAATCAAAACGAGAGAAAAACAACGACCAACGAGCCTGTCTGGGATTCAGCCGTTTGGCCGACTCGAGATAAATCAAATTCTTGTGATCAGTCAAGACCACCACACGATGCTTAGCTCCCTCGAGCCAATGTCGCCACTCCTCAAATGCCCACTTCATAGCCAACAGCTCCCGATTACCAACATCATAATTCCGCTCGGCAGGCGAAAACTTTCTTGAAAAGAAAGCACATGGCTTCATCACAGAGCCATCGGAACTTCTCTGCGACAAAACAGCCCCCGCTCCAATCTCGGAAGCATCAACCTCCACCTGGAAGGGAAGTGAGACATCTGGCTGACATAAGACCGGAGCCAAAGAAAACCGACGCTTCAGCTCCCGAAAGGCCTCCACAGCCGCAGAGGACCAATTAGTCACATCAGAACCTTTCTTGGTCAAATCCGTCAAAGGCTTAACAACACCAGAAAAATTAGCTATGAAGCGACGGTAAAAATTAGCAAAACCCAAGAACTTCTGAAGACTCTTAACAGATGTAGGCTGCGTCCAGTCATGAATAGCCTGGACCTTGACTGGGTCCATCTCAATAGTAGAAGGAGAAAAAATGAAACCCAAAAAAGAAATCTTCTGGACTCCAAAAAGACATTTTGAGCCCTTCACAAATAAAGCATTGTCACGCAGGACCTGAAAGACCATCCTGACCTGCTTAACATGAGACTCCCAATCATCCGAAAAAAAAAGAATATCATCCAGATACACAATCATAAACTTATCCAGATATTCTCGGAAGATGTCGTGCATAAAGGACTGAAAGACTGAAAGAGCATTAGAAAGTCCAAAAGGCATCACTGAGTACTCAAAATGGCCTTCAGGCGTATTAAATGCAGTTTTCCATTCATCACCCTGTTTTATACGCACAAGGTTATACGCACCATGAAGATCTATCTTGGTGAACCAACTAGACCCCCTAATGCGAGCAAACAAATCAGTTAACAATGGCAAAGGATACTGAAATTTGACCGTGATTTTATTCAAAAGACGATAATCAATACAAGGTCTCAGGGAACCATCCTTCTTAGCCACAAAAAAGAATCCTGCACCAAGAGGGGATGAGGACGGGCGAACATGTCCCTTCTCCAAAGACTCCTTTATATAACTCCGCATGGCAGCATGCTCCGGCACAGATAAATTGAAAAGTCGTCCCTTAGGAAACTTACTACCAGGAATCAAATCTATAGCACAATCACAGTCCCTATGAGGAGGTAGAGAATTGAGTTTGGGCTCCTCAAATACATCCTGGTAGTCTGACAAAAACGTAGGGACTTCAGAAGGAGTGGACGAAGCAATTGACACCACAGGAGCGTCACCATGAATTCCCTGACAACCCCAACTTGACAAAGACATAGCTTTCCAATCCAGGACTGGATTATGAGTCTGCAACCATGGTAGACCCAACACGACAACATCATGCAAATTATGCAATACAAGAAAGCGAATCACCTCCTGATGAACAGGAGTCATGCACATGGTCACTTGTGTCCAGTACTGAGGTCTATTCGTAGCCAATGGTGTAGAATCAATTCCCCTTAGTGGAATAGGGAATTTTAAAGGCTCCAAATCAAAACCACAGCGCCTGGCAAATGACCAATCCATCAGACTCAGGGCAGCACCTGAATCTACAAAAGCATTAACCGGGTAAGGTGACAGGGAACAAATCAGGGTAACAGACAAAATGAACTTAGGCTGTAAAGTACCAATGGTGACAGATTTATCAACCATTTTTTGCGCTTAGAGCATGCTGAGATAATATGAACTGAGTCACCACAGTAAAAGCACAACCCATTTTGCCGTCTATAATTTTGCCGTTCACTTCTGGTCAGAATTCTGTCACATTGCATAGATTCAGGTGTCTGTTCAGAAGACATCGCCAAATGGTGCACAGGTTTGCGCTCCCGCAAACGCCGATCAATCTGAATGGCCAGAGTCATTGACTCATTCAGACCTGCAGGCGTAGGGAACCCCACCATGACATTCTTAATGGCTTCAGAAAGACCTTCTCTGAAATTTGCAGCCAGGGCACACTCATTCCACTGAGTAAGCACCGACCATTTCCGAAATTTCTGGCAGTACACCTCTGCTTCATCTTGCCCCTGCGAGAGGGCCAATAACGCTTTTTCAGCCTGGTTCTCAAGATTAGGTTCCTCATAGAGCAATCCAAGGGCCAGAAAAAAACGCATCTACACTAAGCAATGCAGGATCCCCTGGCGCCAATGCGAAGGCCCAATCTTGAGGGTCACCACGCAAAAAGGAAATGATAATCTTAACTTGCTGAACGGCATCACCAGAGGAACGAGGTTTCAAAGAAAGACACAACTTACAATTGTTCTTAAAATTCAGGAACCTAGATCTATCTCCAGAAAACAACTCCGGAATAGGTATTCTAGGCTCAGACATAGGACTGTGAACAACAAAATCCTGAATACTTTGAACCCTAGCAGCAAGATGATCCAGACTGGAAGCCAAGCTCTGGACATCCATGTCAGCAGCTGAACTCAGAGCCACACCAAGATTAAGAGGAGGAGAGAAGCTAGTCACAGCAGCTAGACACACGGCAACAACAAGAAAAAAAAAAAATTCTCAAGGCTTCTTTTCTCCTGCTTCTGCCATGCAATTAACACTTTGCGGGCCGGCTGTACTGTTATGATCCTTAGTGGCTGAGGATCACAAATAGACCAGCAAGTGAATAAAACTTAGGACTAGCTCTAGGGAGATGGTAACTGGACTGATCGCAAATCTGAACCTATCCAACACAACTAGAGGTAGCCGGTGAACGTGCCTAAAAAATTCCTAGACGTCTTGAGCCAGCCTGAGGAACTAGCTACCCCTAAAGAGAAAGAAAGACCTCGCTTGCCTCCAGAGAAATAATCCCCAAAGATATAGAAGCCCCCAACAAATATTAACGGTAAAGTAAGAGGAAGGCACATACATAGGGATGAAATCAGATTCAGCAAAAGAGGCCCACTAGTACTAGAAAGCAGAAAATAGAGCAGGGGTCTATGCGATCAATAAAAAACCCTTACAAAATATCCATCCTGAGATATCAAGAACCCACGCACTGACTAACGGTGTGTGGGGAGAAACTCAGTCCACTAGAGCAACCAGCAAGCGAGGGAATCACATTTTAGCAAGCTGGACAAGAAAACATGATAAACACTGCTGAACAAAAATGAGCAAACAAAACTTAGCTTGTCCTGGATGGACTGGGAGCAAGGTAGTCAGAAGGAATCTGAGTAGCACTGATTACATCGACAGCCGGCAACAAGTGGAAGCAAAACAGAGCTATATAGGAACCTCCCAGAGGATAACGAACCAGCTGATAGCCAGAGACCAGCAGGATAACAAACAAAGCCACCAGGGGGAGCCCAAAGCAAAAGTCACACCATACCACCAGTGACCACAAGAGGGAGCCTGAAAACAGAGTTCACAACAGCTGGCCCTCTCTCAGGGTCAGGATGAAGCAGAGGTTTATTGTCAGAAATTTAGGAAATGGTCAGTGCTTACTCAATGGAATGAGTGTGCCCTGGCAGCAATTTTCAGAAAAGGTCTTTCCGAAGCTCTTAAGAATATTATGCCTGCGAGTCTGAATGAGTCAATGGCTTTGGCCATTCAGATTGATCGGCGTTTGCGGGAGCGCAAACCTGCGCACCATCTGGCGGTGTTTTCTGAACAGAAACCTGAGTCTATGCAATGTGACAGGATTCTGATCAGAATTGAACGTCAAAATCATAGACGTCAGAATGGGTTGTGCTTCTACTGTGGTGACTCTGCTCATGTCATCTCAGATTGTTCTAAGCGCACAAAAAAGTTTGCTAAATCTGTCACTATTGGTACTGTACAGCCTAAATTCATTTTGTCTGTTACGTTGATTTGCTCTCTGTCATCCTACTCTGTTATGGCTTTTGTGGATTCAGGTGCTGCCCTGAATCTGATGGATTTGTCATTTGCCAGGCGCTGTGGTTTTGTCTTGGAGCCTTTGCAATTTCCTATTCCACTAAAGGGAATTGATGCTACACCATTGGCCAAGAATAAACCTCAGTACTGGACTCAAGTGACCATGTGCATGACTCCTGTACATCAGGAGGTGATTCGCTTTCTTGTGCTACATAATTTGCATGATTTTGTCATGTTGGGTCTGCCATGGCTGCAGGCTCATAATCCAGTCCTGGATTGGAAAGCAATGTCTGTGTCAAGTTGGGGTTGCCAGGGAGTTCATGGCGATGCTCCTTTGGTGTCAATTGCTTCCTCTACTCCTTCTGAAGTCCCTGAGTTTTTGTCGGACTACCAGGATGTATTTGATGAGCCCAAATCCAGTGCCCTACCTCCTCATAGGGATTGTGATTGTGCTATAAATTTGATTCCTGGTAGTAAGTTCCCTAAGGGACGACTGTTTAATTTGTCTGTGCCAGAACATGCCGCTATGCGGAGTTATATAAAGGAGTCTTTGGAAAAGGGACATATTCGCCTGTCCTCGTCCCCTCTTGGTGCAGGATTCTTTTTTGTGGCCAAGAAGGATGGTTCTTTGAGACCCTGTATAGATTATCGCCTTCTAAATAAAATCACGGTCAAATTTCAGTACCCTTTGCCATTGTTGTCTGATCTGTTTGCTCGGATTAGGGGGTCCAGTTGGTTCACCAAGATAGATCTTCGTGGTGCGTATAATCTGGTGCGTATTAAGCAGGGCGATGAATGGAAAACAGCATTTAACACTAGAAGTCCCGGGAATTTCAAGATCCCCCCTGAAGTCCTGAGAGAGGGTCAAATGACCCTCAGTCCATATTGACACCTTAATTAGCATCCTTTTGTTTGTAAATGTGCTCTTGCCTGAGGAATCTGCAGGGGGGATTATCTAAGATAAGAGTGTGTAAACAGAAGAATGCAAGCTATTCCTGAGTGTGGGGGTTGCTTGTGAGAATGTGAGCTTCTCCTGAGTGTCTGCCCCCCCAGCTGCATTGCATTAGCAAATTTGCATGCAGCTTTATGTGCTGTGGGGGAGAAACCTATTTTGTTCACAGGAAAGAAAATGGAGAGAAGGCACACCATTGAAGAGGCATTGGAACTGATTCTGAGCAACATAAACCCTTCTGACTCAGATGGAGAAGACATAGTCCTTCAACCGGATTCGGACTCTGAGCTGTCTTCAGGTTAGGCTGGCTTCACACTCCCTTTTTTGCCTGTTCATTTGGCTCCTATGTTTTGCAGGGGTTGGTGCAGATAAGGGTCGGTGACTTCCGTGTGCACGGACCACGGAGGAAAGTGAAAAGCCTAAAAATAAAGAATTTCATATTCACCTCAGTCCAGCGCTGACAGTTCCTCTCACTTCCGGTGCCGCTCATTAGGCTTATGAATATTCACTTCACTGAGCCCAAGAGTGAACCGGAAGTGAGAGGAGAAGAGGCGCTGGAGGGAGGTGAGTATGTGGTGACAGCAGACAGCGCTATCTGTGGATTCACGGATAGCACACGGACATCACCCACGGTGCATGTGGGCCAAAAGGGATCCTGTTCTGCTTGTTTCAAAAACGGACAGAACAGGATGCCAAAAAAGGCAGTGTGTTACCTATTTTATTTCCTGACTATCTTTTTTATTTTGAACCAAAACAAAATGCTTATTTGAAATTATTTATCTTGCAGATGAGGAGACTCCGCCTCTACCAAAAAAGAGAGCTCGGTTGGCGAGTGAGCCGACAGAGACCGCAAAAGATGGCACAGTGTGGCATAAAGTACAAGTGGGGAAACATCTCCATTTGACCCCAATAGAACCGTACCCTACAGATGGAGAGCCAAGTGCTAAGGCCAGACGAAGTGTCCAGAGTCGCCTTCAGAGCTTCCTCTGTTTTATCAGTCTTGACATGCTTCGTAGCATTGAAGAATGGACTACTCAACATGCACGTCACACGGAGCAGGTGGATTGGTTCATGGGTCTCCCGGAACTAATGGCATTTATTTCAGTCATTATCTTGCGGGGGGTGACCAAGGTTCCATCACTACGTGACAGCTGGTCAGCAAACCTGGGAAACCCAAGGATCATTGCCACTATGACACGAAACCGCTTTCAAGACATCATGCAACACCTACGCTTTGATGACATGTTCATGCGCAGTGAGCGAGTGGAGACCGATAAGTTTGCTGCAATCTCCGATGTGTGGAAATCGTTTGTCACCAACTGCATCGCATCCTACAACCCTGGTCGACACATCACTATTGATGAACAGCTTTTCCCGTCAAAGACTCGCTGCTGTTTTCTGCAATACATTGCAACAAAACCAGACAAGTTTGGCATCAAGTTTTGGGTGGCTTGCGACTTGAAATCAAAGTACATCTGTAATGTCCACCCATATCTTGGCAAGGACCCCAGTCGTCCCAGCGGGGAGAGACTGTCCAAAACTGTAGTGATGAGACTGATGGAACCATTCATGGACAAGGGCAGAACTGTAACCACGGACAATTTCTTTACATCATTGTCACTTGCACAACGACTGCTTAGCCGGGAAACCACTATCCTTGGCACAGTAAACAAGAGTCGCCGGGAAATTCCTCAATCCGCTAGACAGATGGACCGCACTGAATTCACCACTCAGGTGTTTTCAACCACTGGTGCCACACTGACAGTGTATGCACCCAAACGAAAGAAGGCCGTCTACATTCTCAGCAGCATGCACAGCGTGGTTGAGACTGAGGATACCAACAAAAGGAAGCCAAACACGGTCACACAATACAACCACACAAAGTGCGGTGTGGATGTAATGGACCAAATGGTGCGGGAGTACAGCGTGCGTGCAGGAACACGGAGATGGCCAGTCGCCGTGTTCTACAACATGATTGACATGGCAGCACTCAATGCTCATGTTCTTTATCAGGCATGCACTGGGGTGCGGGAGAGACGTGTGGACTTCCTGGTTGAGCTTGCAAAAGAGTTAGGTGGCCGTCATGTGACTGAAAAGAAGGCACGCAAGGAGAAACTCCTTTGGCAACTTCCTTCCACACCCAGCCCTGGCAAAAGGGTGAAGTGTCAGGTCAAACATCGATGCACGAACAATTGTGCAACTGAGAGATGTGTTGACTGCTACAAATACACGTGTGGCAAATGTACCAGGGACATACCCAGGCAGTGCCAGGTATGTTCCGACATGTTCAGACAGACTGCTGAGTGAGTGCTAAAATGCTAGTCACACAAGGACATGCCACTCACACACACACAGCCCCCCACTGCAGCCTATTGAAAATATGTGTGGAATTGTTTTATTCCTTGTATTTTTTGTACATTTTTATAACAAAAATAAAAAGCATCCTTTGATGTGTGCTCCTTTACTCCCCTACCCCCATGTATTTGTCTTTACCCTTTCCCCCCTCCCCTCTTCCCACTCCTCCACCAACATCCCTCCCTGTTGTATAATTTGATTATTCTTGTTCACTGTTTTATCACATTTGTTTGGCCATGCCGCTTATACACTGCTCATCTTGAAAATGTGACTATTTGTTTGATGTTGGTGTGAAATAACCCTTTAGTGAAAAAAAAATCTTATTGGTTTTTAAAAAAAAATAAAAAGCATCAAAACAAATAACAGTTGTTCTTTTGTATATTTTTCACACTAAAATTTCAGTCCTCTTGTGCGAATTTTTTTCGCGGCCAAATTTGCACAAGAATGAACATGCTGCGTTTTTTTTTTCGCTAGTGTGATTGAGGCCTAAAGGTACAGTTACACGTTACGATCTCGTTGACGATATCGTTTGAAAAGTCACGTGATCACGTCGTTCATGCGATGTCGTTTTCACATCGTTGCGTGTAACGTGAAGATATCGGACGAACACATCGTTGGATCGCTGATCGCAGATTTGAGGTCAGGATCTCAAATCTGACGATCCTCGTCCAATTATGTGTCAGAAGATGTGCAGCATCATTCAGTGTAACGCTGAGATGAACGATGTCAGTCTAAATTCTCCTATTCCTGCCATTGTGAAAAATCGTTCTGCAAACGTTTGCAATGAGGCTAACGCGGAGCCAAAATTTACATCGTTAACAAGATAGTTGCTTGTGACGCCTCTTGGACGATGTGAAACTGATTGCACGAACGATGTGATCACGTGACATTTCTAACTATATCGTCGACGAGATCGTAACATGTAACGGTACCTTTGACTGCTGCGGATCCGCAGCAGTTTCCCCTGAGTTTACAGTACAATGTAAACTTATGGGAAACAAAAAACGCTGTGCACATGCTGCGGAAAAATCCGAGCGGAAATGCTGCGGATTACATTCCGCAGCATGTCACTTATTTTTTGCGTATTTTCACCTGCTCCAATAGGAAACTGCAGATGAAAATCCGCAGAAGAAACCGCAGTAAAAAACGCGATAAATCCGCAGTAAAAACCCCAACGGGTTTTCACTGTGGATTTTGGAATTCCGCTGCGGAAAAATCCGCAGTGGAATCCGCTCCGCAAAGTGTGCACATAGCCTTAGACACAAATGCTTCTGGTCATTACTCACAGCTGTACCTTGCTCTAAAATTTCTAATTCTCTATTTAAAATATATAAAAAATAATTCATTGTTTCATCGCTTTTTTTGCTCAAATAAAACTAAACTAAATACAATATGCATAGTCTTTATATTATCAAATACAATAAACTGAACAGAACTAATTTGAAACTTGAAACTACATGGGTAAACTCCATGGAAACAGCAAACAACCTCCTGTGGTGCAACAGTAATGGCCTTAATTACAGAACAAAAGACAGTGAATAAGATAAGCTATTGATAAAATCCTTTAGGTCAATTGACCCTTCTCTGGGTTTCAAAGGTAGAAATGTCAAATGACCCGTCTCTGGGACTTCTAGTGTTAATACGCCCGAAGGCCATTTTGAGTACTTGGTGATGCCTTTTGGACTTTCTAATGCCCCTTCTGTGTTTCAGTCCTTCATGCACGACATCTTCCGAGAATATCTGGATAAATTTATGATTGTGTATCTAGATGATATTTTGGTCTTTTCTGATGATTGGGAGTCCCATGTGAAGCAGGTCAGGATGGTATTTCAGGTACTGCGTGCCAATGCCTTGTTTGTGAAGGGCTCAAAATGTCTCTTCGGAGTCCAGAAGGTTTCTTTTTTGGGTTTTATTTTTTCTCCTTCTGCTATTGAGATGGACCCAGTCAATGTCCAGGCTATTCATGATTGGACTCAACCTACATCGGTTAAGAGTCTTCAGAAGTTCTTGGGTTTTGCCAATTTTTACCGTCGCTTCTTCGCTAATTTTTCTGGTGTGGTTAAGCCTTTCACGGATTTGACCAAGAAGGGTTCTGATGTGACTAACTGGTCTCCTGCGGCCGTGGAGGCCTTTCAGGAGCTGAAGCGCCGGTTTTCTTCGACTCCTATCTTGTGTCAGACAGATGTCTCTCTTCCCTTCCAGGTCGAGGTTGATGCTTCTGAGATTGGAGCTGGGGCTGTCTTGTCGCAGAGAAGCTCTGATGGCTCTGTGATGAAGCCATGTGCTTTTTTTTCAAGAAAATTTTCGCCTGCCGAGCGGAATTATGATGTTGGTAATCGGGAGTTGCTGGCAATGAAGTGGGCATTTGAGGAGTGGCGACATTGGCTAGAGGGAGCTAAGCATCGTGTGGTGGTCTTGACTGATCACAAAAATTTGATTTATCTCGAGTCTGCCAAACGGTTGAATCCTAGACAGGCTCGTTGGTCGTTGTTTTTCTCCCGTTTCGATTTAGTGGTCTCGTACCTTCCTGGTTCGAAGAATGTGAAGGCTGATGCTCTTTCTAGGAGTTTTGTGCCTGACTCTCCTGGAGTTTCTGAGCCGGCTGGTATCCTCAGAGAGGGGGTGATTTTGTCTGCCATTTCCCCAGATTTGCGACGGGTGCTACAGGAATTTCAGGCGGATAGACCTGACCGTTGTCCACCAGAGAGACTGTTTGTCCCAGATAGATGGACCAGCAGAGTTATTTCCGAGGTTCATTCTTCGGTGTTGGCGGGTCATCCTAGGATTTTTGGTACCAGAGATTTGGTGGCTAGGTCCTTCTGGTGGCCTTCCTTGTCGCGGGATGTGCGTTCCTTTGTGCAGTCCTGTGGGATTTGTGCTCAGGCTAAGCCTTGCTGTTCTCGTGCCAGTGGATTGCTTTTGCCTTTGCCGGTTCCGAAGAGGCCTTGGACGCATATTTCCATGGATTTTATTTCGGATCTTCCAGTCTCTCAGAGAATGTCTGTCATCTGGGTGGTTTGTGATCGTTTTTCTAAAATGGTCCATTTGGTGCCCTTGCCTAAGTGGCCTTCCTCTTCCGATTTGGTTCCGCTGTTTTTTCAGAATGTGGTTCGTTTGCACGGCATCCCTGAAAACATTGTGTCTGACAGAGGATCCCAGTTTGTGTCCAGATTTTGGCGGTCCTTTTGTGCTAAGATGGGCATTGATTTATCTTTTTCGTCGGCCTTCCATCCTCAGACGAATGGCCAGACCGAGCGAACTAATCAGACCTTGGAAACTTATTTGAGATGTTTTGTTTCTGCTGATCAGGATGATTGGGTGACTTTTTTGCCATTGGCCGAGTTTGCCCTTAATAATCGGGCTAGTTCTGCTACTTTGGCTTCGCCTTTTTTTTGTAATTCTGGTTTTCATCCTCGTTTTTCCTCGGGTCAGGTTGAGCCTTCTGACTGTCCTGGGGTGGATTCTGTGGTGGATAGGTTGCAGCAGATTTGGAACCATGTGGTGGACAATTTGACGTCACAGGAGAAGGCTCAGCGCTTTGCTAACCGCCGTCGCTGTGTGGGTCCCCGACTCCGTGTGGGGGATTTGGTGTGGTTGTCTTCTGGTTATGTTCCTATGAAGGTTTCTTCTCCTAAGTTTAAGCCTCGTTTCATCGGTCCTTATAAAATTTTGGAAGTCCTCAACCCTGTGTCATTTCGTTTGGACCTCCCAGCATCGTTTGCCATTCATAATGTGTTCCATAGGTCTTTGTTGCGGAGGTATGTGGTGCCTGTGGTTCCTTCTGTTGAGCCTCCTGCTCCGGTGCTGGTTGAGGGGGAAATGGAGTACGTGGTGGAGAAGATCTTGGATTCCCGTATTTCAAGACGGAGGCTTCAGTATTTGGTTAAGTGGAAGGGCTATGGTCAGGAGGATAATTCCTGGGTTGTCGCCTCTGATGTTCATGCGGCCGATTTGGTTCGTGCCTTCCATGTGGCTCATCCTGATCGCCCTGGGGGTTCTGATGAGGGTTTGGTGACCCCTCCTCAAGGGGGGGTACTGTTGTGAACTCTGTTTTCGGACTCCCTCCTGTGGTCGTGAGTGGTACTCTATGAGCTCTGTCCTTGGGCTCCCTCTGGTGGCTCTTTTGTTTTTCTGCGGGTCTGTGGCTGGACCAGCTGCCTCGCCACCTGCTGTTCAGGTTTCCTATTTAACTCACCTGGACCTTCACTTTTTGCCGGCTGTCGTTGTATTCAGTACTGGTCCTGTTTTTCTCCTGACTTCATTCGTGATCGTCTCTCCAAGTGAAGCTAAGTTTTTTGCTAGTTCATTTAGCTCATCTTTGTGCAATATGTTTCTCAGCATATGATTATTTCTGTCCAGCTTGCTAATATGTGATTTTTTGCTTGCTGGTAGCTCTGGGGTGCTGAGTTGCTCCCCTCACATCGTTAGTTGGTGTGGGGGTTCTCGCATTCTCCGCATGGATATTTTCGGATAGGGTTTTTTACTGACCGCACAGATTCTTTGCTATACTCTCTCTATCTAGTGATTAGCATGCCTCATTTGCTGAACCTGTTTCATTTCTACGTTTGTGCCTTCTTCTTTACTCACCATTATTATTTGTGGGGGGCTGCCTATATCTTTGGGGTTATTTCTCTGAGGCAAGTGAGGCTTTTATTTCTCTCTAGGGGTAGCCAGTTTCTCAGGCTGTGAAGAGACGTCTAGGATTTATAGGCACATTCCACGGCTGCCTATAGTGTGTGCGGTTAGGATCAGGTTTGCGGTCAGTCCAGTTACCACATCCCCAGAGCTCGTCCTATGAGCTCCTACTTAGCTGGTCAGATTTGTGATCCTAAGCCACTAAGGATCATAACAGATTCCTTAAATTGACCACATTTTACCCAATAGTTGTATGGCACAGAGGAATCACGAAGGACGCTAGTGCGGTCAGCTAGGTAATCCTCCTTCTTCATAAACTTTTCCCTCATTGTCAGAGTACCCCACAAATCAGGGCCTGAAGTGTGTCTCCCTCCTCTCTACTCCTTTGCCATGGGAAGGAGAGATGAAAAGCTCTCCTTGTAGTGTGGGTCGAGAAGGGTGAACTAGTAATCAGTGGTGGCCAAAATGCGTATAACGCGAGGGTCACGTGAAAGGTTGCGGGACATAAAGTCTGCCATGTATGCCAGACTCCCAACAGGCAAGACTTTCTTGTCTCCACTAAGAGGATGACTCTCCATCTCCTTCTCTTCCTCCTCCTAGCACAGGCAACAATCTCCTATTCCTTCTCCTCAATATCATTCAATCCATGCTGAGAACATGAAATGAGGCTGGTCTGGGTAGTATCACCCTATGTACTTTCTTCCTCCATTGCCACATGGTCCGCATGCAAAGCTTCATGTTTCATTGTGAGAAGCGAGCGTTTGAGTAAACACAGAAGTGGGATGGTTATGCTGCTTATGTGGTCATCGCTGCTCACCATCTTGGTTGATTCCTCGAAGTTTTGGAGAACCGCACAGATGGCAGATATCCATGGCCCATCGTCGGTTGTTATGTGCAGAGACTGACTGGAATACCGATGGGCATGTTGTAGCTGGTATTCAATTACTGCCCTCTGCTGCTCACAAAGAGTTGCCAGCATATACAGGTCGCAAACTAGCTGTTGAGGTGACACTTGCAAGTGATGTTGCAGCACTGCCACACTAACGGTAGATGTAGGTGACTTGCAGAGATAGGCACACACGCGACGTACCTTCACAATTAGCTCAGGCAAATCTTGCTAAGTTTTCAGAAAGAGCTGAACCAATAAGTTGAGCATGTGTGGGAGGGCCAGGGCTGTAGTCATGGCCGAGAGCATGTGCGTTAACGTACCCTGGTCATATGAATATAATGTCTCTCCTGCAGCATACCTTCTGCCCCTTAAGGATATAGGAAATAGCGACCACAATATTGTACAATTTCACTTGTCTTTCGCTGGGGGACTTGTCAGGGAGTCACAAAAACACTGAACATTAGGAAGGCAAAGTTTGACCAGCTTAGAGATGCCCTTAATCTGTTTGATTGGGACAATGTCCTCAGAAATAAAAATACAGATAATAAGTAGGAAATGTTTAAGAACATCCTAAATAGGCACTGTAAGCAGTTTATACCTTGTGGGAATAAAAGAACAAGAAATAGGAAAAACCCAATGTGGCTAAACAAAGAAGTAAGAGGGGCAACTAACAATAAAAAGAAAGAATTTAAACTACTAAAGCAGGATGGCACAGTTGAAGCTCTAAAAAACTATAGAGAGAAATATTTGTTATCTTAAAAACTAATTAAACTGCCAAAAAGGAAACAGAAGCACATTGCTAAGGAGAGTAAAACTAATCCCAAACTGTTCTTCAACTATATCAATAGTAAAAGAATCATAAGTGAAAGTGTAGAACCTTAAAAAATTGTGAGGAAAGAATGGTTGCAGAGGACGAGGAAAAAGCTAATGTATTAAACACCTTCTTCTCCACGATATTCACGGTGGAAAATGAAATGCTAGGTGAAATACCGAGAGACAAAGAAAACCCTATATTAAGGGTCATCAATCTAACCCAATAAGAGGTGCGAAACCAGCTAAATAAGATTAAAATAGATAAATCTCCGGGTCCGGATGGCATACACCCATGAGTACTAAGAGAACTAAGTAATGTAATAGACAAACCATTATTTCTTATATTTAAGGACTCTATAGCGACGGGGTCTGTTCCACAGGACTGGCGCATAGCAAATGTGGTACAAATATTCAAGAAGGGCTCTAAAAGTGATCCTGGAAATTATAGGCCAGTAAGTCTAACCTCTATTGTTGGTAAAATATTTGAAGGGTTTCTGAGGGATGTTATTCTGGATTATCTCAATGAGAATAACTGTGTAACTCCATGTCAGCATGGGTTTATGAGGAATCGCTCCTGTCACACCAATCTAATCAGTTTTTATGAAGTGGTAAGCTATAGACTGGACCAAGGTGAGTCATTGGATGTGGTTTATCTTGATTTTTCCAAAGCGTTTGATACCATGCCACACAAGAGGTTGGTACACAAAATGAGAATGCTGGGTCTGGGGAAAAATGTGTGTAAAATGGTAAGTAACTGGCTAGGTGATAGAAAGCAGAGGGTGGTTATAAATGGTGTATTCTATAACTGGGTGGCTGTGACCAGTGGGGACCGCAGGAGTCGGTGTTGGGACCTATTCTCTTCAACATGTTAATTAACGATCTGGTGGAAGGCTTACACACAAATGTCGATATTTGCAGACGATACAAAAATATGCAAAGCAGTCAATACAATAGAAGACAGTATTCTGCTACAGATGGATCTGGATAAGTTGGAAACTTGGGCTGAGAGGTGGCAGATGCGGTTTAACAATGATAAATATAAGGTTATACACAGGAAGAAGGAATCAATATTACCATTACACACTGAAAGGGAAACCACTGGGTAAATCTGACATGGAGAAGGACTTGGGGATCCTAGTTAATGATAAATTTACCTGGAGCAGCCAGTGCCAGGCAGCGGCTGCCAAGGCAAACAGGATCATTGGGTGCATTAAAGGAGGTCTGGATACACATGATGAGAGCATTATACTGCCTCTGTATAAATCCTTAGTTAGACCGCACATGGAGTACTGTGTACAGTTTTGGGCACCAGTGCTCAGGAAGGATATAATGGAACTAGAGCAAGTACGAAGGAGGGCAACAAAATTAATAAAGAGGACGGGGGAACTACAATACCCAGAGAGACTAGCAAAATTAGGATTATTTAGTCTAGAAAAAAGATGACTGAGGGGCGATCTAATAATAATGTATAAGTATATAAGGGGACAATACAAATATGTCTCCGAGGATCTGTTTATACCAAGTAAGGTGACGGTCACAAGGGGGCATTCTCTGCGTCTGGAGGAGAGAAGGTTTTTCCACCAACATAGAAGAGGATTCTTTACTGTTAGGGCAGTGAGAATCTGGAATTGCTTGCCTGAGGAGGTGGTGATGGCGAACTCAGTCGAGGGGTTCAAGAGAGGCCTGGATGTCTTCCTGGAGCAGAACAATATTGTATCATACAATTATTAGGTTCTGTAGAAGGACGTAGATCTGGGGATTTATTATGATGGAATATAAGCTGAACTGGATGGACAAATGTCTTTTTTCGGCCTTACTAACTATGTTACTATGTTACTATGTTATAGATAGAAGATAGATGTCCTGCAGATATATCATTTCACAACCTCCTACATAAAATAAACTTGCCTATTTAGCTTTCTTTAACCTAATACATAAATACTTTAAAAAAATGACGTGGGGTCCCCTCTTCCTATTTTTGATAGCCAGCATAGGTAAAGCAAACAGCTACATGCTGATTTTATCAGTTTGAGAAGGTCCATGGTTATTGGGCCCTTCCCAGCCTAAAATCCCAGCCCTCCGCAGCCCCAGAAGTGCAGCATTACATTAGATGTGCCTATTCTGGCACTTGTCCCGTCTCTTCCCGATTGCTCTGGTACATGCGCAATCTAAGGAGACTTGAACCTGCGATAGTCTACAAATATATTGCAGTATTTAGTGAAGTAACAAACACCATACATATCCGGAGCTCATCATTAAGGGGTATAAATGGCGCCCGTCAGTTTGGGTATACATTGCAGACTGATAGTGGCCAGTTAAAGAGCAGGATGAGCTGAACAGAATTAAATATAGTTTTGTGGCAAAAGGTTCAGTATAACCTGTATTTTATGCAATGAAATCCCTGCTTTTTCTGAGCACTCAGACCCAGTGGGTGGTCCTAATCAGTGATTGACACCTGTCTTTACATGCTCAACAACACAGGGAGAGCTGTCAATCACTGATTAGGACCACCCACTGGACCTGAGTGCTCAGAAAGAGCAGGTAAACAGTCTAGTTGGGTTCTAGCCAGGAGTAAGGATCCTCACAGTGTGCAGTGGGCACCATGAGAGGATTCACAAGTCTGTAGTCACATTGCTAAGTTGCCCAGAAACCATCCTGGAGACTACAACAATAAAAGAGTGTTCACACGGGTTTTTGATTGGAGAGTTACCGTTCTGTAAACTCAGTGAAAAAACTCTCCTGGCAGGTGAAGGCTTTGTCTTGACTTCCACTGGCTCTCTCCTTGCGGTGTCTTATCTTGGCATCTTCTTCTTTCCCGCCATAGGTTTTCCTCCTCCTCGGGTGAGGGGGGGTGTTGAGGCCAGCATCCCTAATCTGTTCACACTTGCAATTAATTAAATAAACAGGAATCAAACTCACAACTTGTATTATTGCAGGCAGCGGCTAAAGCTCTGAGCAGCAGCCTACACTGACAGGTAATGGAGAATATTCCACACTTGAAGCTGCATTGCAGGCTCTGAGCCTACAGGCAGATAATATAGCAGCGGATTTTTATGCACCTGTATTCTAGAGGGAAATATCGATTTTGTTCTTCCTATAAGATTACCAAAAATAATGAAAAACAATTACATAAATGTTGTTTTCTCTGGTCTCATTAGGAATCTAACCCACAACATTTGTCCCTCTTTCTCATTTGGTCTGTATATGTAAGGTAGCTTGGAAGTAACTGCATAGCACAACACAAACAATATGGTTGCCTCTGTCCCGGGGCACATGGGCATTACTGGGAGGAGTGGGCTAGGAGTGTGGCGAAATCTACGTTCACATTTGCGGTCTGCGCCGCTGCGTCATGCGCCCCTATATTTAACATGGGGGCGCATTGACATGCGTTGCACTTGCGTTTTGCGACGCATGCGTCACTGCGGCGCACGCGTCCGGGCGCAGAGGACGCAGCAAGTTGCATTTTTGCTGCGTCCAAAATCAATCAAAAAAAGGACGCATGCGTCGCAAAACGCAGTGTTGTGCATGCGTTTTGCTGCGTTTTTGTTTGCGTTGTGCGTTGCGTCACCGACGCTGCGGCGCACAACGCAAATGTGAACGTAGCCTTACACACTCCTAGAAATGTTGGCAACAATGCAATATGTATCGACGACACTTGTATATCTGATGTAACATAGATTTTATTGTAGCCCCTTGGGGACAAGGACTGATCACACTATCTGTACAGCGCTGTGGAATATGTTGCTGCCATATAAGCAATGGATAATAAATACATAAATCCTCCCTGATAAAGCGAAATACAGTATCTGAGCAGCAAAGTGCCTCTTGATTTTATTTTTTTAGCATCTGCCGGATCTTTGCGTTGTGACCTGATACAGAAAATGCAAATAAAGCTAACGGATAAATGTTTGCAATGGAAAAAATTTCCTTTTGTAACATAAATGCCTCCTGAAAAACAAGGAGGAAAAAGAAAGCACAGAGGTCAAGAGGAGTGTGCGCACACAGTCTTCCATCTCCTCGCCTTGTCAGCCGGCTCGCTGATGGATCTGACACAATACACGAGATCTTCTTTTTTGCAATATTCGCTGTGGTACAGATCCTTAATTAGGCATATAAAAGCAAAGTTTTCTATTGCTTTTCCAATTCATAAAGTATTCGACAATGGTTTTTTTTTGGTCTCCTATGTGAAAGCTTCCAGGAACTCGGTGTACAACAATGTTAGAAAAAGAGCGGTCACGAAAATAAAATTCTGAGCTACAAATTGACTTCATAAAAGTGTTGTATCAAGACAGAAAAAAAATGTGTTTTTTTCCAGAAATAGTGCCCCCTTTGTCCATGGTCTGTGGCTGGTATTACAAGTTAGCCACATTTGCTCAAATGGACCTGAGCTGAAAAATAGTAAAAGCAAGTAGACAAGAGTGGTGCATAATTTAGAAAAATAGCAAACACTTTTTTCTGTGTTAGCTGGCATAACATTTTAAACAATAGAACCTTTCCTTCTTAGATTATGATAATCCTAAAGAGGACCTTTTGCCAAATTTTTCACATTGAGCTGGACACACAATGTTATAGTGGCCACAGAGCGGAATAAAACTTTTTTTTATTCGCTTCTCCACTGTGGAGATAATAGAATCAAAGTATTTGGCACATGATGAATTCACTTTTTGAAAGTTTAAGTGGGAGTTATCAGACAGGTTTCACTCTGGGCGTGTGCTTTTCCCCCTGTATGATGCTGACCAATGATAGGCAGGCAGCAACACAGCAGAGAAAGGTGAACACGCCCCCACCATAGCTTAGAGCTTAAGATTTTCTCAGTATGCGAAAAACCTGAATTGAATAGCTAAGACATGAGGACCAATACTTTTTGCTAATATAACGTGTAACTAAATAACATTACGATGTGTCATTTTTCATTGTAGTTCTAGTCTCATTGCAGGCCATAAATGTATGAAATGAATCATGGGAATCGCATCTGCATAAAAGCGGACAAACTGTCAAAAAATGATGCTGTGGCTCTTGCTGGAGTGTTTCTATCTCTTGGTGAAAGATCATGGCACAGCGATGGCCCGTCTCGGACCCTCTAACTTTGTTGGGATGATCTGCAGTACCAGGCAGTTTCATACGCATAAAACATATAAGCCAGACCAAACATGCACCACTGACCAAAAATACCAAGGGTGCACAGATGTATATAGGTGGTTCAGTGCAACAACCATTGAACATGAAAACCAAAAGGAAAACAGCACTGGGAGAACCAAGTCAATATAAAATAACTCTTTATTAAGTTACCATTAAAATAACAAGATAGTATCAAAAAGGGAAAAACAAGAAAAGACAATGATCACCAAACAGTGGCAGCTCCATACCAAATGATCCCCCAAATTCTTGGATCTACGGGCAACTACCGATGGATAAGATGGTAAGTACTGTCCAAGGATTGGATCCGCTAGAAGTATAGGCCAATATTTGGCCAAAACTTCCCGGCTCGCGCCTTACCGGTGGGCGTGACCTGGGCAGTGCCCCGCGTCCTTCTCTCTTGATGCCTGCACCGTTGCCTGGGTGACGATTTGCGCATGCGCAGCCAGCTTGCCGCTGTCCAGGTGTTATTTACTGCGCATGCACGGCTACTGCATTTTTGTTTTGTATTCTGGGACCTGATTGGCTCTTTCCATTCCGTCGAGTTGTATTGCGTTACCCTATGCGCATGCGTGGGCCCGCATACAGCAAGGCTTCTTTATACAAGGGGTCTTTTGATTGGTCAACACTCTCTTTAAATATTCCACATGTTAGTATCCCGCCACACCCCCGGAAGAAGGCATCGCGCCGAAACGCGCGTTGGGGCTCGTGGCAGTGTGGTTCCCCCTCCAGGTATTATGACTAACAGTTTACTTACTTTTTGTTCTACTTGTCTATCGGTCCTATTGTGCATGATTGAGTGATATACATTTTCTTGCACTTATGCTGTTTAACTATTCACGTACACGTGTACTACTAGAGACTGATCTGTTTTGTGCAGCACTATATAGCGCACTTTATATGTCTTGTGTTTAACATGAGTCTTTGATATATAATCTACCTGTTGGGACCCACACTGCCACTGTTTGGTGATCATTGTTTTTTCTTGTTTTTCCCTTTTTGATACTATCTTGTTATTTTAATGGTAACTTAATAAAGAGTTATTTTATATTGACTTGGTTCTCCCAGTGCTGTTTTCTTTTCGGTTTTCAGTTTCATACTCATATAGACTCTGCTTAATTAGATGATGCACCGCCCCATCAAATGGTGTAAAGTCAGTAAAAACTTCTAATAGACCTATCATATTTTGAGCTTTTCATTCACTGCTGGTTCTTCCACTCTACAACTGAGTCGACGACATCTGGTCAATATCATTATAGACCACACGTCATTTTTTTGTGCACGGACAACAGAAAGTGGCGGGTGAATAGTGTCGATTTTGAAAGGTAAACCTATCGGAATTTTTACCACTGTAAGTATTTCACATTTACACTTCATCTCAGTGGAACAAACAACCGAGCTTTATAGCAGCCATTTGTTTCCATACGTGCTAAAGGTGGCCGGCGGTACAAGAAATGAAGTCAATAAATTGCAGCATTCACAGGTCAACAGCCGGGTAATTTTTACTATCCAGTTTAAGGACAGCGTGGAAAGAGTTTTCTATGGTAAAATCAATATGTCAAAGAAGAAGTAGCGTCGTCATGGACTAACATGAACAATGGTACCCAAGGAATAGAGTAAATGAATGCACACATTAGTGGGACCTGACGTGAGAGCACAGAACCCCAGCCGCTCACCCTCAACACTCAGCAATGGAGTAAATCTGTTGCTGTATCACTAACGCGATAGGGGCGTTCATTAGATGAGGTTGGGTGAGTATGGAGTCGGTAATTGGAAATGTCAAGAATAGGAATCCATAAAGGAGTTTTACACCGCAGGGTAAAATTTCGGCAAGCAGTGGAGCTGGCTGAATACTAGCAAAGTGCAATTATTAGGCTCCCCAGGGGAGGTGGGTCCTCTAAGCCTTAGGTCTGGCTGGGCAAGGACCCCAGGCATTGATACAGCAAGAAGGAAGGTGCATGGGCAGCAAGGACTTGGGGCACACACAGGAATCTTAGGAGCAGCAGGATGGGTAAAGTGGAACCGAGTAGGGATAAATGCAAACACAAAAAGCACAAGAGAAGAGTTTCAATTTCAAGGCACAAATTTGTGTCTCATGGGCCTTAAATAGGACTAGGGAGATGATGTCAATGAACTATGCCGGGCAACTTGCAAAACTAGATGTGGAGCACAGCAGAGGGCAGCAGACCCAGGAGAAGCAAGTGGAGCCCGGGATACCCAGGACAGGTGTGTAACACTAATATAAACACTGTGATTTGGGTCTGTTTGCCAGTTCAATTGATTGTCATCCAATTTCTATACTTGTGTTCACACATCAACTAGCTTCTCAACAGAACATTGAGAGAAGCAAGTGAGAATCTAGTGGGCACGTGACGGCAAGTTTGCAGATTTACACTTGTGGTCACATAATGATTAATCGATTGATCTGAACATATGTGTGTATATTACGCACTGATAGTATGCTGTAAGCTGCACTACAAGTTGCCCTGGGGTGAAATGCTCCTTTAACCCCTTAGTGACAGAGCCAATTTGGTACTTAATGACCGAGCCAATTTTTACAATTCTGACCAGTGTCACTTTATGAGGTTATAACTCTGGAACGCTTTATCGGATCCCGCTGATTCTGAGATTGTTTTTTCGTGACATGTTGTACTTCAAGTTAGTGGTAACATTTCTTCAATATTACTTGCGATTATTTATGAAAAAAATGGAAATATGGCGAAAATTTTTAAAATTTTGCAATTTTCAAACTTTGTATTTTTATGCCCTTAAATCAGAGAGATATGTCACAAAAAATAGTTAATAAATAACATTTCTCACATGTCTACTTTACATCAGCACAATTTTGGAAACAATTTTTTTTTTTGTTAGGGAGTTATAAGGGTTAAAAATTGACCAGCAATTTCTCATTTTTACAACACCATGTTTTTTTTAGGGACCACATCACCTTTGAAGTGATTTTGAGGGGTCTATATGATAGAAAATAACCAAGTGTGACACCATTCTAAAAACTGCACCCCTCAAGCTGCTCAAAACCACATTCAAGAAGTTTATTAACCCTTTACGTACTTCACAGGAACTAAAACAATGTGGAAGAAAAAAATGAACATTTTACTTTTTTTTGCAAACATTTTACTTCAGAACCATTTTTTTTAATTTTCACAAGTGTAAAAACAGAAATTTAACCACAAATTTTGTTGTGCAATTTTTCCTGAGTACACCGATACCCCATATGTGGAGGTAAACCACTGTTTGGGCGCACCGCAGAGCTTGGAAGTGAAGGAGCACCGTTTGACTGTTTCAATGCAGAATTGGCTGGAATTGAGATCGGACGCCATGTCGCGTTTGGAGAGCCCCTAATGTGCCTAAACAGTGGAAACCCCCCACAAGTGACACCATTTTGGAAACTAGACCCCCCAAGGAACTTATCTAGATGTGTGGTGAGCACTTTGAACCCCCAAGTGCTTCACAGAAGTTTATAACGTAGAGCCGTGAAAATAAAAAATCGCATTTGTTTTCACAAAAATGATTTTTTCGCCCACAAATTCTTATTTTCACAAGGGTAACAGGAGAAATTAGACCACAAAAGTTGTTGTGCAATTTCTCCTGAGTACGTCGATACCCCATATGTGGAGGTAAACCACTGTTTGGGCGCACCGCAGAGCTTGGAAGTGAAGGAGCACCGTTTGACTTTTTCAATGCAGAATTGGCTGGAATTGAGATCGGATGCCATGTCGCGTTTGGAGAGTCCCTGATGTGCCTAAACAGTGGAAACCCCCCACAAGTGATACCATTTTGGAAACTAGACCCCTTAAGGAACTTATCTAGATGTGTGGTGAGCACTTTGAACCCCCAAGTGCTTCACAGAAGTTTATAACGTAGAGCCGTGAAAATAAAAAAATCTCATTTTTTCTACAAAAATGATCTTTTTGCCCCCAAATTTTTATTTTCACAAGGGTAACATGAGAAATTAGACCACAAAAGTTGTTGTGCAATTTCTCCTGAGTACGTCGATACCCCATATATGGGGGTAAACCACTGTTTGGGCGCACCGCAGAGCTTGGAAGAGAAGGAGTGTCGTTTTACTTTTTCAATGTAGAATTGGCTGGAATTGAGATCGGACGCCATGTCACGTTTGGAGAGCCGCTGATGTGCCTAAACAGTAGAGACCCCCCACATATGACACCATTTTGGAAACTAGACCCCTTAAGGAACTTATCTAGATGTGTGGTGAGCACTTTAAACCCCAAGGTGCTTCACAGAAGTTTATAACGTAGAGCCGTGAAAATAAAAAAATCGCATTTTTTCTACAAAAATGATCTTTTTGCCTCCAAATTTTTATTTTACCAAGGGTAACAGGAGAAAATGGACCCCAGAAGCTGTTGTACAATTTGTCTTGAGTACGCCGACACCCCATATGTGGGGGTAAACCACTGTTTGGGTGCATGGCTGAGCTCGGAAGCAAAGGAGCGCCATTTGACTTTTCAATGCAAAATTGACTGGAATTGAGATCGGACGCCATGTCGCGTTTGGAGAGCCCCTGATGTGCCTAAACAGCAGAAACCCCCCAAAAGTGACCCCATTTTGGAAACTAGACCCCCCATGGAACTTATCTAGATGTGTAGTGAGAACTTTGAATGCCCAAGTGTATCACAGAAGTTTATAATGCAGAGTCGTGAAAATAAAAAATATATATTTTTTAACAATAAAGATTTTTTAGCCCCCAAATTTTTATTTTCACAAGGGTAACAAGAGAAATTGGACCCCAAAAGTTGTTGTCCAATTTGTCCTGAGTATGCTGGTACCCCATATGTGGGGGTAAACCACTGTTTGGGCGCACGGCAGAGCTCGGAAGGGAAGGAGCGCCATTTTGGAATGCAGACTTTGATAGAATTGTCTGCGGGCGTTATGTTGCGTTTGCAGACCCCTAATGTACCTAAACAGTAGAAACCCCCAACAAGTGACCCCATTTTGGAAAATAGACCCCCCAAGGAACTTATCTAGATATGTGGTGAGAACTTTGAATGCCCAAGTGCTTCACAGAAGTTTATAATGCAGAGTAGTGAAAATAAAAAATATTTTTTTTCCCACAAAAAATATTTTTTTAGCCCCCAAATTTTTATTTTCACAAGGGTAACAAGAGAAATTGGACCCCAAAAGTTGTTGTCCAATTTGTCCTGAGTATGCTGGTACCCCATATGTGGGGGTAAACCACTGTTTGGGCGCACGGCAGAGCTCGGAAGGGAAGGAGCGCCATTTTGGAATGCAGACTTTGATAGAATTGTCTGCGGGCGTTATGTTGCGTTTGCAGACCCCTAATGTACCTAAACAGTAGAAACCCCCACAAGTGACCAAATTTTGGAAACTAGACCCCCTAAGGAACTTATCTAGATATGTGGTGAGAACTTTGAAAGCTCAAGTGCTTCACAGAAATTTATAATGCAGAGTAGTGAAAATAAAAAAATATATTTTTTTCCAACAAAAAAGATTTTTAGCCCCCAAGTTTTTATTTTCACAAGGGTAACAGGAGAATTTGGACCCCAAAAGTTGTTGTCCAATTTATCCCAAGTACGCTGATGCCCCATATGTGGGGGTAAACCACTGTTTGGGCGCACGGCAGAGCTCAGAAGGGAGGGAGTACCATTTGACTTTTTTAGCGCAAAATTGGCTGTCGTGTTTGGAGAACCCCTGATGTACCTAAACAGTGGAAACCCCCCAATTCTAACTCCAACCCTAACCCCAACACAGCCCTAACCCTAATCTCAACCCGATCCATAATCCTAATCACAACCCTAACGATAATCACAACCCTAACCCCAAAACAGCCCTAATCTCAACCCTAACCATAACCCTAATCAAAACCCTAAATCCAACACACCCCTAACCCTAATCCCAACCCTAACCCTAATCCCAACCCTAATCCCAAACGTAACACTAATCCCAACCCTAATCCAAACCCTAACCCTAATCCCAACTCTAACCCTAACTTTAGCCCCAACCCTAACTTTAGCCCCAACCCTAACCATAACTTTAGCCCCCGTCGTCACAAAAAAAGTTCAATGTAACCTTTTTTTTGTACGTCGCGTCCGCCATTTCCGCGGATGCGTGGCCGTAACTCTGCCCCCTCCTCCCCAGGACATAGACTGGGCAGCGGATGCGTTGAAAAACTGCATCCGCTGCCCACGTTGTGCACAATTTTCACAACGTGCGTCGGTACATCGGGCCGACGCATTGCGACCGCCCCGTACCGACGCAAGTGTGAAAGAAGCCTAAGGCTACTTTCACACTAGCGTCGTACTCGGCCCATCGCAGTGTGTCGGGCCGACGTACCGACGCTAGCGTTGTAAGCGCCGCACAACGGGTGCAGCGGATGCTGTTTTTTCAACGCATCCGCTGCCCCATTGTGAGGTTTTTTGTGTCGACGGTCCGCCGAAGCACGACGCATCCGTCGCACGACGGATGCGACATGTGGCAATCCGTCGCAATGCGTCGCTAATGCAAGCCAATGGAGAAAAAACGCATCCTGCAAGCACTTTTGCAGGATGCGTTTTTTCTCCAACGACGCATTGCGACGGAAGCCAAAAAACGCTAGTGTGAAAGTAGCCTAACCCTAACCCTAGCCCTAACCCTAACCCTAAATTTAGCCCCAACCCTAACCCTAACTCTAACCCTAACTCTAACCCTAACCCTAACCCTAACTCTAACCCTAACCCTAACCCTAACTCTAACCCTAACCCTAACCCTAACTCTAACCCTAACCCTAACCCTAACCCTAACTCTAACCCTAACTCTAACCCTAACCCTAACTCTAACCCTAACCCTAACTCTAACTCTAACCCTAACCCTAACCCTAACCCTAATTTTAGCCCCAACTTGTCTTCTCCTGCCGGCCGGCAGATGGCAGCAGATGGCGGGCGCACTGCGCATGCGCCCGCCATGATGAAAAAGCCGGCTGGCAGGAGAAGACAGAAGAGGACCCAGGGACCCCGGGTGAGTATGATAGGGTCCCCGAATCCCCCTATTTCTCTGTCCTCTGATGTGCGATCACATCAGAGGACAGAGAAATAACTGATCGCTTTTTTTTTTTTTTTTTTTGCGGTCGCCGGTAAACTGTTAATTACCGGCGATCGCAAAGCAGGGGTCGGTGCAAACCGACCCCGATCATGTTCTTTGGGGTCTCGGCTACCCCCGGCAGCCGAGACCCCAAAGAACATCCGGGTGCCGGGCGGCGGGCGCACTGCGCATGCGCCCGCCATTTTTTCCCAGAAAAAAGATGGCGGCGCCCATCGGGAGCCACGAGGAGCACCGGGGGAGATAGGTGAGTATTGGGGGGCTATTGGGGGCCATCGGGGACCACATTTCTCTGTCCTCCGATGTGCGATCACATCGGAGGACAGAGAAATTGAACGGCAAATCGCGGTTTTTTTTGTTGCGACCGCCGGTAAACGGTTAATTACCGGCGATCGCAACTCGGGGGTCGGTAAAAACCCCCCGAATCATGTTCTCTGGGGTCTCGGCTACCCTCGGCAACCGAGACCCCAGAGAAAATCCGACTCTGGGGGGCGCTATTCACTTTTTCCACAGCGCCGTTAATTAACGGCGCTGTGGATTAAGTACCCTTAGCGGCCGCCGTTAAAAGGCGTATCGGCGGTCGTTAAGGGGTTAAAATGGGTCTACTGGATCTAGTGGGCTTCTCTATCTCCAGACAGCAAACCAGTGGGGTAGGAGGTAAGAAAGAAGACAACAAAACATATGGGCAGCCAGAAGTGAAGTGCAATGAAAAGGAAAAATGGAATATGTTTTCTGTGATATAATCGTGTGCTTTAACCCTATACTGTGACATCACATTTTGCATTGTTGCGATGGTGAAGTGTCTCTATGCGCCTGTGCTGTGACATTACTTTGTACATTATTCTTGTACTGTGACATCACTGGGTACATTATCCCATAAGTGTGACATCACTGCATACCTAATTCACCAGCCATAAGATTACTGAGCAGATTATCTTTACACTGTGACATCTCTTTGTATATATACCTGTAATGTGATTCCGCCATAGATACTGACCCCAACCGGTGACATCACTATGTGCATTATCACACTACAGTGACATCATTGTTAATGAGGAGGTTATCCTTGTAATGTGACATCACTGTGTGCATAATTCCTAGACTGTACATTAGTCCAGTACTGTGATATCACTTTGTACATGACACATTGTAGTAGTTCACTCTCTCTGGTAGGCGTTAGGCATTAGGCCTTAGGTAGTGTTCACACAGGCAATGCAATTTTGGTCCAAACACTTGCAGTTTTTATTGCTTTCCACAGGTTGCACAGCACCAACACAAACTCATGAACATAAATCCCCAGCCTTGTCCAGGTTCTAAGTAAACAGACCAGACCCTGCCTACTCAGAGCAGCCCCAGCCAGATGAAACAAAAGAGCTACCAGCTATACTTGTGGTTCTCTGCACCCGGCCTTTGCCGACTCTTCTCAGAGAGGGATTCTGACCTCTGATACATCCAGCAGCCTGACTGACTCCTCAGTCACTTCATTCAGAAAGAGACCCCGGCACGTCTCTCTCAGCTACAGATCACATCTAGGAATCTACTTCCTGCATCTTAGAGGAACCCTGCAGGTTCTTCTAATCAAACACTGTAGAGCTGGGATTTAACCCTATCCTTCCCACCTGTGCTACAATCTGTACTTTGAAATCACTATGTGCATTATCTTAATATAGTGATATAATTGTTTGCAGAGGTGTACATAGAAATAATGGGGCCCCATAGCAGACGTTCCAATTGAGCCCTCCAACAGAACATTGCACCCATAAAGTATAATGCCAAAAAAGTGTCCCCCAAACACTGTGATACCTCCACAGTGAATTATTAGACATCCTCCACACGCCAGTATGATGACAGTACTGTACCCCACCTCATCTTCCCCAGCAATGTATGGAAACCTCAATACAGTATGACCCCCAACTGTGACCCCCACTCAGCCCTCCATATAGTACTGTATAATGGGCCTATATATAATATAATGCCCCCACACCTCATCACACTGTATAATGTCCCTCAAGCAGCCTTCCACACAGTATGATGAACCTTCAAACTGTATAATTGCTTGCATATGGTATAATAGGTACCGCATAGCCGCCATAAAGTATAAAGGCTTTCATAAAGCCCTGCAAATATTATAATGGCTCCCACATAGCCCTCCATAAAGCATAAGAGCTTCCACATAGCCATCCAAATATTATAATGGCCCCCACGTAGCCCTCTAAATATTATGATGGCCCCCCACATTGCCATCCAAGTAATATAATAGCTCCCACTTAGCCCTCCATAATGTATAATGGGCCCCATAGTCCTCCATATTGTATGCTGCACCCCATAATCTTCCATGTAGTTTACTGCACCCCAAAGTATAATGCACTCTTAATAGTCCTCCATATAGTATAATGCACCCCATAGTTCATACAGTATAATGCACTACCCATAGTTCTCCATACAGTATAATGCACTCTCCATAGTCCTCCATACAGTATACTGCACTCCCCATAGTCCTCCATACAGTATAATGCACTCTCCATAGTCCTCTATACAGTATAATGTAGTCCCAGTAGTCCTCCATATAGTATAACTAGCTATTGAACCCGTTCTACGCCCGGGTGGCGAGCATTTATATTGGAATATGGTCTCCATCCTGGTATGTGCTGCTCCCATCCTGTCATATGCTGCTCCATCCTGCGCCCCCATCCTGTCATGTGCTGCTCCACCGTGTCATGTGCTGCTCCATCCTGCGCCCCCATCCTGTCATGTGCTGCTCCACCGTGTCATGTGCTGCTCCATCCTGCATCCCCATCCTGTCATGTGCTGCTCCACCGTGTCATGTGCTGCTCCATCCTGCGCCCCCATCCTGTCATGTGCTGCTCCACCGTGTCATGTGCTGCTCCATCCTCATCCCCATCCTGTCATGTGCTCCCATCCTGCGCCCCCATCCTATCACGTGCTGCTCCATCCTGCGCCCCCATCAGTGCGGGCGGCTGTGCTGAGTGCGGGCGGCTGTGCTGAGTGCGGGCGGCTGTATGTGGCTGTGCTGAGTGCGGGCGGCTGTATGTGACGTGGCTGTGCTGGGTGCGGGCGGCTGTGCTGGGTGCGGCAGCTGTGGACGGCTGTGCTGGGTGCGGTGGCTGTGCTGGGTGCAGCGGCTGTGCTGGGTGCAGCGGCTGTGCGTGGCTGTAGGCGGCTGTGCGTGGCTGTGGGAGGCTGTGCTGGGTGCGGCGGCTGTGCGTGGCTGTGGGCGGCTGTGCGTGGCTGTGGGCGGCTGTGCTGGGTGCGGCGGCTGTGCGTGGCTGTGGTCGGCTGTGCTGGGTGCGGCTGTGCGTGGCTGTGGGCGGCTGTGCGTGGCTGTGGGCGGCTGTGCTGGGTGCGGCGGCTGTGCGTGGCTGTGGGCGGCTGTGGTCGGCTGTGCTGGGTGCGGCGGCTGTGCGTGGCTATGGGTGGCTGTGCGTGGCTGTGGGCAGCTGTGCTGGGTGCGGCGGCTGTGCGTGGCTGTGGGCGCCTGTGCGTGGCTGTGGGCATCTATGGTCGGCTGTGCTGGGTGCGGCGGCTGTGCGTTGCTGTGGGCGGCTGTGCGTGGCTGTGCTGGGCGCGGCGGCTGTGCTGGGTGCGGCCATTTTCTTGGTCCTGCTCCCGGAGTCGGCGCCTGCGCAGTCCGCGCTTTCCGGCGCCATTTTCTTGAAGACACTGCAATGTGTCTTCAAGAAAATGGCGCCGGAAAGCGCGGACTGCGCAGGCGCCGATTCCGGGATCAGGGGGACAGTCACGGCCCGGAAGCGCGTCGGTGGAACGGGTCAGGTAAGTATACTCACCCTCCGCCTCCTGGCTCGTCCCTGCTTGTCCGGTGGAGATCGCGGTGTGCGTTCAGCGCTTACGCATACCGCGATCTCCTGGGAGCGTCGCTCTGTGCGGTCCAGACTGCGCCGGCGCTTGCGCTTGCGCAGTCTATAGAGGCTTCGGACAGAGTGACGCTCCCAGCGTTATATTATAGATGCACTCTCCATAGTCCTCTATACAGAATTATGGTCATCAGAATTTATTAATTGATTTAAAAAAAAATAAACAATACTCACCTCACCTCCTCATTCCCCTGCTGCTCTGGTCTCTGCAGCGAGAGTTCTGAAGTGCCCGTATTTCTCAGCACGGCTGGTGCCATGTACTGATGTTATTGCGCCCGCTCCACTGAGATGCCAGACGCAGATGTGTCTTTATGTACATTTTTTATTGTGCATTTGTGTTTTAACCCATTGAATTGTTCTCTCTGCATTTTACCCACACCTGATGATTATATTGTTTTTAATTGATCATGTGATTTTCTATATGTGTGTCTGCAGCGCCCCAGAGTTCTGGTCGTTGCAGTATTGTCACTCTGCCACCAAGGGGAGTGATGGTACGTCTGATTGTACTAAAGGAGTTCACCTGACCAGGTATCACAGTCACACACTACACTTCACTTTCCGGCCACCAGGGGGAGCGGTTCTATCTATTAGGCCACTCCTCACACTCTGGTAAAACTGGGGGTTGGATAGGAAGTTAGAGAGAAAGCAGCCTGGGAGAGTTCCAGGGAGGGCCTGTCAGGTGTGGGATCCTGACAGCGGCCTAGCAAAGAGAGATCGTTACGGAGTTGCGTCTGCACTGCATAGCGGCAGTCTCCTAAGAAAGGACAGAAAGCGGAGTATATTGTGGAGAAGTGAGAAAGGAAAACACAGCACTAGGAGATATAACCAGGAGGAGTCGTGCCCTAAGATCTTGGCAACATCCTTCTGATGCCGGCAGCCGGAACACCGAGGGAGTACTGACTACACGCATTACTCCGGACAGCGGCAGGGGCAGCTAATTCCAGGTTGGCTGTCCACCATTTACACCTACAAAGACATCGGAGGCAAGTGTGGGAGATGGGCAGCTCTAGGGTCCCAGAATAACTCCAGGCCTACCCCGTCATACGGGTGCGTCCCATCCACACTGGGGGACGGAGAGAGAGAACATCAGCAACAGAGACAAGAGTTGTGAGGACTATCCCGGGGTGCTCAGCAGGGAGGTACTGCAACACACAGGCGCAAGTAGGAAGGCAACTGATTTCCACCTGCAAAGGGAACTCCGGATGTGCCTTCGGACCGGCCGGTCTCAGCCAGCCCTGTTAGCAGTGCTCTGGATTGCGGATCCCGAAGCCTTCAGTAAAAAGGTAAAGAGACTGCAACCCTGTGTCCTCGTTATTCATCGCGCCTTGCACCACCCACCATCACCTTTAATTGGACGCCCCTTAGCAGGACCACGGACCGGGACTAGCCACCGTGACATCCCCAGAACTGAGACAGAGAGACCCGTTACCGAGTACCCCGCGGCCCTGCGTCTGGGGGCGCTCCAACTTGGCGTCACGAACAGGATTTACTTAAGCCTGAGAATCAGGTCATGTGTGCATTGGAACTGTGTCTGAAATGCGCTTGAACTGTATACTGCCATTTGCCGCCAAAATCCGCCATTGCCGCGCCGAGGGGAGCGTGAGGGGAGGAGCTATAGCTTCATGGGCGGAGCCAGCCGAAAAGAGCGCGAAGCGGGAAGGTGAGTGCCGAACTGCTACCTGGGAAGCCGGAAGTGGAGACGCGGCCATGTCCGACCCGGGAGGGGAGGTAGCGGTGGTCGCAGCCGCAGATGCAGAAGCCCCTCTGGACCCCGTGGCAGGCACCGCCGTGGTCCCGGAACCGCTGCAGAGTCCTGCGGAGCCTGCCGCTCCTATCACCCAACTGGACACTGTCGCACCTACGGCGGCCATTATGCCCTTTTCCATGCCCTATATACCTGGGGCAGCCTGGCTCCCGCGATACTCTGGAGAATCGCATACATTAACTGACTTTAGAGAAGGGACCTGCAGCCTGCTTGAGGTTTATCCCTTGACAGAGCCTCAGAAAGTTCACATGATAACGGGCCAACTATTTGGAGCGGCCCTGAGGGGAGTGAAGTTCTGGCCTGCTGCGGATAAGAGAACTGCCCAGCAGGTCTTTGCAAAGCTTAAAACCACCTTTGACAACCGCACCGCCACGGAAATTAAACTGACGTTCTATGGGTGCAAGAAGAGGCCACAGGATAGCTTACGAGACTATGCCCTTAATCTCCAAGAGGCATTGCGGGCCCAAACCCATGCAAGCATGCAAGATGAGGATAAACTCTTAAAGGAGAGGTTCATCGAGGGGCTCCTGTGCAGTCACCAAAGGGCCCAATTACACCTCATGGCCATGCAGAATCCTGACCTGACCTTCGCGCAATTTAAAGACAAAGCTATCCAGATGTTCCAGGAGCGACAGCCCAGCCGCGCAGTACCCCCCAGGCGTCAAGCTCTCACGTACCACCAGGAGGTGGCAACCGATGCTCCAGATTCTGCCGAGGCCGATGCCCAGATCCTAGAAGACGATTCCCCTGCAGGACTACGTTAATATGGTGTCGAGCAGCAATAGGCCTCAGGGGTAAGGACTACCAGGCCCTGGTAGAACCTGTGTATTCAGATAGCAGGCCTACCCTCCTGACCGCCAGGGGAATGGTTGAAGTTTGCAAGGGGAGGGTGCCAGTACGTGTCCTTAATTGTGGAGAGGAAGAGGTCCACCTAACTAAATATGCTACACTTGCCAAACTGTTTACTGTTGGTAGTAATGCGGAACAGGCACCAGAACCCTTCGTCCCGTCCAACCAGGTGGAGGACAATGGCTCTGCAGGGCAAACGGTAGATTGGTGGCGGGAATTGCACGTGGGCGCTGACTCTACCCCACCACACCAGAAACAAGGGGCCTACAGGGTGGTTCATGAGTATGAGCGGGTATTCAGCAAGCACCCCCTAGATTTTGGGCAGGTAAAAGGGATTCAACATCATATCCCCACAGGAGGTCATCCACCCATAAAGGAGAGATACCGTCCTGTACCCCCAGCTCATTATCAGTGTGCTAAAGACATGTTGCGAGGGATGAAGGAGGCTGGGGTAGTGAGAGACAGTTGTAGCCCCTGGGCAGCTCCATTAGTCCTTGTCAGGAAGAAGGATGGCACAATGAGGATGTGTGTTGATTATAGGCAGCTAAATCGCTTTACACATAAGGATGCATACCCACTACCCAGGATAGAGGAGTCCTTGGCCGCTTTAAAATCTACTTTTCTACCTTGGATCTCACCAGTGGGTACTGGCAGGTTCCCATGGCAGAGGTGGACAAGGAAAAGACAGCCTTCACGACGCCGATGGGTCTCTGCGAGTTCAACTACATGCCCTTCGGATTATGCAATGCCCCGGGAACGTTCCAGAGGATGATGGAGTGCTGTCTGGGACACAAGAACTTTCAAACGGTGTTGCTCTCTCTGGACGATGTCATTGTCTTCTCCAAGACTTATGAAGACCATTTGAAACACCTGGCTGAGGTGTTTGAAGCCCTGTCCAAATTTGGCTTGAAGGTAAAACCGTCCAAATGCCATCTGCTAAAACCCAAAGTGCAGTACCTGGGCCATGTGGTGAGCGCTGAAGGAGTGGCCCCAGACCCTGACAAGGTCACCGTGATCCAGGACTGGCCGAAACCCAGCAACCTCCATGAAGTCCGGCAGTTCCTCGGGTTGGTAGGCTACTACAGGAGGTTTATCAAGGACTTCACCAAGAAAGCTGCGCCACTGCAAGACCTGTTGGTGGGCCAGTCCAAGAAAACCAAGTGTAAGAACACCCCATTCGACTGGAACGACGGACTGGAGAGATCCTTCACTTGTTTAAAGTCAGCGCTAACGGGAGAAGAGGTACTGGCGTACCCTGAATATGACCAACCATTTGTGCTGTATACGCATGCCAGCAACATGGGATTGGGAGCTGTGTTGTCCCAGGCCCAGAAAGGCAAGGAGAGGGTGATTGCTTATGCCAGCAGAAAACTTCGTCCCACCGAAAGGAATCCGGACAATTACAGTTCCTTTAAGCTGGAGTTCCTTGCCATCGTATGGGCAGTGACGGAGAGGTTCAAGCACTACCTGGCCTCAGCCGAATTCACCGTCTTCACGGACAATAATCCACTGACCCACGTGAACACCGCGAAACTTGGCGCCTTGGAACAGCGGTGGATGGCCCGGTTGTCCAACTTTGACTTAACCATCAAATACCAGGCAGGGCACAAGAATGTGAATGCCGATGCACTATCCAGGATGCCCAACTTGCTGGAGGCGGAAGAAGATCTGGAAGCCCTTGAAGAGATAGAGTTGCCCTCTTTCCATCGCCCCAAGGCCACCCAGTGTTCCCATCATGTGGCAAATAGGTGCAAGAATAAGCAGGACGCCACGCTGAACCCCCTGCCCCACCACGGGTGGGCAGAGACCCAGGACGGCAACCCTGCGGTCCGTCGGGTGAAAGAGCTCCTGACGCAGGCAGGTTCGCATCCCGGCCCGGATGATCTACAAGAGACCCAATAACTGTGGAAGAGGAGATGCAAACTGTTTATTCACGATGGTAAGCTGTGCCGAAGAAGCATCGACCCACGCACTCATGAGCTGGTATGGCAGATAGTAGTTCCACAGCAAGATGCGCCCATGGTTCTAAGAGCGTACCACGATGGGGCAGGACACTTCGGATGGAGGAAGTTGGAGAATCTACTTCGCGGGAGGTTCTACTGGATTGGTATGAAGAAAGCCATCGAGAGGTGGTGTCGAGAGTGTGGCCCATGTAGCCTGCGCCGGAAGGACCATGACAGCCAAAGGGCTCCTCTGCAGCCTATCTTCACCAAACGGCCGCTTGAGCTGGTCGCGCTAGATCACGTGAAGTTAACGCCCAGCCGGTCGGGCTACGTCTACTCTCTTACCATCGTGGACCACTACTCCAGGTTCCTGGTAGTTGTGCCGGTCAAAGATCTGATGGCCCAAACAGCCGCTAAAGCCTTCCAGCAATACTTCTGTAGGCCGCATGGATATCCGGAGAAGGTGCTGACCGATCAAGGGCCGGCCTTCGAGGCAGAGGTGTTCCAGGAATTCTGCAGTTTATACGGGTGTAAGAAGATCAGGACGACGCCATACCACCCACAGACTAACGGGATGAGCGAGAAGATGAACCAAGTGGTAATTGACCTACTGAAAACCTTGCCCGTGGAAGAACGGAACTTGTGGCCAACCAAATTGCCCGACTTGGTAGATATGTATAACCACATCCCGGTGAATTCCACCAACTGCACTCCGGCATACCTGATGCGAGGGAGGTCTAGCAAATTACCTGTTGACCTAGATATGGGGGTCCTGACCCCCGAAGACACCTCGCCAAATGCAGATTGGGATACAGAGAGACAGCAAAGGTACCGCAAAATACAGGAATGCGTAGAAAGGAGTTTAACCCAAGCCCAAGAGAAACAAGAAAGAGATTACAACCAGCATGCTCCTGCAATTCCCTTGTCGCCCGGTGAGCAAGTGCTCAAATGAAAGAAGATTACACAAACATGACGATCAATGGGAGGCAGAACCGTATACCATCCTGCCATCCGATTTTGACAATACCAAGGTCTGCCTCATTAGCAAAGATGGGGGAGAGACTTCAGCGGCAATATCCAGAGACCACCTTAAAACATGCCCTGATCAATTGAGAGATAGGGAAACAGATCCAGGGACATCTCCGCCCGTGGAAGAGGAGAAGATGATACTAGAAGTGTAGCTAGAAGACAGTGCACTACACCAGCGATAGCGAGCATAGCGGGCCCTGTTAGGTCACTAGCAACCCCTACACTGCGGTCTACACGTAGCACCAAGAATCAAACCCCAATTCGCTACAAAACTTGGAAGTATTAATGGGTGCTGCAAAAATGTTTTATATATGTCTTTGTTATAGATTTAAAATGGATGGAGTAATGGACAGTGAATTGCTCCACCACGTTTAAAAGGGATCCCTTTGTTGACCCGGGATCCCTATTGTTTCAAGTTTTCTGCTTTTTGTTATTAAGAGACTGCCGAATCATGGACGGTGAATGATTCATAAACTGATGCTGTACATAGTTTGCAACTTCTTAGAGGTGCCCTCTACTGGTTTTACAAAAAGAATAGTGATGATATGCCTTTAGTGGGTTCAGTATACACGCCCTTAAAGGAAAAGTTAAATTGTTATTTCAAATCTTAAGCTTAATGTAAATATGTTTCTGGTTGTAACGTTCAAGTGTCCTCATCTCCCATAAAGGGAAGCATTGTTATATTTACTTGTTACAGCATTTCAAAATTTTGTATGTTTGTTAATATGTTTTGATGTTCTTTTCTTCCCAGTCCGGGAGTACTGGATTTAACCGGGGGGAGTGCAGCGCCCAAGAGTCCTGGTCGTTGCAGTATTGTCACTCTGCCACCAAGGGGAGTGATGGTACATCTGATTGTACTAAAGGAGTTCACCTGACCAGGTATCACAGTCACACACTACACTTCACACTCCGGCCACCAGGGGGAGCGGTTCTATCTATTAGGCCACTCCTCACACTCTGGTAAAACTGGGGGTTGGATAGGAAGTTAGAGAGAAAGCAGTCTGGGAGAGTTCCAGGGAGGACCTGTCAGGTGTGGGATCCTGACAGCGGCCTAGCAAAGAGAGATCGTTACGGAGCTGCGTCTAGACTGCATAGCGGCAGTCTCCTAAGAAAGGACAGAAAGCGGAGTATATTGTGGAGAAGTGAGAAAGGAAAACACAACACTAGGAGATATAACCAGGAGGAGTCGTGCCCTAAGATCTTGGCAACATCCTTCTGAGGCGCGTAGCCAGCGGCCGGAACACCGAGGGAGTACTGACTACACGCATTACTCCGGACAGCGGCAGGGGCAGCTAATTCCAGGTTGGCTGTCCACCATTTACACCTACGAAGACATCGGAGGCAAGTGTGGGAGAGGGGCAGCTCTAGGGTCCCAGAATAACTCCAGGCCTACCCCATCATATGGGTGCATCCCATCCACACTGGGAGATGGAAAGAGAGAACATCAGCAACAGAGACAAGAGTTGTGAGGACTATCCCGGGGTGCTCAGCAGGGAGGTACTACAACACACAGGCGCAAGTAGGAAGGCAACTGATTTCCACCTGCAAAGGGAACTCCGGATGTGCCTTCGGACCGGCCGGTCTCAGCCAGCCCTGTTAGCAGTGCTCTGGATTGCGGATCCCGAAGCCTTCAGTTAAAAGGTAAAGAGACTGCAACCCTGTGTCCTCGTTATTCATCGCGCCTTGCACCACCCACCATCACCTTTAATTGGACGCCCCTTAGCAGGACCACGGACCGGGTCTAGCCACCGTGACATCCCCAGAACTGAGACAGAGAGACCTGGTACGGAGTACCCCGCGGCCCTGCGTCTGGGGGCGCTCCATGTCTATTGGTGGATTACTAGTTAAATGTCTTTGTGATCAGTTAGATTGCAGCCCTTACAAAGAACGCCATGTGCGTTTGAAACGCGTTGCTGGTATGCTGTAATTTTACTTATTTTTGTAAATTTTTTTGCACTTGCTCCTATAAAATAAAATAATTTTTGGCAAAAAATGATGGAAGCTGGATCAACCCCTCGTTTCGTCCACATTGCTATATGATGTTGGTCAGAATTACTTGGTACTAATTGTAAGACAAAATTAATGAATGGGGCCAATTGGGAAATGAAAAGAGGAAAAAATGTAAAAATGTAAAAATAAAGTATGGAAAAATATGTTGCCAGCAAAAATGCTGTGTAATATATAAAATGAAGAAAACTAAAAAAAGTGCATATTTGTTTTGTGTCATCTGTATTGACCCAAGCTATAAAACTGCCATAACCCATATGATGCCATTTAAAAGAACAAATTAAACACGCCAAAAATGTTTAAAAAAAATCACCATCAGCAGCATGCATGTCCACTTCCCCATCCCTCACCACACGCCTTGCTCATTTTAAATTAGGTATATAATATATGCCTGCATAATTTCCAGTGTTAATTGGGAAAATATGTAGCCTTGTTTTTAGGTTGCAGCAGCAGTATTCATATAGAAGGACTGCATGGCAATAAACCCTGCCTATATGCCTCTAATCCAAAACTATCTCCTCCTCCACTGAATGCAGGGAACAAGGTTTTTGCTAGAGAGAGGACAGAATGTAGCGCTGAAACGGACTTTTGTCTTAATGGTGACGCAGCTGTATACAAGTGTTGTAATAGTAATTAACCACTGACTGTATGCCTGCCCTAATCTAACCTCTCCTTCCTAGAACACCTCTTCCTGAACTGCTTCCAGGGCAGTATGTGCCGGGCATCGCATCACATGGTCTTATATAACCCGAGGACCTGATGATGCGGAGCGGCCGGCCAATCACAGTGATGCTAGTAGCCAACATGGCTACGGCATTACTGATTATGGCAGGCAATCCCCACATTTTTTTTGGCTGTCTAAGAGCTGTGAAACATGTGGGGCAGGGACTCGAGCACCCGTGATACTTGATAGAGTAACGAGCATACCCGAGCAATTCAATGTTCAATTGAGTAGTGGCACATACGCTTGCTCACTCATCACTAGTAATGACACATAGCTCTGCTTGCTTCCTTACACCTGTAATCCTAGATAATGCACAGCGGTGTTGTAGGGGAAGTGGTATTATGATTGCTCCTTTTTCTCCCCTGCCCCTTTTTGCACATCGCCTTTTATTAATGTGTTCATGTACCATGTGATACTGCTACATTATGTAAATGTATTATCACTATGTATATTGAGTACTGCTATGCATAAAGCGTATTACTCCTGTTGTATATGTAGCGCCCCCACTGCCGCAGGGCCGAGAGGTACCCGGTACCGGGCCTCTGAGTCTCTGTTCTGGGGTTGTCACGGTGGCTAGACCCGGTCCGTGACCCTGCTGTGGGGCGTACAATAAAGATGGAGGTATGGGATGATGTAGATGGTGCAGTGTAGGTCGTAGTAAATAACGAGGACACCAGGTTGCAGTCTCTTTACCTCTTTACTGAAGGTTTTAGAGTCCTCAGTCCAGAGCGCTGTCAACAGGGCTGTCAAAGACCGGCCGGTCCAAAGGCACATCAGGAGTTCCCTTTACAGGTGGGAATCAGTGTCTACCTTCTAGCGCTGGGTGTTGTAGTTCTTCCCTGCTGAGCTCCCAGGATAGTCCTCACAACTGATTCTGACTGTCTCTCATGTTCGTTCTCTCCGTCCCCCAGGTGATATGGTAGGACGCACCCGTATGACGGGGTAGGCCTGGAGTTCTTCCGGGACCCTAGAGTCGCCCCTCTCCCACAGCTGCCTCCGTTGTCTGCTTAGGTGATTTGTGTGAGACAGCCAACCTATAATTGGCTGTCCGGCCGTGGTTTGCAGTAGTACTTAGAGTCTCTTACTTGCTCGGCGTTCCGGCCACCGACTGTTTGCGCTTCAGAAGGATGTTGCCTCGGTCTAACAGCGCGACTCCTTCTGGTCCTAATTCCTCTTTACTGTATTCCCGTTGTTCACTGGTTAGTTCTGCTCTTAGGAGTCTGCCAGGATCCCATCCCTGACAGGTCCTCTCACTAGCTCTTCCCAGTTACTTCTCTCTCTGTCTTCCTATCCAACCCCCAGTTTTACCAGAGTGTGAGGAGTGGCCTACTAGATAGAACCACCCCCCCTGGTGGCCGGAGTGTGAAGTGTAGTGTGAGTGTTACCTGGTCAGAGAAACTCCTTTAGTGCAATCAGACGTAACATCACTCCCCTTAGTGGCAGAGCGACATTACTGCAACGACCAGGACTCTGGGGCGCTGCACTCCCCCCCGGTTAAATCCAGTACTCCCAGACTGGGAAAACAAGAACAACACTACATGTTAACAGAAAACACACAAAATTTTGAAATATCATAAACAATTAAACATAGCAGTGCTTCCCTTTATGGGAGGTGAGGACTCTTGAACCTTGCGAAAGTTAGGTCATGCACAGTTTATGACTCTCAGTTCAGTGGTTGAAACAGCGGGGACCCCGGGTAAACAAAGGGGTCTCCTTTTAGAAGTTTGTGGAGCAATTCACCGTCCATTACTCTATTGTCCATTTTAAAACCTGTAACAAAAGATATATACACAAACATTTTCAACTAAATAACAGCCCTTATTAGTATCTCTAAGTTTTGTAGCGGAGGGGAATTTGATTCTGAGTGCTGCGTGTGGACCTTCGCAGCACAGGGGTTGCTACTGGCCTAACAGGGCCCACTATACTTGCTACCCCTGGTGTAGTGTACTGCCTTCTAGCTACACTTTCAGTGAGTCTGGGTAGCACTGGCAGGCTGAAGCTCTCAGGGCTGCTGCTGCTGGCAACAGTAGGTACGGCAGGCTCACCGATAGCAGAGGGAGGATTTGCCGGTTCAACGGTTGGCATGGCATCTTCAGGTAGGGCTTGTTGAGGTTGCGGGGCCGGATGATCTGGTACCACCATTGTTTCTGGTGGGTCCGGCTGTTGAAACGTTAGAACAGGTACCACGATGGCCTGATTTATCTGAGTCCAGGACTGGGGAAAGTCACCAAGGACGGTATGGATCATCTTCTCCTTTTCAACCGGCGGGGAGATTCCTGGGGCCGTGTCCCTCTCTCTCAACTTATCGGGGCAGACCTTAAGGTGATCCCTGGATACCGCTGTCGAGGTCTTCCCTCTGTCCTTGCTGATGAGACAGACCTTCGTGTTGTCGAAATCGGATGGCAGGATGGTATACGATTCTGCTTCCCATTGGTCATCGAGCTTGTGTAGTCTCCTCTTTCGTTTAAGTACTTGCTCACCAGGTGACAGGGGAATCGCAGGAGCGTGCTGGTTGTAGTCCCTTTCCTGTTTTTGCCTAGCCTGGGCGAGACTTCTTTCCACGCACTCCTGTACTTTGCGGTACCTTCGCTGCCTTTCTGCATCCCAATCTGCATCCGGCGAGGTATCTTCGGGGACTAGGACCCCCATGTCCAGATCAACGGGTAACTGGCTAGGCCTTCCCCTCATTAGGTACGCTGGAGTACAGTTGGTGGAATTTACTGGGATGTGATTGTAGATATCCACCAAGTCAGGCAACTTTGTCGGCCACAGGTTCCATTCCTCTACGGGCAAGGTCTTCAATAAGTCGATCACCACCTGGTTCATCTTTTCGCACATCCCATTGGTTTGAGGATGGTACGGCGTGGTTCGGATCTTCTTACACCCGTACAGTTGGCAGAACTCTTGGAACACTTCTGCTTCGAATGCTGGTCCCTGATCAGTCAGTACCTTCTCCGGGTAGCCATGGGGCCTACAAAAGTACTGCTGGAAGGCCTTGGCGGCAGTCCTGGCCGTTAGATCCTTGACAGGTACAACCACCAGAAATCTGGAGTAGTGATCTACGATGGTAAGAGCGTAGATATAGCCGGACCGGCTAGGTGTCAACTTCACATGATCCAGCGCGACCAGTTCGAGCGGCCGTTTGGTGATGATAGGCTGCAGGGGAGCCCGTTGGCTGCCACGGTCCTTCCTGCGCAGGCTACATGGACCGCACTCCCGACACCACTTCTCAATGGCTCTCTTCATGCCAATCCAATAGAACCTCCCTCGGAGTAGCCTCTCTAGCTTCCTCCATCCGAAGTGTCCTGCTCCATCGTGGTAGGCTCCCAGAACCATGGGCGCATCTCGCCTTGGCACCACTATCTGCCACACCAATTCATGAGTACGTGGGTCGATGCTCCTCCTGCACAGCTTGCCATCATGGATAAACAGTTTGCTTCTCCCCTTCCACAGCTGTTGGGTTTCCTGTGGATCATCTGGGCCGGGATGCAACCCTGCCTGCGTCAAGAGCTCTTTCACCCGACGGACCGCGGGGTCACCATCCTGAGTTTCTGCCCATCCATGATGGGGCAGGGGATTCAGCGTGGCATCCGGTTGGTTCCTGTGCCTGTTCTTCACATGATGAGAGTTCTGAGTGGCTTTGGGGCGATGGAATGCAGGCAGCTCCACCTCTTCAAGTGCCTCCGGGTCTTCTCCCGTTTCTGGCAAATTGGGCATTCGGGACAAGGCATCAGCATTGGCATTCTTGTGTCCTGCCCGGTACTTGATGATGAAATCGTAGTTGGACAGCCGGGCCATCCACCACTGTTCCAAGGCCCCGAGTTTGGCAGTATCCAGATGCGTTAGCGGATTGTTATCCGTGAAGACGGTGAATTTCGCGGAGGCCAGGTAGTGTTTGAACCTCTCTGTCACTGCCCAGACGATGGCAAGGAATTCCAGCTTAAAGGAACTGTAGTTATCAGGGTTTTTTTCCGTGGGACGGAGTTTCCTGCTGGCGTAAGCGATCACCCTTTCTTTGCCTTTCTGGACCTGGGACAGCACGGCTCCTAATCCCACATTGCTGGCATCTGTGTACAGCACAAACGGTTGGTCGTATTCGGGGTAAGCCAGTACCTCTTCTCCCGTCAGTGCCGACTTCAAACAAGTGAAGGATCCCTCCAGCTCCTCGTTCCAATCAAAGGGGGTGTTCCTCCCCTTGGTCCTCTTTGCTTGGCCCACCAACAGGTTTTGCAAGGGTGTGGCCTTCTTGGTAAAGTCCTTAATGAACCTCCGGTAATATCCTACCAGCCCGAGGAACTGCCGGACTTCGTGAAGGTCACTGGGCTTTGGCCAGTCCTTGATCACCGTGACCTTGTCGGGGTCTGGGGCCACTCCTTCAGCGCTCACCACATGGCCCAGGTACTGCACTTTAGGTTTCAGCAGATGACACTTGGACGGTTTCACCTTTAAGCCAAAGTTGGACAGGGCTTCAAACACCTCGGCCAGGTGCTTCAGATGGTCTTCGTAGGTCTTAGAGAAGACAATGACATCATACAAATACAGCAGCACGGTTTCAAAGTTCATGTGTCCCAGGCAGCACTCCATCATCCTCTGGAACGTCCCGGGAGCATTGCACAATCCGAAGGGCATGTAATTGAATTCGCAGAGACCCATTGGTGTCGTGAAGGCCGTCTTCTCTTTGTCTGCCTCCGCTACAGGAACCTGCCAGTACCCACTGGTGAGATCTAAGGTAGAGAAGTAGTTAGCAGATTTTAAGGCAGCCAGAGACTCCTCTATCCTGGGCAGTGGGTATGCGTCCTTATGTGTAATGCGATTCAACTGCCTGTAATCAACACACATTCTCATTGTACCATCTTTCTTTTTAACAAGGACTAACGGAGCTGCCCAGGGGCTACAGCTGTCTCTCACCACCCCAGCCTCCTTCATTTCCCGCAACATGTCCTTGGCACACTGGTAATGAGCTGGGGGTACAGGGCGATATCTCTCTTTTATGGGTCGGTGATCTCCCGTGGGGATATGGTGTTGGATCCCTTTCACCTGCCCAAAATCTAAGGGGTGTTTGCTGAATACCTGCTCGTACTCGTGTACCACCCTGTAGGCCCCCTGCTTTTGATGGGATGGGGTAGTGCCCACATGCAATTCCCGACACCACTCTTTCGAGTGCTCTGCAGAACCGTTGTCCTCCGCCACGTTTGACGGGACCAAGGGTTCAGGTGTCTGTATCACACTATTATTAACAGTGAACAATTTGGCAAGCGTGGCATACTTGGTGAGGTGAACCTCTTCCTCCCCACAATTGAGGACACGTACGGGCACTCTCCCCTGGCGGACGTCGACCACCCCCCGGGCTGTCAGAATAGTAGGCCTATTGTCTGAATATACGGGTTCTACCAAGGCCTGGTAGTCCTTTCCCCTGAGGCCTATGGCTGCCCGACACCATATTAACATTTCACTCCTGGGGGGTATCGCGATGGGGTTTGAATCACTCACAGTGACACGACCAATCTCACCACCAGTCAGCTCTACCTGCTGTCTCTGCATCAGAGCTCTGATTTCCTTCTGCAGGGCACGTTGCTCACTGTGGCCAGCGGTTTCTGCCACCTGTTGCAATAAAACAATAACTTCTGCAAGACAATTTTCTATAACATTAGTACCAAGAGTCATCATGGGATTACATTCTCGACGGTCAATATCAACAATAACAATCCCTTGGGCTTTGAATTCCACCCGCCCCACCTTGATGGTGACCTCCTTATACCCCACTTGTGGCAACGGCTGACCATTACTGGCTATTATGGTGAAATCATCGTCAGGGCCACGAGTAATATCGGTGTCCTCCCAATACCGTCTGTAAAGCACGTAAGGTATAGTCGTCACCTGAGAACCGGTGTCCAGCAAAGCGTTCAAGGGAGTAGTGTAGCATCGGGTGGTTTAGTCAAACTCAATTTGACAGGTGCCCCGCCCCTATCAAGATGTATCAAAAGGGTGTAACCCCTCCTCCCCGCCCTGTCAGCATCTGCCTCTCCTTGTCTGGCTGTCAGCTTGTGATATAGTATGATATTGTTTGATACAGCAATTATTATCCCAGTATTTTGTTTTTATATATTAGATTTCATATGTAGTTGTTATAATTATTAATTTTTTTCATGGGGCTTCTTTAATCAGATTAAATGCTCAGTAGAGTCACATTTTTTAACATATCCCACAATTTCAGAGATCTCTTGATTTTTTATCAGAGGCGGTATTCACATATAATAATAATAATAATAATAATAATAATAATAACATATAATGCAAAATTGTGTCAAAAACTGTGTTTATAACGCGCCAGGCTGTTTATTTTATAGCCTATTAGATTTCCGTATTATTTGTAGACATTCTAAACGGACATATTATGGAAATCGCGTGTTTTGCCAAGTATAAAGCGGTTGTTTTATACCACATGTACAATTAACACATCCCCACAATTTCAGCGATCTCTTGATTTTATCAGACTCGGTATTCACATATAATAATAATAATAATAATATAAAGAAACAGCACCTCACATATGGCTCCATAACCCCCTTAATAGCCCGAGGTATTTTTGGTTTTGCATTTTCATTTTTTGCTCCCCTTCTTCCAAGAGCCATAACTTTTTTTTTTTTTGTCAAAATGTCCATGTGAGGACTTGTTTTGCTGGACGCGTTACATGTCTATGTTATAGTATCAGACTCATTCAACGCACTTAGCTAGCTAGAATGTATTCCTTATCTTTGTGTGTTATCTCAGCTAAACAGAGTATCTGGCTATGCCTACCGAAGCAGTAAAGGCAAATACAGATGTAGAAGTGCAAAAAATGACAGTCACTGTATGAGTTTTTAACCAAGGGTGAGTGTAATAAAAATACGAACCTTAATAATAAAAATGCTATCCCGCTGCATGTTACAACTGATGTGCAGGGAGCTGACCTTGACATATTTAGAATGACAGCACCATCAGCATTTCGTGATAACACCCACCCTGTACAGACAAAGGGTTGTGAATTTTTCAGCGTGTCCTGATAGAGTATATTATGTATATTCTGTGTTTCTGCACTATTATTTGTTGAAAATTTTTCACTAAAATGATAATTTCTGACAGATCTAGCACAACAGTGCACAAAGACACATACATTTTTGATCATGTGGTTATGTTATTTCATCTAAACAGAGTAGCTGTCTATGCCCACCGACCACAGCTCCTAGCAGTAATAGTTTGATGTTGTGACATATCTAATAGATTCAGACATGCAGTTTTCTAGAAAAAAAAGGGTAAATTTGACTGAAAGAGCCTATTTGCTGTAAAACAGGGAGAACTGCTCGTCCTCCAATGTACTTGGTTCTCCAATGCTGCGGGCCTGACCGTCCTACTCCTGGGGGTTGGCCCTTTGCCCCAGGGGTTGCTCATTTAAAGGACAGTACCTTGCAAGGTGGCCCACCTGGTGACAGCGGCGGCAGATGGGTCGTCCGTCCTGGTGGAAGCGATCGTCGTTCTGGCCTCTGGTCGGCGGAGTCCTCCTCTGTCGCATCCAAGGGACATCCTCTGGTCTGGAGGCCAACTGGATCTTCTCCTTGGGGGCCTCCTGTAGGGACTGCACCGTCCGGGCCAGGGCAGCAACGCTCTTGGTTAGCTCCTGCATCTGGAGGTGAAGTCCTGCAGGGGAGTGGTCCTCTAGGCTCTGGGCATCGGTCTCGGCGGCGACTGGGGCATCCGACGCCACCTCCTGGTGGTATGTGAGAGCGGGGCGCCCGGGGAGGTGCTGCACGGCTGGGCTGTCGCTCCTGCAATGCCTGGATAGCTTTATCTTTGAATTGCGCAAAAGTCAAGTCTGGATTTTGCATGGCCAAGAAGTGCAATTGGCCCCGCTGGTGACTGCACAGGAGCCCCTCAATGAACCGCTCCTTCAGGAGTTTATCCTCATCCTGCATGCTGCCGGGGTCACTCTGCTTAATGGCCCGCATCGCCTCCTGGAGATTAAGGGCATAGTCCCGTAAGCTATCCTGCGGTCTCTGTTTGCATCCATAGAAGGTCAGTTTAATTTCTGTAGCAGTGCGAGTATCGAAGGTGGCTTTAAGCTTTGCGAAAATCTGCTGTGCAGTTCCCTTATCCTCGGCGGGCCAGGACTTCAATTCTCTCAGAGCCGCCCCAAAGAGTTGGCCGGTTATCATATGAACCTTCTGAGGCTCTGTCAGGGGATAGAACTCGAGCAGGCTGCAGAGCCCTTCCTTAAAGTCAGTGAATGTATGCGACTCCCCGGAGTATTGCGGGAGCCAGGCCGCTCCGGGCAGGTACGGCATAGAGAAGGGCATTATGGCCTTTGTGGTAGCGGCAGTGTCCGACTGACTGCTGGGGGCAGCGGGTTCTGCGGCAACCGGTGGTGGTATTAGGGCTGCGGCTTCGCCCGCTGCGGGGCCTGGAGGTGCCCCTGCGTCCCCGGTTGTGGCCTCCTCCTCCGCTCCTCCCGACTCGGACATGGCTGGCCCTTCCTCCACTAACCTGCTGGAGATCGGGGTTCCTCTTCCGGGATCGGCACGTTACCGCACTTTCTCGTTCCGCGCTTCTTTTGGCCGGTTCGGCCCACGAAGCTGTGGCTCCTCCCTCCGCACACTGCGATGGCAAATCGTGGCGGGAACTCTTGGCGGCAATCGTCGACGCACAGTCTTTGCAATAAGTTACAGTCCAAGCACAATAAATCACAGTTCCAAGGCACACATGACCTGATTCTTCAGGCTTAAGTAGATCCTGTTCGTGACGCCAAGTTGTAGCGCCCCCACTGCCGCAGGGCCGAGAGGTACCCGGTACCGGGCCTCTGAGTCTCTGTTCTGGGGTTGTCACGGTGGCTAGACCCGGTCCGTGACCCTGCTGTGGGGCGTACAATAAAGATGGAGGTATGGGATGATGTAGATGGTGCAGTGTAGGTCGTAGTAAATAACGAGGACACCAGGTTGCAGTCTCTTTACCTCTTTACTGAAGGTTTTAGAGTCCTCAGTCCAGAGCGCTGTCAACAGGGCTGTCAAAGACCGGCCGGTCCAAAGGCACATCAGGAGTTCCCTTTACAGGTGGGAATCAGTGTCTACCTTCTAGCGCTGGATGTTGTAGTTCTTCCCTGCTGAGCTCCCGGGATAGTCCTCACAACTGATTCTGCCTGTCTCTCATGTTCGTTCTCTCCGTCCCCCAGGTGATATGGTAGGACACACCCGTATGACGGGGTAGGCCTGGAGTTCTTCCGGGACCCTAGAGTCGCCCCTCTCCCACAGCTGCCTCCGTTGTCTGCTTAGGTGATTTGTGTGAGACAGCCAACCTATAATTGGCTGTCCGGCCGTGGTTTGCAGTAGTACTTAAAGTCTCTTACTTGCTCGGCGTTCCGGCCACCGACTGTTTGCGCCTCAGAAGGATGTTGCCTCGGTCTAACAGCGCGACTCCTTCTGGTCCTAATTCCTCTTTACTGTATTCCCGTTGTTCACTGGTTAGTTCTGCTCTTAGGAGTCTGCCAGGATCCCATCCCTGACAGGTCCTCTCACTAGCTCTTCCCAGTTACTTCTCTCTCTGTCTTCCTGTCCAACCCCCAGTTTTACCAGAGTGTGAGGAGTGGCCTACTAGATAGAACCACCCCCCTGGTGGCCGGAGTGTGAAGTGTAGTGTGAGTGTTACCTGGTCAGAGAAACTCCTTTAGTGCAATCAGACGTAACATCACTCCCCTTAGTGGCAGAGCGACATTACTGCAACGACCAGGACTCTGGGGCGCTGCATATATACGACATGTGCACCACTGTTGTTAGGGAAAGTAAGCACCCCAAGCCAGTTTAGTGTTAGGGGAGTAGCAGCCCTGGCTATCCACTAGATGGGGGCATTATAACAGTTAGTTAGAATAAGAGGGGCAAGGTGGGGATGAGATAGTGAGGTCATCCTGGTTGGTTCAGTTGGGGCCTGGGCACCCGTACAGCTCACAGAGGGCTAGCTGGCCCACGGCACATCGTGCCCCACAGCGTTCTTCTAGGAAGAGTGGCTCAACAGTAATATCCAGGGGGCCAGAACAAAGAACAGAGAGTACAGGATCAGCAGTGCAGTATAAGTGGGACTGCAGCTGCTCAACAGAAGAAGGCTGAGCAAAGTGGGAGAAAGTGCACCAAGATGTGGCAGGTTTTTTCGTGGGCCGCTATTCTCAGGACTGGAGCGAAACGGCAGGGTATGCTACCATGGAAGGCAGAAATACGGAACATTGAGAACTCTGAGGGACCGTATAGTACAGACCGTCCTGAACGCAGGCTCAGCGACAGGTAAGGGTCAGAGATACCGGTGCCTGATGCTGTAACAGTGTGTGCCCTGGATGATAAGTTGATGAGTAAACATGTTGAAGTAGAAGCAAAACCGGCCTGTGACTTTTTATTCTTGGAATCGTCTGCAGAGGTAACCGTCTGGGAAGACCCTGATGGCGCAGAGGAACAGCACCGAGGTACTCAGAGAGGTACAAATGTTTGTATGGAGGGGTGTCATGATCTCTGCAGGCAGAGATCATAGCAAGCCTATAGAGGGACAAGCTCTCGGAAGATGGAACTATACTGACCATGAACTAAGCCTGCCGCGCAACTAGAAATAGCCAGGTAGCATTTCCTATTTATCGCTAGATGCCCAGCTCTGGCCTAAGACCTAAATAGCTAACAGAGGGAAATATAAGACCTGGCTCACCTCCAGAGAAATATTCCAAAGAAGACAGTAGCCCCCCACATATAATGACGGTGAGTTCAGATGAAACAACAAACGCAGCAGGAAAATAGTCTTAGCAAATTTGAGGTCCGCTTACTAGATAGCAGAAGACAGATAGTATACTTTCATGGTCAGCAGAAAAACACTAACAAAACACCATCCAGAGATTACCTTAAACTCTGGCATTAACTCATAACGCCAGAGTAGCAATCCCTGATCAACGAGAGCTTTCCAGACACAGTAACAAAACTTCAGCTGTGAACTGGAACAAATAGGCAAAAACAAAACATGGACAAAAGTCCAACTTATCTAGTAGTTGTCTAGAAGCAGGAACAAGCACTGAGAGGCATCAGATAACATTGTTGACCGGCAAGAAACCACCAGAGAAATGAGCTTAAATAGCGACACCCACTACTGATGGAATCAGGTGAAACAGGAAAGAGGATGACAAGTCCAATTCCACAAGCGGCCACCGGGGGAGCCCAGAATCCAAATTCACAACAGTACCCCCCCCTCAAGGAGGGGGCACCGAACCCTCACCAGATCCACCAGGGCGACCAGGATGAGCCCTATGGAAGGCACGAACAAGATCAGAAGCATGAACATCAGATGCATTGACCCAAGAATTATCCTCCTGGCCGTAACCCTTCCAGTTGACCAGATACTGGAGTTTCCGTCTGGAAACACGAGAGTCCAAAATTTTCTCCACAACGTACTCCAACTCACCCTCAACCAACACCGGAGCAGGAGGCTCAACTGAAGGTACAACAGGTACCTCATACCTGCGCAATAACGACCGATGAAAAACGTTATGAATGGAAAAGGACGCAGGGAGGTCCAAACGGAAAGAAACAGGATTAAGAATCTCCAATATTCTATAAGGGCCGATGAACCGAGGTTTAAACTTAGGAGAAGAGACCCTCATAGGGACAAAACGAGAAGACAACCACACTAAATCTCCAACACAAAGCCGAGAACCAACACGACGATGACGGTTGGCAAAACTCTGAGTCTTCTCCTGGGACAACTTCAAATTGTCCATAACCTGCCCCCAGATGTGATGCAATCTCTCCACCACCGCATCCACTCCAGGACAATCCGAGGATTCCACCTGACCGGAGGAAAATCGAGGGTGAAACCCCGAATTACAGAAAAACGGGGACACCAAGGTGGAAGAACTGGCCCGATTATTGAGGGCGAACTCTGCCAATGGCAAAAAAGCAACCCAATCATCCTGGTCAGCAGAGACAAAACACCTCAGATATGTCTCAAGGGTCTGATTAGTCCGCTCGGTCTGGCCATTAGTCTGAGGGTGAAAAGCAGATGAAAAAGACAAATCTATGCCCATCCTAGCACAGAATGCCCGCCAAAATCTAGACACAAATTGGGTACCTCTGTCAGAAACAATATTCTCAGGAATACCGTGCAATCGGACAACATTCTGAAAAAACAGAGGAACCAACTCAGAAGAAGAAGGCAACTTGGGCAGAGGAACCAAATGGACCATTTTAGAGAAACGGTCACAGACCACCCAGATGACAGACATCTTCTGGGAAACAGGCAGATCTGAAATAAAATCCATCGAGATGTGTGTCCAAGGCCTCCTAGGAATAGGCAAGGGCAACAGCAGTCCGCTAGCCCGAGAACTACAAGACTTGGCCCGAGCACAAACGTCACATGACTGCACAAAGACTCGCACATCTCGTGACAGAGAAGGCCACCAGAAGGATCTTGCCACCAAATCCCTGGTACCAAAAATTCCGGGATGACCTGCCAATGCAGAAGAATGTACCTCAGAGATGACTCTGCTGGTCCAATCATCCGGAACAAACAGTCTATCAGGCGGACAACGATCCGGTCTATCCGCCTGAAACTCTTGCAAGGACCGCCGCAGATCAGGAGAAACGGCCGACAAAATTACTCCCTCCCTAAGGATACCTGTGGGTTCAGAATTACCAGGAGAGTCCGGGTCAAAACTCCTAGAAAGGGCATCTGCCTTAACATTCTTAGAACCCGGTAGGTATGACACCACAAAATTAAAGCGAGAAAAAAATAAAGACCAGCGCGCCTGTCTAGGATTCAGGCGTCTGGCAGTCTCAAGATAAATCAAATTTTTGTGGTCAGTCAATACCACCACCTGATGCCTAGCCCCCTCGAGCCAATGGCGCCACTCCTCAAACGCCCACTTCATGGCCAAAAGCTCCCGATTCCCAACATCATAATTCCGCTCTGCGGCCGAAAATTTGCGAGAAAAGAAGGCACAAGGCCTAATGACGGAGCAGTCGGAACCTTTCTGCGACAACACTGCCCCAGCTCCGATCTCCGAAGCGTCAACCTCAACCTGAAAAGGCAGATTCACATCAGGCTGACGCAACACAGGGGCAGAGGCAAAACGGCGCTTAAGCTCCTGAAAGGCCTCTACAGCATGAGGGGACCAATTAGCAACATCAGCGCCTTGTCTGGTCAAATCAGTCAGTGGTTTAACGACATCCGAAAAACCAGCAATAAATCGGCGGTAAAAGTTGGCAAAGCCCAAAAATCTCTGAAGACCCTTAAGAGAGGAGGGCTGAGTCCAGTCACAAATAGCTTGCACCTTGACGGGATCCATCTCAATGGAAGAGGGAGAAAAAATATACCCCAAAAAGGAAATTTTCTGGACCCCAAAAACGCACTTAGACCCCTTCACACATAAAGAATTAGACCGCAGAACCTGAAAAACTCTCCTGACCTGCTGGACATGAGAGTCCCAGTCATCAGAAAAAACCAGAATATCATCCAGATATATTATCATAAATTTATCCAGAAAATCGCGGAAAATATCATGCATAAAAGACTGGAAAACTGAAGGGGCATTAGAAAGACCAAAAGGCATGACCAAATACTCAAAGTGGCCCTCGGGCGTATTAAATGCGGTCTTCCACTCATCCCCCTGCCTGATCCGCACCAAATTATACGCCCCACGAAGATCAATTTTAGAGAACCACTTAGCACCCTCTATACGAGCAAACAAATCAGTAAGCAATGGCAATGGGTATTGATACTTAACAGTGATCTTATTCAGAAGCCGATAATCAATACATGGTCTCAGAGAGCCGTCTTTTTTTGAGACAAAGAAAAACCCAGCTCCCAAGGGAGAAGAAGATGGACGAATATGTCCCTTTTCCAAAGACTCCTTTATATATTCCCGCATAGCAGCATGTTCCGGCACAGACAAATTAAACAAACGACCCTTTGGATATTTACAACCCGGTATCAAATCTATGGCACAATCGCACTCACGGTGCGGAGGTAACGACCCAAGCTTGGGTTCGTCAAAGACGTCTTGATAATCAGAGAGGAACTCAGGGACTTCAGAGGGAATGGACGACGAAATAGAAACCAAAGGTACGTCCCCATGAATACCCTTACATCCCCAGCTCAACACAGACATTGCTCTCCAGTCCAAGACTGGGTTGTGAGACTGCAACCATGGCAATCCCAGTACCAAATCGTCATGTAAATTATACAGCACCAGGAAACGAATAATCTCCTGGTGATCCGGATTGATACGCATGGTTACTTGTGTCCAGTATTGTGGTTTATTATTAGCCAATGGGGTGGAGTCAATCCCCTTCAGAGGAATAAGAGTCTCCAAAGGCTCTAAATCAAAACCACAACGATTGGCAAAGGACCAATCCATAAGACTCAGAGCGGCGCCAGAGTCAACATAGGCGTCCGTGGCAATGGATGACAAAGAGCAAATCAGGGTTACAGACAAAATAAACTTAGACTGAATGGTGCCAATGGAAACAGACTTATCAAGCTTCTTTGTACGCCTAGAGCATGCCGATATAACATGAGTAGAATCCCCACAATAGAAACACAATCCATTCTTCCGTCTAAAATTCTGTCGCTCGCTCCTGGACAGAATTCTATCACACTGCATACTTTCTGGCGTCTTTTCCATAGACACCGCCAGATGGTGCACCGGTTTGCGCTCCCGCAGACGCCTATCAATCTGAATAGCCATTGTCATGGACTCATTCAGACCTGCAGGCAAAGGGAACCCCACCATAACATCCTTAACGGCATCAGAGAGACCTTCTCTGAAAGTTGCCGCCAAGGCGCACTCATTCCACTGAGTAAGCACAGACCATTTACGGAATTTTTGGCAGAAAACTTCAGCTTCGTCTTGCCCCTGAGATAGTGCCATCAAAGTTTTTTCTGCCTGAAGTTCCAAATGAGGTTCCTCATAAAGCAAGCCCAAGGCCAGAAAAAACGCATCCACATCGCGTAACGCAGGATCCCCTGCTGGCAATGAGAAGGCCCAATCTTGAGGGTCACCCCTGAGCAAGGAAATCACAATCCTAACCTGCTGAGCAGGGTCTCCAGCTGAACGAGACTTCAGGGACAAATAAAGCTTACAATTATTTCGGAAATTCTGGAAGCTAGCTCTATTCCCTGTGAAGAACTCCGGCAAAGGAATTCTCGGCTCAGATACCGGAGCATGTACCACAAAATCTTGTAAATTTTGTACTTTCGTGATGAGATTATTCAAACCCGCAGTTACACTCTGGAGATCCATTATTGTCAGGTGCACACAGAGCATACAGAGATTAGGAGGAGAGAGAGAAAAAAGACTGCAGCAAGGCAGACTGGAGGAAGAAAAAAAAAAAAAAAAATTCCAGCAGACTTCTTATAACTCTCCTTTCTCAACCTGGGTCTTTAACACTTTATGGGCCGGTCAAACTGTCATGATCTCTGCAGGCAGAGATCATAGCAAGCCTATAGAGGGACAAGCTCTCGGAAGATGGAACTATACTGACCATGAACTAAGCCTGCCGCGCAACTAGAAATAGCCAGGTAGCATTTCCTATTTATCGCTAGATGCCCAGCTCTGGCCTAAGACCTAAATAGCTAACAGAGGGAAATATAAGACCTGGCTCACCTCCAGAGAAATATTCCAAAGAAGACAGTAGCCCCCCACATATAATGACGGTGAGTTCAGATGAAACAACAAACGCAGCAGGAAAATAGTCTTAGCAAATTTGAGGTCCGCTTACTAGATAGCAGAAGACAGATAGTATACTTTCATGGTCAGCAGAAAAACACTAACAAAACACCATCCAGAGATTACCTTAAACTCTGGCATTAACTCATAACGCCAGAGTAGCAATCCCTGATCAACGAGAGCTTTCCAGACACAGTAACAAAACTTCAGCTGTGAACTGGAACAAATAGGCAAAAACAAAACATGGACAAAAGTCCAACTTATCTAGTAGTTGTCTAGAAGCAGGAACAAGCACTGAGAGGCATCAGATAACATTGTTGACCGGCAAGAAACCACCAGAGAAATGAGCTTAAATAGCGACACCCACTACTGATGGAATCAGGTGAAACAGGAAAGAGGATGACAAGTCCAATTCCACAAGCGGCCACCGGGGGAGCCCAGAATCCAAATTCACAACAGAGGGGGAAGGCCGGAGAGTGATAAAGGGATTGCTATTGGCCATGACTACTGCCCTGGCTTCCCCTTCCTACACTTGGCGTAGTTGGCCGGATCTCACTGCCCCATATGGCTGTCATGATATGTACTTTTTTCCCTGTCCTGTATTTTGTATAATATGTCATGATGTGGTGCGACTTCTCTTTGGTTGTATTTACTGTACACTTTGCAATGTCATGGGATGTATGTAACTTAACCTGTCTCCTTCCCCCAATACTTGCAGCCCTAAGCTATAATGTAATTAAGCTTTGTCAACACCACTAGTGAAGAAATAGCCATTCTTCCTCACAGCAGGTGGCTAGTCAAATGCACATACTGGATAGACTAAGCGGAGCCGACCAGTCTAGAATCTTCTGGTGGACCTAACCATTGAATAGAAGGTGTGATCCCTACCCCCTTCATGGGCTGATCCCAGGAGCTCAGACAATCCATTCTTATTTTTGAGATCAGATGTGAGTTGACCCTTGAAGGAGGAGTGGGGATTCTTAGCCGAGGCAATACCCCACGTCCATCTGTGACTGCGGAAGCGAACGGTGCGAGACTTGAGCTGAGGACATATCTCGTCGTTCGTGAGATTGTTTTGGGATCCCTTGGACTCGTGTGGACTATTGCTTTGTTAGCTGGCACAAGGATTATCGGGAGGTGCCCCGAACCTGTTCCGTTGGTCTAATTGTGGACTCTGTAGATCTACCTGCATGTGTTGTTCCAGCGTTCTTGATAATAAATCTGTTGAATCATCCCTTGGCCTGTTGTCCCTTCTTGCTCTGCCGTACACCACGTCACAAACTGGTGGCAAGCAGTGGGATCAGAGCAGAAGGAATGGAGGACAAAGGCCCATCAACATCGGGAACCAGCACCGCAGAGTACAAGAACTGGACTGCGATGAGCCTACAAACAAAGGCCCGTGAACTGGGAGTCAGCTACAAGGGACTCTCCAAAGAGGAGCTAATTGAGGCTTTGGAAGGAGTTCGCCTGCAAGATTACGCTGAGGAAGGATCCCCACAGCAAACGGAGGAAAGACGGCAGCCGGAGATAAATACCCAAAAAAGTCAGTGGGTTGTGTGGTACAAGGAGGAGTTGGCATTGCTGGGAGAAGAGGCCACCATAGACGATAAGAGGGTGGGCATTCACAGAGCTCAGGAGATGGCATTGCTGGAGAGGCAGATCACTTTGGAAGCAGCTAGAAGCTCCAGACAGACTGTAACCCCAGCACCCACCATGAGGGAACTCCCCAGAGTGTCCCGCAAAGACTTCAAGCCATTTAATGAGGCTGCAGGCGACATTGAGGGCTTCTTCCAGGACTTTGAGCATCAGTGTTGATTAATGGAAGTCCCGGAAAGGGAGCGAGTCCGACATCTGGTGGGGCTCTTAGAGGGTGGAGCTGCCGCAGCCTATAGAGCTATGGACCCTCGGGGGAACTGTGAGTATGCGGAGATTAAACAGACTATTCTAGAACATTATGCTGTTACCCCAGACACTTACAAGACTCAGTTCGGTACTTTAGCCTGTGATGAGGAAGTGTCTTTCAAGATGTATGCCCACAGACTCAAACAAATATGTCATCGCTGGTTGGAGGCAGAGGAGGCCTTAACCTGGGAGACCTTCCTCCAGGTTATCCTAAAAGAGCAGTTTTACTTCAAGTGCCCTGCTGAGCTCCGGGAATTGGTGAGTGAGAGGAGACCAGCCCTGTGGAGGAAGCTGCAGCTCTAGCTGATGAGGCTCTCACCATCAAGCCTCAGTGGAAAAAACTACTACTCAGTGAGAAAAAAAACTACCAGCCCCCCAACACTGGTGGCCCCTGGTCCTTTGGCCTCCAATATTCACCATCCCACTAGACCATCAACTCATGGTGACCTTCGTGTGACTGTGCCTCGCACTACTCCTGCTCCAGCTTTGGGAATACGAAGTGGAGGAAGAATCCCAGAGCACAGATGTTATGGATGTGGGCAGCCTGGGCATCTGCAATTCCAATGTCCAGGTGTTCGGAGGCAGAACAGCTACAGACCGCCTTTGCCTGTTCATTATCTACAGACTCCCTCACCAGGAGAAGAGCTGGATTCAGTCCCTGATGACTTGCCAAGTGACTCTGATATCCTGGCTCCCCTACCAGGAGTCTATGGGGTGCAAGCCCCAGCCACCTGTTCTGATCTTCAGCACAAACATCTACAGGAGGTTGTGCTGGATGGCCAAAATGTTGTTGGCTTCCGTGACACTGGGGCTTTCCTCACCATAGCCGATCCCCGAGTAATTCAACCAGAAGCAATTCAAAAGGGACCAGGAATTGCCATTGAGTTGGCTGGAGGCACCCAGAGATATATTCCAAGAGCGAGTGTGACCCTGGTGTGATGAGCGGCCTCCCTGCAGATGTTCTTCTAGGAAATGATGTGGGAAATCTCCATTGCCACTTTGTCGGTGCGGTAACCAGAAGTCAAGCCAAGAGAGCAGCGGATGTGGACGTGTACAACCCATCCATGGAAATGAGGCCACCAGAACTGCCGTCACAGCCGGTGGGGATAATATGAATGTTACTTGGGATAAAGTTAAGTTTAGACAAGAGGTAGAGACTGACCCCACCCTTGCTAGTTTTAGAGCTCGAGCTGAGATAGGGCAGCTAGGGGAGAACGGGGAAAGAATTATCAGAGAAAATGGACTTCTATATTGGGTTACCAATGCCGACTCCCTAGATAAGCCCTGGACTTATAGCAAACAGCTGATTGTTCCTCAGAAGTACAGAATTCCCCTATTGCACCTTGCTCATGACATTCCTACGGCTGGCCATCAAGGCAAAACTCGCACGGAGATACGATTGACTCAAACTTTCTATTGGCCGGGGATTTCCCAAGCCGTAGCGCATTTCTGCCGAACTTGTGACATATGTCAGCGTAGAGGGCGACCCGGAGATCACCCAAAGGCACCCATGCAACCGCTCCCTATAATAGAAGAACCCTTTCAAAGAGTAGCTGTCGATATCATTGGACCTCTGGCTAAACCAAGTAAATCTGGAAAGCAGTACTTTCTCACTGTCGTGGACTATGCCACCCGATATCCAGAAGCTGTGGCCTTGTCAAGTATTTCTGCAGCCAAGGTGGCCGAGGCCTTCGTTACCATTTTTACCAGAGTAGGATTCCCCAGTGAGATCTTGTCAGACCAAGGCTCCCAGTTCATGTCAGAGCTGGTCCAGTGCCTGTGGCACACTTGTGGAGTACGAGCGATCCGAACGACCCCGTATCATCCCCAAACAAATGGACTTTGTGAACGATTCAATGGCACTCTGAAGAATATGCTAAGGGCCTTCACTGAGAGAGATTCAGACTGAGAGAAGTACCTAACCCATCTCTTGTTTGCCTATCGGGAAGTTCCCCAGGAGTCCACTGGGTTTTCCCCCTTTGAACTACTCTATGGAAGAAAGGTCCGAGGACCCTTAACCCTGCTCAAGGAATACTGGGAGGGGCAAGTTGAGGATACAGGAGCCCCTGTTGTCCCTTATGTCCTAAAGCTGCGAGAAACCCTGGCTCAACTTGCTAGTTTTGCCCAGAGTCATGTGCGGATGGCTCAAACCAGACAGAAGACATGGTATGACCGTAAAGCACGCTATCGGGAGTTTGTAGAAGGACAACAGGTCTTAATGATTGTTCCCCATCGGCAGAATAAACTGCAGACCACATGGGAGGGTCCCTTCCGGGTTCTCAGAAAACTAAATGACACCAATTATCTTCTTGCTTTAGATGATCAGGGGCTAAGACAAAAGACTGTCCATATGGATATGATTAAGGAGTACCATGACCAGAACATTCCAATGACAGCAAGCTGCCGGCTGGCTTCAGAAGACGGTCAAGAGGATGAGGACTCCCTACCTGATCTCGTGGAAGCAGCGAGAGCCCCATCCCCTGTGGAACAGGTTCCACTGGGAGATCACCTGGATTCCTTACAGAAAAACCAGATGCTAGGAGTGCTTCAACAGAGACGGGCTGCTTTCTCATCCCAACCAAGTCGAACCACCGTCACCCAACATCATGTGGACACTCAGGGTATCCGTCCCATACAACAGGCTCCTTAACGGGTACCTGAATCAGTTCGACACACCATGCAGCACGAACTGGAGGAGATGTTACAGTTTGGGGTAATCCAGGCCTTCCATAGCCCTTGGGCCTCTCCTGTGGTGTTAATACCCAAGAAGGATGGGAGTACTCGGTTTTGTGTGGACTATCGATGACTAAACGACCATACCGTCAGTGATCCTTACCCAATGCCCCGTAGTGATGAACTTCTAGACCGGCTGGGTCCCGATATGTCACTACCTTGGATCTCAGTAAGAGATACTGGCAAATCCCTCTGACGGAGGAAGGGAGAGAACGGTCCGCTTTTATAACCCCCTTTGGTCTGTATGAATTTCTAAACATGCCCTTTGGAATGAAGAATGCCCCTGCAACCTTCCAGAGAATGGTGGACCAGATCCTCCGGGGATGTGGTTACTTTGCTTGTGCCTACTTGGATGATATCGCCATCTTCAGCCAGACGTGGGAGGAACATCTGAACCAAGTAGCCGTTATTCTTGACCTGCTTCTTGCAGCAGGCCTAACCATTCGATCAGATAAATGCCAATTGGGGATGGGTGAAGTCCAGTACCTAGGGCATAGAGTGGGAGGAGGGAATCTCCGTCCTGAACCTGCCAAAATCCAGGCTATTAGAGACTGGCCTGTACCCCAAACTAAGAAACAAGTTATGGCTTTTTTGGGCACTGCCAGTTATTACCGAAAATTTGTTTCTCATTTTAGCACTGTGACCAAGCCTCTTACTGACCTGACCAAGAAAACGATGCCCCGGCTGGTGATCTGGACTCCAGCCTGTGATGAGGCTTTTAACCGGCTGAAGGATGCTCTGGTCTGCGACCCTGTTCTGGCTGCTCCAGACTACAAGAGGAGATTCATTGTGCAGACGGACACCTCTGCTTATGGACTGGGAGCTGTACTCAGCCAGGTGAATGCAGCTGGGGACGAGCACCCCATTGCCTACCTCAGCCGGAAATTGCTGGACCGAGAAGTGGCCTATGCAACTGTTGAAAAAGAATGTCTGGCTGTAGTGTGGGTCCTCAGGAAACTAAGACCGTATCTGTATGGACGAGAATTCACTGTGGTTACTGATCACAATCCCCTCATCTGGCTGAACAGAGTCTCTGGGGACAATGGACGCTTACTACGATGGAGCCTGGCTCTGCAGCCTAATAACTTTACCATACAGTATAGAAGAGGCAGCCAACACCAAAATGCAGATGGACTGTATAGGCAAGAGGAACCCTGAGTCCGGCCAGCCATGCCGGTGTGTAGTTAACCAGCGACCTGTAGAGGTCCCTAGTACGTACACAAATTGGGAGGGGAAGGGATTGTCATGATATGTACTTTTTTCCCTGTCCTGTATTTTCTATAATATGTCATGATGTGGTGCGACTTCTCTTTGGTTGTATTTACTGTACACTTTGCAATGTCATGGGATGTATGTAACTTAACCTGTCTCCTTCCCCCAATACTTGCAGCCCTAAGCTATAATGTAATTAAGCTTTGTCAACACCACTAGTGAAGGAATAGCCATTCTTCCTCACAGCAAGTGGCTAGTCAAATGCACATACTGGATAGACTAAGCGGAGCCGACCAGTCTAGAATCTTCTGGTGGACCCAACCATTGAATAGAAGGTGTGACCCCTACCCCCTTCATGGGCTGATCCCAGGAGCTCAGACAATCCATTCTTATTTTTGAGATCAGATGTGAGTTGACCCTTGAAAGAGAAGGAGTGGGGATTCTTAGCCGAGGCAATACCCCACGTCCATCTGTGACTGCAGAAGCGAACAGGGCGAGACTTGAGCTGAGGACATATCTTGTCGTTCGTGGGATTGTTTTGGGATCCTTTGGACTCGTGTGGACTATTGCTTTGTTAGCTGGCACAAGGATTATCGGGAGGTGCCCCGAACCTGTTCCGTTGGACTAATTGTGGACTCTGTAGATCTACCTGCATGTGTTGTTCCAGCGTTCTTGATAATAAATCTGTTGAATCATCCCTTGGCCTGTTGTCCCTTCTTGCTCTGCCATACACCCCGTCACAATGGCGTTGAAGCCGAATCGGAGGAAAAGAGAGAAAGACAAAAAAAAAGGAGATGCCAGCTCTGCTTAAGGTCAGGACACAATACATAAGGTGCACATTTCAGAATCACTCCCTTGGTGTCGCGATCGGCTTTTACCTGCGCTTGCCTTTCGCAGCACCAAGGGAGTGATTCTGAAATGCTCCAGGTACAGTATGCATGTTACGGTAATGTTATTTAATGTGGTCTTTCCTTTTTTTTTTCTCACTCTTAATACATTTAGGAGGCCGTAATGGCACAATGTAAATAAAATACGTAGAGTAGGACTGCCCCATTATGAGAATGCCGTGAAGTGGCGGGGCAGCTCAAAGAATTGATCACTTGTTTGCTAAATGTCTCATATTTGAAATACAGATAGAATTCAGTATGTGCATGTGCACCTTATGTATTGTGTCCTGACATTAAGCAGTGCTGGCTTCTCCTTTTTTTTTGTCTTTACATTGGTAAGTGGCTGACCACCACTGTTGCCGCACACGCTGGGTTAGGTATGCCTTTCTTTCTGTGTTCATTGTGATTGATAGGCTGCTGTTCACACACACAGCAGCCCTGCCCTGCCTCAGGCTCTAGTTAATTGTGCACCTGTGTCTCAGCCTGTTTCACTCTGTAACTTTGGTGCTGGTTTGGAAGTGTGGAAGACAGATCTGAAATGTCCGCACAGGACCTGATCGGCTTTTACCTGCTCTTGCCTTTCGCGGCACCAAGGGAGTGATTCTAAAATGCTCCAGGTACAGTATGCATGTTATGGTAATGTTATTTAATGTGGTCTTTCCTTTTTTTTCTCACTCTTAATACATTTAGGAGGCCGTAATGGCACAATGTAAATAAAATACGTAGAGTAGGACTGCCCCATTATGAGAATGCCGTGAAGTGGCGGGGCAGCTCAAAGAATTGATCAATTGTTTGCTAAATGTCTCATATTTGAAATACAGATAGAATTCAGTATGTGCATGTGCACCTTATGTATTGTGTCCTGACCTTAAGCAGTGCTTGCTTCTCCTTTTTTTTGTCTTTAAAAGAGAGAAAGGACTGTAGCTATGCTGGACGTGACCAAAGATGAGACTCCGGGAGGAACGGATGCCCTGGAGGTGACAAGAACACTGGATATGACTACTGATTTTTCAAGGACTGACAAAAACAAGATGGCGGCCGAGATGGCGGTGACTGGCACCAAAGAGAACGACTACTACTGTGCCTGCACCCTTCATGGGCATGATCGCACAGAAATGGTATGAAGAACCTTCAGGCAGCGCCTCCAGAGAATGCACCGAAGACACCTAGCCCTACGCCTACTGAGACTACTGGAGAGAGAATGGGAGGAGCGGCAGGAAGCAACCCAACCCTGGAACGCGTGGGGCCCAGAAGAAAACCTTGCGTGCAGCTGTGGCGGCCTAGGCCACATTGGATAGAGGTGGCAGGAGGAGGACGTAAGAACCTGGCCCGACAGACAGTGGGAAGAAATTGCAGAGCACCCCACTTACCAGCACCTGGAGAGTTCTTCATATGAGCGGTTAGAAAAGTTGGACTTGTTTAGCTTAGAAAAAATATGTCTCAGAGGAGATCTCATTTATATGTACTGTATCCTCACCCATCCCTTGTAGATTGTGAGCCCTCACGGGTAGGATCCTCTCTCCTACTGTACCAGTCGTGACTTGTATTGTTTAAGATTATTGTACTTGTTCTTATTATGTATACCCCTCCACACTTGTGAGGCGCCATGGAATAAATGGTGCTATAATAATAAATAATAATAATTATCTATAAATACAAGTGTAGTCAATAAAAAGGACTGGCTCATGACTTATTCCTTCCAAAAAGCAATCTAAAGACCAGGGGGCACTCATTATGGGTAGAAGAAAGGCGATTCCAGCAGCTAAATAGGAAAGCGTTCTTTACAGTTAGAGCAGTCAGACTGTGGTTTGCCCGACCACAAGACATAGTAATGGCAGACACTATGACAGCATTGAGTTTCAGCTCCTACCAAAGAATGTCTATTGGGTTCAGGTCTGGAGACTGGCTAGGCCACTCCAGGACCATGAACTGCTTCTTTCGGAGCCACTCCTTAGTTGCCCTGGTTGTGTGTTTCCGGTCATTGTCATGCTGGAAGAACCAGCTACAACCCATCTTCAATGCTTTTACTGAGGGAAGGAGGCTGTTGGCCAAAATCTCGCGAAACATGACCTCATCCATCCTCCATTCAATACGGTGCAGACATCCTGTCATCTTTGCAAAAAAAGCACCCCCAAAGTATGATGCTTCCCCCACCATGTTTCACAGTTGGGACAATGTTCTTGGGATTGTACTCATTCTTTTTCTTCCTTCAAACACGGCTAGTGGAGTTGAAACCAAAAAGTTATATTTTGGTCTTATCTGACCACATGACCTTTTCCCATCCAGATGGTCATTGGCGAACTTCAAATAGGCCTGGACATGTGCTGGGGTGAGCAGGGGGACCTTGCGTGCTCTGCAGAATTTTAATCAATGAGGGACTAGTGTGTTACTAATGGTAATGTTTGAGACTGTGGTCTCAGCTCTCTTCAGGTCATTGAACAGGTCTTTCCATGTAGTTCTGGGCTGATTCCTGACCTTTTTGAGAATCATCCTTACCCTACGAGGTGAGATCTTGCATTGAGCCCCAGACCGAGGAATATTGACAGTCATCTTGTGTTTCTTCCAAGTTATAATAATTGTGCCAACAGTAGTTGCCTTCTCACCAAGCTGCTTGTCTATTGTCCTGTAGCCCATCCCAGGTTATGCAAGTCTTATTCCTTGGTGTCCTTAGACAGCTCTTTAGTCTTGGCCATGGTGGAGAGGTTGGAATATGATTGATTGAGTGTGTGGTCAGGTGTCTTTTATACGGGTAATGAGTTCATACAGGTGCAATTAATACAGGTAATGAGTAGCAGGGCTTCTTAAAGAAAAACTAACGGGTTTCCGAGAGCAATTCTTGCTGGTTGGTAGGTGATCAAATACTTATTTTATGCAATAAAATGCAAATTAATTATTTAAACATCATACAATGGGATTTTCTTTTTTTTGTTTTTATATTGTATCTCACAGTTGAAGTGTACCTATGATAAAAGTTACAGACATCTCCATTCTTTGTAGGTGGTAAAATGTGTAAAATCGGCAGTTTATCAAATACTTATTTTCTCCACTGTAGGGCTTTTTCAACCTATGTAACAACGATCAGTGACATATTGGAAAAGAGAGAGTTGTATAAAGTATATAAACACATAACTCAGAAGTATAAATAGCGGGGTAACTTCTGTGATATTTGAACAGTGGTGTCCTGCATGGGTTTACATTTTTTTGTCAAGCTGGGAGAATAAAACATTTGAATCATCTTGAAACCTCACTAGACAGTGCCATGTTGAGTCTTTTTCATTATCTACATTGCTCCTTCTTATAGTTCAACCTCATAGTTTTCATCCCTGGTCTGTCATCTGGTTATATCATCAGGTCCTCATCTAATTTGTAGAAGTATGTCGGCTTTCTAAGATAAATGCCGTAGCTTCACTTCCAAATCTGTGCCAGCCTTTCTCAGCTTTATTTCGCAGGGGGCTGTTCCAAACATCTTGAAGACCTAACCACAGATCTCCAGTGGATGTCACTTGTGTATATCATTCTGTCACCTCATGTGAACCCAGACAGACTGGTTGATGTGAGATCAGGGCTCTGTGGGGCTATATCATCAATTCCATGACTCCATGTTCTTCTTTATGCTGAAGGTTGTTCTTTGTGACATTGGCTGGATAAACAAGCAATAGAGCAAGCAATGATGGTTCCTGCATGATTAACATTCCGGGTGCTCGACAGCCTGAGCAGGCATGAAGATACATAGAGCTGAACAAAAAGTTGGCATTCCGTCTTTCATGATGATTTCCTATTTTATTCAAAAGTCATGTGCATAGGCAACGTGAAAAATAAATCTTTCACATATCGGAATAAAATTCCTTAAGCTTTTCAAAGTGCATAAGAAGATGTTCTGACATTTTTAATGTTGTTTATACACATGATTTTTGAATAAAGAAACAAGAATTCATCATGCAGGACAGAGTGACAACTTTTTCTTCAGCAACACTGGCTGTATGGTTGGGGTCATTGTCCTGTTGCAGAATAAATTTGGAATCAATCAAACACCTCTCTGATGGTATTGCATCATTAATATGTATGTGCCAGTATTTATTAGCATTGAGGATGCCAAGAAATGTGCAAGATTGAGGATCATAGAAACATTGATCAGCCAAGTGAACTTAGTGCAGCAGATGAAAGAAGCATCAGGCTAAGGCCGGCGTCACACTAGCGAGTTTTACGGACGTATGAGAGGTGCAGAAAATACGGATTGCATACGGTACAATGATTCTCTATGTCCCAGCTCCTATCTGCCGTATTTTACTGATCCGTATTATACGGTCTTGTACGGCCGTAGAAAATCGCAGCATGCTGCGTTTGTCACCGTATTGCGCAAAAAAATCTACAAGCTACAGCGCCCACATTTTGCACATACACACTACTAACATTAGTAGTGTGGAATATGCAAAAAAAAAGGGATATGAGATGGTTTACTGTATGTAAACCATGTCTCATATCCTGTCGGGTTTGTGAAGGAGAAAGAAAAAGCCGGCAATTGAATTACCGGCTTTTCACACATCTCGCGCTGAATTAAATATAAATACAGTATATATATATATATATATATATATATATATATGTGTGTGTGTCTCAATGACATATATATATATATATATATATATATATATATATATATATATATATATATACTGTATATATGTTTTAATGAACATTTGAGCACATAAATCCATTAGATGTCGGTTTTGTAAGCCTGCGAAAAAATATCGCAGTACGGATGCCATACGGATTACATACGGAGGATGCCATGCGCAAAATACGCTGCCACACCCTGCCTACGGATGACATATGGATCACTATTTTGGGAACATTTCTGCGTATTACGGCCGTAAAATACGGACCGTATTTTCATACGCTGAGTGTGACGCCGGCCTTACTGCCCTTTGAAATTTGAAGATGACCAGCAGTGCCATCAGCTCAGAACTGGCATCTGCAGACATGCATCTACTGCTTGGAGATGTCTGGCCAAACGTGGTCCTCATGGAAGAATTGTAGCCAAAATCCATACGTTTAACATGGAAACAAGACCAAGTGACTTAACTATATGCGCAGCTGTAGTCCAGTCTTATGACCTGACTAACAGTCATGGTCCTTAAAATTGTTCTAGAAAATTAAGTCTTTTTCTAGAAAATGATTGCAGTTACACGTTTGCTATACACATTTATTTCCTTTGCGTGCATTAGAACAACACAAAAAAAACAGAGAAAAAAAGGCAAATTGGGCATAATTGTACACAAACCCCCGAAATTGGCTGGACAAAATTGTTGGCACCCTCAACGTAACATTTGGTTGAAGGCCAAATTTGAAACCGGATGGGATTGTAGCCACAGTCCCATTTACTAAACATTATTGGCTACTACTTAAATCTATTGAAGACATAAATTAAGCCAAGCCCTTGTTCTCTGTGTATACCTGTGTCTTTCAAAAACACCAATATCTGGCATGGTATGTACATGCTCTGATTATATTCAGAGCATGTAACATGTCACCATAAGGGAGCGCTGTTCAGCGTCTGATATGGATGTTGCTATATAAGCTGCATATCTCACTGATCAGAGCACTGACAGCGCCCCACATGTGTTAGCTGCTTAGGAGCACTGTCCTGGGATTCTTGCATTGACCCTCTGAATTAGCCCCCTTGTAGGAGGCAGTAGGGTTAGTATCAAGCTCAAGTCCCGCGATATGGATAGGATATGGCTGGCTCTCCTTCAATTAGAATATCCCTATACTGTATGTCAGGACTAGTGTTGAGCATTCCGATACCGCAAGTATCGGGTATCGGCCGATACTTGCGGTATCGGAATTCCGATACCGGGATTCCGATACTTGCCGCGTATCGGATACCGGAATCGGAAGTTCTAAGATTCAAAAAGCAGAAATTCAGCCAATGAGATTGATTCCAAGTGTGGGCACATCCTGTTTAGCATGGAGGGCATGAAACTACTGGCAAGGCTGTGATTGGCTGGTGTAATGATGTCATGATGCAGTTTAAAAGTCGCTGGCGCCATTTTGCGATCACTCTGCTGTGAATTCAGTTAGTGACAGGACGCTGTTTGCTGACTGAGGGACAGTTTAGAGATAGCGATTTGCTTCTTTGTGCTTTCCAAAGGCTAATTTAGCAACCGCTGTGTTCACCTACTATTCACCTTGCTTTTGCCTTGTAGCGCTGTTTTCACAGCGATCTGCAGGGTCTGTGTGTGTGTGTGTGTGAGTGCAGCCCAGTCTCCAGTCTGAGTGCAGCCACATAGGCCATCCATAGTTGGTTGTATTCAGTTCAGGGAGGGTGGTTCATTGCCTCATACTGTTCCTTTTTTTTTTTTTTTTCCCAAGTAGTGTAGTCTGCTGCTAATTTATTCAAAAAAATCCTATTAGTGTCTTTCCACCCGTCTCCAGCTAATTTGTGGAAAAACACTACATAGGATAAAGTAGAGGAGGGTTTTTGGGCCTTGCAGCGCCGTTTACGGCTGTCTGCACGGTCTCCGTGTGACTGCAGCTCGCCCTGTAATCTGTGAGCAGCTGTAGCCTGGTTGTCTCCAGCTCAGGGTTTTTCACTGCGTCATACCGCCAAATCAATTTTCTTTTTTTTCAAAGTAGTGTAGTCTGCTGCTAATTAATTTAAAAAAATCCTATTAGTGTCTTTCCACCCGTCTCCAGCTAATTTGTGGAAAAACACTACATAGGATAAAGTAGAGGAGGGTTTTTGGGCCTTGCAGCGCCGTTTACGGCTGTCTGCACGGTCTCCGTGTGACTGCAGCTCGCCCTGTAATCTGTGAGCAGCTGTAGCCTGGTTGTCTCCAGCTCAGGGTTTTTCACTGCGTCATACCGCCAAATCAATTTTCTTTTTTTTCAAAGTAGTGTAGTCTGCTGCTAATTAATTTAAAAAAATCCTATTAGTGTCTTTCCACCCGTCTCCAGCTAATTTGTGGAAAAACACTACATAGGATAAAGTAGAGGAGGGTTTTTGGGCCTTGCAGCGCCGTTTACGGCTGTCTGCACGGTCTCCGTGTGACTGCAGCTCGCCCTGTAATCTGTGAGCAGCTGTAGCCTGGTTGTCTCCAGCTCAGGGTTTTTCACTGCGTCATACCGCCAAATCAATTTTCTTTTTTTTCAAAGTAGTGTAGTCTGCTGCTAATTAATTTAAAAAAATCCTATTAGTGTCTTTCCACCCGTCTCCAGCTAATTTGTGGAAAAACACTACATAGGATAAAGTAGAGGAGGGTTTTTGGGCCTTGCAGCGCCGTTTACGGCTGTCTGCACGGTCTCCGTGTGACTGCAGCTCGCCCTGTAATCTGTGAGCAGCTATAGCCTGGTTGTCTCCAGCTCAGGGTTTTTCACTGCGTCATACTGCCAAATCAATTTTCTTTTTTTTCAAAGTAGTGTAGTCTGCTGCTAATTAATTTAAAAAAATCCTATTAGTGTCTTTCCACCCGTCTCCAGCTAATTTGTGGAAAAACACTACATAGGATAAAGTAGAGGAGGGTTTTTGGGCCTTGCAGCGCCGTTTACGGCTGTCTGCACGGTCTCCGTGTGACTGCAGCTCGCCCTGTAATCTGTGAGCAGCTATAGCCTGGTTGTCTCCAGCTCAGGGTTTTTCACTGCGTCATACCGCCAAATCAATTTTCTTTTTTTTCCAAATAGTGTAGTCTGCTGCTAATTTATTCAAAAAAATCCTATTAGTGTCTTTCCACCCGTCTCCAGCTAATTTGTGGAAAAACACTACATAGGATAAAGTAGAGGAGGGTTTTTGGGCCTTGTAGCGCCGTTTACGTCTGTCTGCACGGTCTCCGTGTGACTGCAGCTCTATCTGTTGTCAGTTCAGCCCCCAAAAAATAAATAAATAATAAAGTTCACCAAACACACCAGTTACACCACTTTACATTTCTGTAGGCCACATTAGCTCATATTAAAGTCTAGTCCACACTTTAGATAATTAGTGCTTCTTATACCTGTTAGGAGGAGTTGCTCAGGAATAAGCACACAAATCCGTTAGTACTTTTCTGCTTATCTTTATCAGTCAACCAAGATGAAGAAGGCAGTGAGTAAGGCACGGGGGCGTGGGAGCCGTCGCGGAGCAGGGAGGGGACGTGGGGATTCTGTGCCTGCTGCGGGCACCGGTGACTCATCAGCACCCACTTTCACCAGGCAACAGTCGTTCATGCGAAGCTTTGTGTCCGAGCGCCGTACACCGCTGCTGCGTGAAGAACAAATTGAAGCTGTTGTCGGATGGATGGCAGCTAATGCATCAACTTCCATTAGTGCCACATCCTCTCAGACACAGAGCACTGGAGAGCAGCCATCTGTCTCTTCACCACCTGCCAAATTGCCCAGGCAGACAGAGAGCCCAGGACAGGAGCCGTCTCTACTTCTGTTCTCTGAATCTCTTGGCTTGGAAACAGGGGGCCAGCCAAGCAGCATTGGAGAAATGGAAGAAGAGGCAGGGTGCAGTGATGCCCAACAGCTTTTTCTGTCTTCCTCTGAAGAGGCGGGTGGGCCAGTGGCTCCGGTCACCACATCGCAGGCCGCATCAGCTGATGATGACACTCAGGTGCCACTTACTGGTGCGTGCTCTGCTGCTGAGACTACCCAGGAGGAGCAGTTGGGGGCAGAGGGTAGTGTAGATGATGAGGTCCTCGACCCATCTTGGCGTGAGGGACAGGAAGGTGGTGGGAGCAGCTCTGAGGAAGAGATTCCCCGTACGGCCCAAAGAGGGAGAGGGAGGGGGAAGACTGCGGATCCTGCAGCCTCCGCTTTGGCACCCGTTAGGAGCATGTCTCTTCCAAAAGCCAAAAAGGGCGCTCCCAAGACTTGCAGTGCCTGGTCCTTTTTTGACACAGTTGCAGATGACATTTGCTATGTCAGATGCAACGTGTGTCATCAAAAAGTCAAAAGAGGGAAAAATGTCAGCAACCTCAATACCTCCAACATGTGGAAACATGTGCGCAACAGGCACCCGGCGGAGTTAGAAAAACACACTGAAGAGGTAGGCCAACCAACAGCGGCAGCTACCACCTCTTCAGCTCGTGTTGCCTCTTCCTCTACCTCACACGCAGCTGGTTCGGCGTCCTCCCAGGATCGCCGTGGAAGAACCTCTGCCCCTGTTGTCCAGAGACCCGCTGTAATTCCACCCGCAGCGCCACTTTCCCAGTCATCCACACACTCCCAGCCCAGTCTACAGCCATCGGTAGTACAGGCATGGGAGAAAAGGCGGCCTTTCTCGTCAAACCACCCACGAGCACAGGCTCTGACTGCAGGCATTGCCAAACTTCTGTCACTGGAAATGCTGTCATTCAGGCTGGTGGAGACTGACAGCTTCCGTGACTTGATGTCATTGGCAGTCCCACAGTACAATGTGCCCAGCCGCTTTTACTTCAGCAGGCAAGCCGTCCCTGCCCTGCAGAAGCATGTGGAGGGACACATAAAACACGCGCTACTGAACGCCGTCAGTAGCAAGGTCCACCTCACCACCGATGCGTGGACCAGTCAACATGGACAGGGGCGATACCTTTCCCTCACTGCCCATTGGGTTAATGTCGTTGAGCCGGGTACAGACCGTGCGAGTGGCGCAGGACGTGTCCTGCCCACTCCAAGGATTGCAGGAATCCATTCTGTACGCATTGACTCCTCCTCTTACACCAGTTCCTCAGAATCATCGCTGCAGGAGCCGTCACAGTCCACCTCCACATGGACCCGTGATGAACGTGTACCTGTTACGACCGACATGAGCACAGCCGTGGCCAAACGTCAACAGGCCGTCTTGAAATTAATTTTCTTGGGGAATCGTAGCCACACAGCGCAGGAGCTCTGGAATGCCATCAAGCAGGAGAGCGATGTGTGGTTTGTGCCAGCGAATCTCCAGCCAGGCATGGTAGTGTGTGATAATGGCCGAAATCTGGTGGCAGCTCTGGGCCTCGGCAACCTCACTCACATCCCATGTCTGGCACATGTGCTCAATTTGGTCGTGCAGAGCTTTTTGAGGGACTATCCGGATCTTGATGCACTGCTGCACAAGGTCCGCCTAGAGTGTGCTCACTTGCGGCGTTCCAGCACGGCAAAAGCGCGCATTGCGGCTCTGCAGCGCCGACACCGCCTGCCGGAACATCGCATCATATGTGACCTACCTACCAGGTGGAATTCCACGTTACATATGTTGGAGCGGTTGTGTGAGCAGCAGCAAGCTGTAATGGAGTACCAGCTGCTTCAGGCGCAAAAAAGTCGCAGTCAGCGCCGTACAGACTTCACAACCACAGAGTGGGCCACTATGAATGACGTCTGCCAGGTTTTGCGTCCCTTTGATTATTCCACGCGGATGGCGAGTGCAGATGATGCACTAGTCAGCATGACTGTCCCCCTTATCTGCCTGCTTGAAAAATCACTGCAAGCGCTAAGGGATGATGTTGTGGAAGAGGTGGAGGATGAGGATTCACCATTTCCATCATCTTCTGGACAGTCAGCGCCACGTGGTTCCTCACAAACGCGTAGGCAGGGGACCGTTTGTGAGGAGGATGAGGAGGAGTCAATGGAGGAGGAAGACATCCGTCCAGAGGAGGGAGTTACACAATTGTCCAGTACTCAGTGTGTACAGCGAGGGTGGGGTGATGACGAGCGGGCAGAGATCACGCCTCCAGCAGGGGACAGCGTTTCTTGGGCAGTTGGCAGTCTGCAGCACATGGTGGATTACATGCTGCAGTGCCTGAGAAACGACCGCCGCATCGCCCACATTCTCAACATGTCTGATTATTGGGTGTTCACCCTCCTCGATCCTCGCTACCGGGACAACGTAGAAAGCCTCATCACACCGTTGAACCGGGAGCGAAAAATGCGGGAGTACCAAGACACACTGGTCAATTCCATCATCTTCTCCATTCCAACTGAGAGAAGTGCTGCTAGTGCATTCCAAAGCAGCTCAGTGCGTCCAGGCCGTGGTGGAGGCTCTGCACAAAGAGGGAGCAGAAGCAGTGCCTCTGCCCAAGGCAAGACCAGTATGGCCGAACTGTGGCACAGTTTTCTGTGCCCGCCACAAAAGTCTACACCATCACAGACGGCTCCAGTCAGCAGGAGGCAACGGTTCCGTCAGATGGTGACAGACTACATGTCTTGCCCTCTTGCTGTACTCCCAGACGGCTCTTCCCCTTTCAAGTTTTGGGTCTCAAAGCTGGATACATGGCCAGAGCTAAGCCAGTATGCATTGGAGGTGCTGTCTTGCCCTGCGGCCAGTGTATTATCGGAACGTGTCTTTAGTGCTGCAGGTGGTGTACTAACTGACCGTCGCATGCGACTATCCTCCGATAACGTTGACCGGCTTACTTTCCTGAAAATGAACAAGGCCTGGATCTCGCCGGAATTTGCCACTCCTCCTCCTGATTGAATAATTAGGTCACTGTATACGTTATCTAGGTCTCCTGTTGTGTTCATCTTTCTACCACCTGAACTTAAATTCCTGGGCTCCAACACCGCCAGTTGAGGCTCAGACGTGCCGTCTGCACAGTCAAAACATACGACCCAGTGTTATTGGGTTTCAGTAACGTCAGCTGATCCCCAGCTGTGTAGCCGGCAATGTGTCATGCGACCGCCACGCTGACACAACAACTGAAATGTAAGGGAATCTGTCCCCCCCCCCCCAAGGCGTTTGTTACTGAAAGAGCCACCTTGTGCAGCAGTAATGCTGCCCAAGGAAAAGGTAGCTATTTTTGTTTAGCTCCTTGCACACGCAGAACTTAACACTTATAAAATGTGTCCACTGATACCGTAAAACCGTCCCGGAGGTGGGACTTTCCTTCGTAATGTGACGCAGCCCAGCCGTCATTCCTACCCCCCCGGCGCCGCGCACCGGCTCCTCAGCGTTGTTTTATTCCGTCCAGGAGCCTGCGCTGTTATGTTATCCCGTGGCCAGGCACACTTAGCGCTGCCCGTCTTCTGGCATCATTTGGTGTCTGGATGGCTGCGCCTGTGCGGCCGCGCTGGCAGAGAGCCCGCCTCGCAGTGTCTTCTGATTTAATCCCACTGGGGGCCTGGGATCCATGGACATGCGCAGTGCATATCTGAACCTCCACCTCTCACTCATTTCCCTATGGCTTCTTCAGACTGTTCGGTGTCAGCTGGTCCCTAACAGCATGCCACGGCCGTGACACCGCACAGTCTGAAGAAGCCATAGGGAGATGAGTGAGAGGTGGAGGTTCAGATATGCACTGCGCATGTCCATGGATCCCAGGCCCCCAGTGGGATTAAATCAGAAGACACTGCGAGGCGGGCTCTCTGCCAGCGCGGCCGCACAGGCGCAGCCATCCAGACACCAAATGATGCCAGAAGACGGGCAGCGCTAAGTGTGCCTGGCCACGGGATAACATAACAGCGCAGGCTCCTGGACGGAATAAAACAACGCTGAGGAGCCGGTGCGCGGCGCCGGGGGGGTAGGAATGACGGCTGGGCTGCGTCACATTACGAAGGAAAGTCCCACCTCCGGGACGGTTTTACGGTTGCAGGGGACACATTTTATAAGTGTTTAGTTCTGTGTTTGCAAGGAGCATGATGAAAAGAGCCACCTTTTCCTTTTGCATCTTTTGTGCTGCACAAGCTGGCTCTTTCAGCTACAAACGCCTTGGGGGGGGTTAAAGGTTCCCTTTCGACTTTCTCAGGCTTCGGCCTACATTGTGTTCCTCTGCTTTTCCACCTGTCCCTGGGCTCCAACACCGCTAGTTGTTGCCTGGTAGTGCTGTACGCACAGTCCCAACAGTCGCTCCTCTGTTATTGGGGTTCAGTAACGTCAGCTGTTCCCCTGCTGTGTGTGTGGCAATCCCTCCTACCTCCTCCTACCTCCTCCAACCTCCTCCTCCTCCACCTGTCCCTGGGCTCCAACACCGCCAGTTGCCGTCCAGAAGTGCTGTACGCACAGTCAACAGTCCCTCCTCTGTTATTGGGGTTCAGTAACGTCAGCTGTTCCCCTGCTGTGTGTGTGGCAATCCCTCCTACCTCCTCCTACCTCCTCCAACCTCCTCCTCCTCCACCTGTCCCTGGGCTCCAACACCGCCAGTTGCCGTCCAGAAGTGCTGTACGCACAGTCAACAGTCGCTCCTCTGTTATTGGGGTTCAGTAACGTCAGCTGTTCCCCTGCTGTGTGTGTGGCAATCCCTCCTACCTCCTCCAACCTCCTCCTCCTCCACCTGTCCCTGGGCTCCAACACCGCCAGTTGCCGTCCAGAAGTGCTGTACGCACAGTCAACAGTCCCTCCTCTGTTATTGGGGTTCAGTAACGTCAGCTGTTCCCCTGCTGTGTGTGTGGCAATCCCTCCTACCTCCTCCAACCTCCTCCTCCTCCACCTGTCCCTGGGCTCCAACACCGCCAGTTGCCGTCCAGAAGTGCTGTACGCACAGTCAACAGTCGCTCCTCTGTTATTGGGGTTCAGTAACGTCAGCTGTTCCCCTGCTGTGTGTGTGGCAATCCCTCCTACCTCCTCCAACCTCCTCCTCCTCCACCTGTCCCTGGGCTCCAACACCGCCAGTTGCCGTCCAGAAGTGCTGTACGCACAGTCAACAGTCCCTCCTCTGTTATTGGGGTTCAGTAACGTCAGCTGTTCCCCTGCTGTGTGTGTGGCAATCCCTCCTACCTCCTCCTACCTCCTCCAACCTCCTCCTCCTCCACCTGTCCCTGGGCTCCAACACCGCCAGTTGCCGTCCAGAAGTGCTGTACGCACAGTCAACAGTCCCTCCTCTGTTATTGGGGTTCAGTAACGTCAGCTGTTCCCCTGCTGTGTGTGTGGCAATCCCTCCTACCTCCTCCAACCTCCTCCTCCTCCACCTGTCCCTGGGCTCCAACACCGCCAGTTGCCGTCCAGAAGTGCTGTACGCACAGTCAACAGTCCCTCCTCTGTTATTGGGGTTCAGTAACGTCAGCTGTTCCCCTGCTGTGTGTGTGGCAATCCCTCCTACCTCCTCCAACCTCCTCCTCCTCCACCTGTCCCTGGGCTCCAACACCGCCAGTTGCCGTCCAGAAGTGCTGTACGCACAGTCAACAGTCGCTCCTCTGTTATTGGGGTTCAGTAACGTCAGCTGTTCCCCTGCTGTGTGTGTGGCAATCCCTCCTACCTCCTCCAACCTCCTCCTCCTCCACCTGTCCCTGGGCTCCAACACCGCCAGTTGCCGTCCAGAAGTGCTGTACGCACAGTCAACAGTCCCTCCTCTGTTATTGGGGTTCAGTAACGTCAGCTGTTCCCCTGCTGTGTGTGTGGCAATCCCTCCTACCTCCTCCTACCTCCTCCAACCTCCTCCTCCTCCACCTGTCCCTGGGCTCCAACACCGCCAGTTGCCGTCCAGAAGTGCTGTACGCACAGTCAACAGTCCCTCCTCTGTTATTGGGGTTCAGTAACGTCAGCTGTTCCCCTGCTGTGTGTGTGGCAATCCCTCCTACCTCCTCCTACCTCCTCCAACCTCCTCCTCCTCCACCTGTCCCTGGGCTCCAACACCGCCAGTTGCCGTCCAGAAGTGCTGTACGCACAGTCAACAGTCCCTCCTCTGTTATTGGGGTTCAGTAACGTCAGCTGTTCCCCTGCTGTGTGTGTGGCAATCCCTCCTACCTCCTCCTACCTCCTCCAACCTCCTCCTCCTCCACCTGTCCCTGGGCTCCAACACCGCCAGTTGCCGTCCAGAAGTGCTGTACGCACAGTCAACAGTCCCTCCTCTGTTATTGGGGTTCAGTAACGTCAGCTGTTCCCCTGCTGTGTGTGTGGCAATCCCTCCTACCTCCTCCAACCTCCTCCTCCTCCACCTGTCCCTGGGCTCCAACACCGCCAGTTGCCGTCCAGAAGTGCTGTACGCACAGTCAACAGTCGCTCCTCTGTTATTGGGGTTCAGTAACGTCAGCTGTTCCCCTGCTGTGTGTGTGGCAATCCCTCCTACCTCCTCCAACCTCCTCCTCCTCCACCTGTCCCTGGGCTCCAACACCGCCAGTTGCCGTCCAGAAGTGCTGTACGCACAGTCAACAGTCCCTCCTCTGTTATTGGGGTTCAGTAACGTCAGCTGTTCCCCTGCTGTGTATACGGCAACGTGTACTGCGACCGCCACGCAGGCACAACAAGTTAAATGTAAGGGAACCTGACCCCCCCCCCCCCCAGGCGTTTGTTACTGAAGGAGCCACCTTGTGCAGCAGTAATGATGCAAAGGGAAAAAGTGCCTCTTTTCGTGATGCTCCTTGCACATGCTGAACCAAACACTTATGAAATGTGTCCCCACACAGCGTTACACCGTCCGGTAGGTGGAACTTTCCTTTGTCGTGTGACGCAGCACAGCCATCATTTTTACCCCCTTGGCGCCGTGCGCCCCCTCCTCAGCGTTGTTTGAATCTGTCCCGGAGCCTGCGCTGTTAGGTTAGCCCTTGGCCATGCACACATGTTGCGCTGCCCGTCTTCTGACCTCATTTGGTGTCAGGCTGGCTGCGCCTGTGCGGGTGCGCTGGCCGAGATCCCGCCTCGCAGTGTCGTCTAATGTAATCCCACCGCGGGCCTGTGATCCGTGCCCGTGCGCAGTGCATATCCTCTCCTCTCACTCCCCTCCCTACGGCTTCTTCAGACTGTGCGATGTCAGCTGGTCCCTAATAGCATGCCACGGCCGTGACACCGCACAGTCTGAAAAAGCCGTAGGGAGGGGAGTGAGAGGAGAGGATATGCACTGCGCACGGGCACGGATCACAGGCCCGCGGTGGGATTACATGAGACGACACTGCGAGGCGGGATCTCGGCCAGCGCACCCGCACAGGCGCAGCCAGCCTGACACCAAATGAGGTCAGAAGACGGGCAGCGCAACATGTGTGCATGGCCATGGGCTAACCTAACAGCGCAGGCTCCGGGACAGATTCAAACAACGCTGAGGAGGGGGCGAACGGCGACAAGGGGGTAAAAATGATGGCTGTGCTGCGTCACACGACAAAGGAAAGTTCCACCTACCGGACGGTTTAACGCTGTGTGGGGACACATTTCATAAATGTTAGGTTCCGCATGTACAAGGACCATAATTAAAAGAGCTAAGTTTACCTTTTCCAGCATTAGTGCTGTACACAATGGCTCTTTCAGCTACAAACGCCTGGGGGGGGGGGGGGGTTAAAGGTTTCCTTTCAACTTGCTCGAGTGCAGGCTTCGGCCTACACTCCGCTCCCCCTGCTCCTCCTGCTGACCCTGGGCTCTAACACCGCCAGTTTTTGCCCAGATGTGCTAGCTGCACAGAGAAAAACACCAGCCAATGTGTCAGTGGGGTCCAGCACCGCCAGCTGTTCCCCTGCTGTGTAGCCGGCAACGTGTCCTGCGACCGCCACGCAGACACAAGAACTGAAATTGAAGGGAACCTGTCCCCCCTCCCCCAGGTGTTTCTATGTTTTACAGCTACCTTGAACAGCAGTAATGCTGCATGTGTTCAAGGTGGCTCAGAAACTTATTCTCCTTGCCCATGTTGAAGTGAACACGTCTAAAATGTGTCCTCTGTGACCATTAAAACGTCCCTCAGGTGTGATTTGACTTTGTATTGACACACGCAACAAGCTCCTTGGTAACGCTGCCCGTCTTCTGGCATCATTGTTTGGCTGGCTGCGCTTCTGCGGCCGCCCTGACCCACACAACAGCCCTCGTTGTCTTATTTAATGGGACTGCGAGGGTGTGATTGATGGGCAGGATCAGTGCATCAGTTCGCCTGTCCCTCCTCTCCTTCCGCCTTCTTCGGACTGTGCGGCTTCATGGCCGTGGCATGCGATAAGGGATCAGATGACGCCGCACAGTCTGAAGCGGGTGTAAGGACCCGAGTGTGAGAGGCGAACATATGTGCTGCGCCAGGCCCTGAATCCCAGCCCCGCAGTGTTTTAACAATGTTAAGACACTGCGGGGCTGGGATTCATGGTCATCGCGAACCGCACCGGCCGACATTACATGATGCCAGAAGATGGGCAGCGCTAACGGCGCTAGGCCAGGGGATAACACGACAGCGCAGACTCCTGTACAGCAAATAACAACGCTCGGGAGGCTGCACCCAGCACCAAGGTGGGATTCTTGACACCTGTGCTGCGTCTCATTACAAAGGGAACTCTCGCCTCCATTACACAGTTTGACTGTATAAAGGGCTAAATGTTATACGTGTTCCATTCAGCGTGTGCAAGGAGAAAAATTACAAGAGCAACCTTTGACTTGCGCAGCACTGCTGCTGCATAAGCTGTGGCTCTTCTACTTTGTAACCCCTGAGGGGGGGTTAAAGGTGACTTTTGAAATCGGTTCAATTAGGCTTCGGCCTACACTCTGCTCCACCTGCAGAGCCCGGGCTCCAACAACGCTAGTTGCTGTCCGGAAGTGCTGGCTGCACAGAGCCAAACACCTCGCCAATGTGTCAGTGGGGTCCAGCACCGCCAGCTGTTCCCCTGCTGTGTAGCCGGCAACGTGTCCTGCAAAAGCCACGCAGACACAACACACCCAAAGCTGCCGCCTGTGCAGGCTTCGGCCTACACTCCCCTCCCCCTGCTCCTCCTCCTCCTGCTCCTCCTCCTGCTGTCCCTGGGCTCTAACACACCGCCAGTTTTTGCCCAGATGTGCTAGCTGCACAGAGAAAAACACCAGCCAATGTGTCAGTGGGGTCCAGCACCGCCAGCTGTTCCCCTGCTGTGCAGCCGGCAACGTGTCCTGCAAAAGCCACGCAGACACAAGAACTGAAATTGAAGGGAACCTGTCCCCCCTCCCCCAGGCGTTTTTACGTTATCCAGCCACCTTGTACAGCGGTAATGCTGCATGTGTGCAAGGTGGCTCAGAAACGTATTCTCCTCGCACATGTGGAACTGAAAACACGTCTGCAATGTGTCCTCTGTGTGACCATTTAACCGTCCCGGTGGTGTGACTTTCCTTTGTAATGACACGCTGCAACCCCCTTGGTAGCGCTGCCCGTCTTCTGGCATCATTGTTTGGCTGCCTGCGCCTCTGCGGCCGCCCTGACCCACACAACGCCCCTCGGTGTCTTATTTATTGGGACTGCGAGGGTGTGATTGATGGGCAGGATCAGTGCATCAGTTCGCCTGTCCCTCCTCTCCTTCCGCCTTCTTCGGACTGTGCGGCTTCATGGCCGTGGCATGCGATAAGGGATCAGATGACGCCGCACAGTCTGAAGCGGGTGTAAGGACCCGAGTGTGAGAGGCGAACATATGTGCTGCGCCAGGCCCTGAATCCCAGCCCCGCAGTGTTTTAACAATGTTAAGACACTGCGGGGCTGGGATTCATGGTCATCGCGAACCGCACCGGCCGACATTACATGATGCCAGAAGATGGGCAGCGCTAACGGCGCTAGGCCAGGGGATAACACGACAGCGCAGACTCCTGTACAGCAAATAACAACGCTCGGGAGGCTGCACCCAGCACCAAGGTGGGATTCTTGACACCTGTGCTGCGTCTCATTACAAAGGGAACTCTCGCCTCCATTACACAGTTTGACTGTATAAAGGGCTAAATGTTATACGTGTTCCATTCAGCGTGTGCAAGGAGAAAAATTACAAGAGCAACCTTTGACTTGCGCAGCACTGCTGCTGCATAAGCTGTGGCTCTTCTACTTTGTAACCCCTGAGGGGGGGTTAAAGGTGACTTTTGAAATCGGTTCAATTAGGCTTCGGCCTACACTCTGCTCCACCTGCAGAGCCCGGGCTCCAACAACGCTAGTTGCTGTCCGGAAGTGCTGGCTGCACAGAGCCAAACACCTCGCCAATGTGTCAGTGGGGTCCAGCACCGCCAGCTGTTCCCCTGCTGTGTAGCCGGCAACGTGTCCTGCAAAAGCCACGCAGACACAACACACCCAAAGCTGCCGCCTGTGCAGGCTTCGGCCTACACTCCCCTCCCCCTGCTCCTCCTCCTCCTGCTCCTCCTCCTGCTGTCCCTGGGCTCTAACACACCGCCAGTTTTTGCCCAGATGTGCTAGCTGCACAGAGAAAAACACCAGCCAATGTGTCAGTGGGGTCCAGCACCGCCAGCTGTTCCCCTGCTGTGCAGCCGGCAACGTGTCCTGCAAAAGCCACGCAGACACAAGAACTGAAATTGAAGGGAACCTGTCCCCCCTCCCCCAGGTGTTTTTACGTTATCCAGCCACCTTGTACAGCGGTAATGCTGCATGTGTGCAAGGTGGCTCAGAAACGTATTCTCCTCGCACATGTGGAACTGAAAACACGTCTGCAATGTGTCCTCTGTGTGACCATTTAACCGTCCCGGTGGTGTGACTTTCCTTTGTAATGACACGCTGCAACCCCCTTGGTAGCGCTGCCCGTCTTCTGGCATCATTGTTTGGCTGCCTGCGCCTCTGCGGCCGCCCTGACCCACACAACGCCCCTCGGTGTCTTATTTATTGGGACTGCGAGGGTGTGATTGATGGGCAGGATCAGTGCATCAGTTCGCCTGTCCCTCCTCTCCTTCCGCCTTCTTCGGACTGTGCGGCTTCATGGCCGTGGCATGCGATAAGGGATCAGATGACGCCGCACAGTCTGAAGCGGGTGTAAGGACCCGAGTGTGAGAGGCGAACATATGTGCTGCGCCAGGCCCTGAATCCCAGCCCCGCAGTGTTTTAACAATGTTAAGACACTGCGGGGCTGGGATTCATGGTCATCGCGAACCGCACCGGCCGACATTACATGATGCCAGAAGATGGGCAGCGCTAACGGCGCTAGGCCAGGGGATAACACGACAGCGCAGACTCCTGTACAGCAAATAACAACGCTCGGGAGGCTGCACCCAGCACCAAGGTGGGATTCTTGACACCTGTGCTGCGTCTCATTACAAAGGGAACTCTCGCCTCCATTACACAGTTTGACTGTATAAAGGGCTAAATGTTATACGTGTTCCATTCAGCGTGTGCAAGGAGAAAAATTACAAGAGCAACCTTTGACTTGCGCAGCACTGCTGCTGCATAAGCTGTGGCTCTTCTACTTTGTAACCCCTGAGGGGGGGTTAAAGGTGACTTTTGAAATCGGTTCAATTAGGCTTCGGCCTACACTCTGCTCCACCTGCAGAGCCCGGGCTCCAACAACGCTAGTTGCTGTCCGGAAGTGCTGGCTGCACAGAGCCAAACACCTCGCCAATGTGTCAGTGGGGTCCAGCACCGCCAGCTGTTCCCCTGCTGTGTAGCCGGCAACGTGTCCTGCAAAAGCCACGCAGACACAACACACCCAAAGCTGCCGCCTGTGCAGGCTTCGGCCTACACTCCCCTCCCCCTGCTCCTCCTCCTCCTGCTCCTCCTCCTGCTGTCCCTGGGCTCTAACACACCGCCAGTTTTTGCCCAGATGTGCTAGCTGCACAGAGAAAAACACCAGCCAATGTGTCAGTGGGGTCCAGCACCGCCAGCTGTTCCCCTGCTGTGCAGCCGGCAACGTGTCCTGCAAAAGCCACGCAGACACAAGAACTGAAATTGAAGGGAACCTGTCCCCCCTCCCCCAGGCGTTTTTACGTTATCCAGCCACCTTGTACAGCGGTAATGCTGCATGTGTGCAAGGTGGCTCAGAAACGTATTCTCCTCGCACATGTGGAACTGAAAACACGTCTGCAATGTGTCCTCTGTGTGACCATTTAACCGTCCCGGTGGTGTGACTTTCCTTTGTAATGACACGCTGCAACCCCCTTGGTAGCGCTGCCCGTCTTCTGGCATCATTGTTTGGCTGCCTGCGCCTCTGCGGCCGCCCTGACCCACACAACGCCCCTCGGTGTCTTATTTATTGGGACTGCGAGGGTGTGATTGATGGGCAGGATCAGTGCATCAGTTCGCCTGTCCCTCCTCTCCTTCCGCCTTCTTCGGACTGTGCGGCTTCATGGCCGTGGCATGCGATAAGGGATCAGATGACGCCGCACAGTCTGAAGCGGGTGTAAGGACCCGAGTGTGAGAGGCGAACATATGTGCTGCGCCAGGCCCTGAATCCCAGCCCCGCAGTGTTTTAACAATGTTAAGACACTGCGGGGCTGGGATTCATGGTCATCGCGAACCGCACCGGCCGACATTACATGATGCCAGAAGATGGGCAGCGCTAACGGCGCTAGGCCAGGGGATAACACGACAGCGCAGACTCCTGTACAGCAAATAACAACGCTCGGGAGGCTGCACCCAGCACCAAGGTGGGATTCTTGACACCTGTGCTGCGTCTCATTACAAAGGGAACTCTCGCCTCCATTACACAGTTTGACTGTATAAAGGGCTAAATGTTATACGTGTTCCATTCAGCGTGTGCAAGGAGAAAAATTACAAGAGCAACCTTTGACTTGCGCAGCACTGCTGCTGCATAAGCTGTGGCTCTTCTACTTTGTAACCCCTGAGGGGGGGTTAAAGGTGACTTTTGAAATCGGTTCAATTAGGCTTCGGCCTACACTCTGCTCCACCTGCAGAGCCCGGGCTCCAACAACGCTAGTTGCTGTCCGGAAGTGCTGGCTGCACAGAGCCAAACACCTCGCCAATGTGTCAGTGGGGTCCAGCACCGCCAGCTGTTCCCCTGCTGTGTAGCCGGCAACGTGTCCTGCAAAAGCCACGCAGACACAACACACCCAAAGCTGCCGCCTGTGCAGGCTTCGGCCTACACTCCCCTCCCCCTGCTCCTCCTCCTCCTGCTCCTCCTCCTGCTGTCCCTGGGCTCTAACACACCGCCAGTTTTTGCCCAGATGTGCTAGCTGCACAGAGCCAAACACCTCGCCAATGTGTCAGTGGGGTCCAGCACCGCCAGCTGTTCCCCTGCTGTGCAGCCGGCAACGTGTCCTGCAAAAGCCACGCAGACACTTGCTCTTGTACCTTCTGCTCCACATCCTGGTTCCAGTACCGTCAGCTGGTTCCGGGCAGAGCCTTTGGCTTAGGTGCCTCCCTCTGGGTATCCGAGTTCCACCAACGTCAGGTGGTCCTTGGTAGTGCTTTCAGGCACGGGTACCTCCTGCTTAGTAACCGGGTTCCAGTAACGTCAGCTGGTCCTCGGTAGTTCCATTGGCTCTTGGACCTTCGGCTACCCATCCGGGTTCCAGCACCGTCAGCTGGTTCTCGGCAGTGTCTTTTGCTCTTGTACCTTCTGCTCCCCATCCTGGTTCCAGTACCGTCAGCTGGTTCCGGGCAGAGCCTTTGGCTTAGGTGCCTCCCTCTGGGTATCCGAGTTCCACCAACGTCAGGTGGTCCTTGGTAGTGCTTTCAGGCACGGGTACCTCCTGCTTAGTAACCGGGTTCCAGTAACGTCAGCTGGTCCTCGGTAGTTCCATTGGCTCTTGGACCTTCGGGTAGCCATCCGAGTTCCAGTTCCATCAGCTGGTTCTCGGCATTTTCTCAGCCTTCTTGTACCTTCTGCTACATTTCCAAGTTCAAGAGACTAAACACGATGACCCGGAAGAACACCCCTAAGATGACGACGACACCAGAGATGACAACCACCGTGATGACGACGACCCTGGAGACGATGACCCTGAAGACCACCCCGATGACGACGACCCCGGAGACCACCCCGATGACGACGACCCCGGAGACGACGACCCTGGAGACGACGACGACCTGGAAGACCGAGAAGCAGAAGAACAAGAGGCTGCAGAACAAAGAGCAGAAGGACATTAAGCATAACACAAAATATCAGAGCAAAAAAATATTATGTAAATTATAAGCAGAAGAAGACTAAGCAGTGTATGGGGGTGAGTCCGTTCCTCCTCGTGGTGCCCCTGGATAAAGCCTGATGCTGCAGGCCAAACTGAACGCGGACAAATGTAACTGGTTTGTGACAGGCAGAACGGAAGGTGTAATCTTCAAACTTTTATAGATAACAACTACGGGAATGCCTGTCACAAATAAGAATATGATGAAGATAATAGTAAAATAAAAAGAATATGAACAATGTAACCCAAAAAATAATAGGTAGAAGATGAAGAAGAAGATGAATAAGGTGAAGAAGTTGATGTCAAAGAAGCTGATGATGAGGATAATTAAGAAGAAAGCGTGGGAGAAGTAAAAAAGAAGGTGAAGGGCGTGGAAGTAGTGAAACATCAATATCTGACATAAAAAAAAAAAAAAATAACATAGTCAAATTCTTTCTAACGCCGAACTTCATAAAAAAAAATTAAAAATCCTGCTATTCTATTACATTGGGCTAAACCTCTGTCCCTTTAATATCTCCGCCACGTCCCCCAATACATCCTACATTATTCTTAGTTGTTTTCCTTCATGTAGAATGAACCTACAAGTTTATAAAGGGTTTATTTTAATTCCGATATTTTCGTCCCATTGACTTGCATTGGGATCGGGTATCGGTATCGGATTGGATCCGATATTTTGACGGTATCGGCCGATACTTTCCGATACCGATACTTTCCGATATCGGAAAGTATCGCTCAACACTAGTCAGGACACGTGTATTGCCGAAGTTACCGGCTTTCTCTAGGGGCGCTATCGGATGCTTCTGCTGTCTATTTATGTTGTGATTGACAGTTATATAGTCCAATAGATCAGTGTTTCATTTTTGCAGCATTGTCTTGATACAAACGTATCGCGTGTCTAGATTCAGAACCACTGAGACAAAGGGTCAGTCTATGTATAGCATCAGAAAATCATTCACAGAAATGTATATAATGTACAGAAAAAAAAATATTATTACAAAGTAATTCAATAAATACAAAAGTCCTCCTGAGAACTGATCCTACAGAACGATTTGTTCAATATCAGGGATCACTTTATTAACCCCTTTACCGCCAAGGGTGGTTTGCACGTTAATGACCGGGCCAATTTTTACAATTCTGACCACTGTCCCTTCATGAGGTTATAACTCTGGAACGCTTCAACGGATGCTGATGATTCTGACATTGTTTTCTCCTGACATATTGTACTTCATGATAGTGGTAAAATTTCTTTGATATTACCTGCATTTACTTGTGAAAAAAATGGAAATTTGGAGAAATCTTTGAAAATTTTCCAATTTTCAAAATTTGAATTTTTATGCCCTTAAATCACAGAGATATATCACACAAAATACTTAATAAGTAACATTTCCCACATGTCTACTTTACAAGAGCACAATTTTGGAAACAATTTTTTTTTTGTTAGGGATTTATAAGGGTTAAAAGTTGACCAGCAAATTCTAATTTTTACAACACCATTTTTTTTTAGGGACCACATCACATTTGAAGTCACTTTGAGGGGTCTATATGATAGAAATTACCCAAGTGTAAAACCATTCTAAAAACGGCACCCCTGAAGGTGCTCAAAACCACATTCAAGAAGTTTATTAACCCTTCAGGTGTTTCACATGAATTTTTGGAATGTTTAACAAAAAATGAACATTTAACTTTTCTTCACAAAATTTACTTCTGCTCCAATTTGTTTTATTTTACAAAGGGTGAGAAATTGGACCACAAAAGTTGTTGTGCGATTTGTCCTGAGTACACCGATACCACATATGTGGGGGTAAACCACCGTTTGGGCGCATGGCAGAGCTCGGAAGGGAAGGAGCGCCATTTGACTTTTCAATGCAAAATTGACTGGAATTGAAATAGGACGCCATGTCGCGTTTGGAGCGCCCCTGATGTGCCTAAACATTGACACCCCCACAAGTGACACCATTTTGGAAAGTAGATCCCTAAGGAACTTATCTAGATGTGTGGTGAGCACTTTGACCCACCAAGTGCTTCACAGAAGTTTATAATTTAGAGCCGTAAAAATAAAAAATCATATTTTTTCAGAAAAATAATGTTTTTGCCCCAATTTTTATTTTCCCAAGGGTAACAGAAGAAATTGGACCACGCAAGTTGTTTTGCAATTTGTCCTGAGTACGCTGATACCCTATATGTGGGGGTAAACCACTGTTTGGGCACATGGCAGAGCTCGGAAGGGAAGGAGCGCCGTTTGACTTTTCAATGCAAAATTGGCTGGAATTGAGATTGGACGCCATGTCGCGTTTGGAGAGCCCCTGATGTGCCTAAACAGTGGAAACCCCCAATTCTAACTGAAACCCTAACCCAAACACACACCTAACCCTAATCCTAACCCTAACCATAACCCTAACCACACCCCTAACCAGAACACGCCCCTAACCCTAATCCCAACCATACCCCTAACCCCAACACACCCCTAACCCTAGTCCCAACCCTAACCACACCCCTAACTCCAACGCACTCCTAACCCTAATCCCAACCATAAGCCTAACCACACCCCTAACCCTAATCCCAACTGTAAATGTAATCCAAACCCTATCCCTAACTTTAGCCCCATCCCTAACTTTAGCCCTATCCCTAACTTTAGCCCAAACCCTAACCCTAACTTTAGCCCCAACCCTAACACTAACTTTAGCCCTAACTTTAGCCCCAACCCTAACCCCAACTTTAGCCCCAACCCTAACCCTAATTTTAGCCCTAACCCTAATGGGAAAATGGAAATAAATACATTTTTTTATTTTATTATTTTTCCTTAACTAAGGGGGTGATGAAGGGGGGTTTGATTTACTATTTAAAGCAGGTTTTTTAGCAGATTTTTATTATTGGCATCTGTCACACACTAAAAGACACTTTTTTTTGCAAAAAATGGTTCTTGCGTTTCCACATTTTGAGAGCTATAATTTTTCCATATTTTGGTCCACAGAGTCATGTGAGGTCTTGTTTTTTTGTGAGGCAGAATGACCAACAACCAGCAATTCATGAATTTCTTTTGGGGGGGTGTTTATACCTTTCCACGTTTGGTGAAATTGATAAAGCAGTTTTTATTCTTCGGATCAGTACAATTACAGCGATACCTCATTTATATCATTTTTTTATGTTTCTGCGCTTTTATACGATAAAAATTATTTCATATAAAAAATAATTATTTTTGCATCACTTTATTCTGAGGACTATAACTTTTTTATTTTTTTGCTGATGACGCTGTATGGCAGCTCGTTTTTTGCGGGACAAGATGATGTTTTCAGCAGTAGCATGGTTTTTTTATATCCCTCTTTTTGATCGCATGTTATTCCACATTTTTTTCAGCGGTATGATAATAAAGCGATACTAAATATGTATACTTTTATTTATTTTTTAATTTAGATAAAGAAATTTATTTATTGGAAAAAAAAATTTTTCTTTATTTAGGATTTTTTTTCTATACTTTAGAACATTTATATATATTGTCAAACTACTGTGTTTTTTCATTTTAAATCATAATGACAATCCAAAACATCCAAATGACCCTGATCAAAAATTCACATACACCATTCCTTAATACCGTGTACTGCCCAATCTAACATCAATGAAAGCTTGAAGTCTTTTGTGGTAGTTGTGGATGAGGTTCTTTATTTTCTCAGATGGTAAAGCTGTCCACTCTTCTTGGCAAAAGGCCTCCAGTTCCTGTAAATTCCTGAGCTGTCTTTCATGAACTGCAGGATTGAGATCTACTCAGAATGGCTCAATGATATTGCGGTCAGGAGACTGAGATGGCCAATCCAGAACCTTCACTTTGTCCTGCTGTAGCCAATGAAAGATCGACTTGGCCTTGTGTTTTGGATTGTTGTCATGTTGGAAAGTCCAAGTATGTCACATGCGCAGCTTCAGGGCAGATGAGTGCAAATTTGACTCCAGTATTTGCTGATAATGTGCTTCATTCATCTTTCCTTCAATTTTGACCAAGTTTCCTGTTCCTTTATAGCTCACATATCCCCAAAACATCAGCAAACCACCACCTCAATTCCTTGGATATCATTTTGTATCCCTTTCCTGTTTTATAAAGTTCAACTACCTTTTCCCGTAGATCAGTTGACAATTCTTTTGCTTTCCTCATGACTCACAATCCAGTAACCTCAGTGGCTAGATGAAAGATGCAAGAGTCTGTCTGGATCCCTGAAACTCACTCAGCTTTTATGCACACACTGATTACAAGCAAACAGGTCACAGGTGAGGATGTTTGTTATGGACCTGGTGGTTAGGAGCACCTGGAATGACCTGATAGTCAAACTGCCAAAATAGAGCGAGCTCTGGGAGGTGGGAGCTCTGCTGACCGCAACCCTGATCCTATTATCACACACACTAGAATTAGCCGTGGATCGTGCCTGACTCTGCCTAGACGACTCTTCACAGCCTGAGAGGTAACTACCCCTAAAGAAAAATATAGCCTCACCTTGCCTCAGAGAAATACCCCAAACCTTGGAACAGTTCCCACGCTCGAGTTCATATGAGGACATCCAGCAGAGGGCACATCACCGCAACTCAAGGTAACTACAGGTCACCCTGCTTTCCATTCAGTACCCGGGGTTTTACAGGCACCAGCACTGCTTTAGCACAGCTCCTGGCTGTAAAATGATTTAACCCCTTCAGATGGATTTACATCGTGGGACATAACGACGGAAGGTATGGAATATTGTTGTTTGTTTTCTTAACTTTGTTTCAGGACGATGGTCTTCAGGTGGATTAAGAGTCTAATAAAATATTACAACAACCTGTGTCTTTATTTCATTAAAATACTTTGTAATCATGTGTGTGTGTTTTATTAACCATTTAGTACTATTGGATTAATAATGGATAGGTGTCATAATTGACGCCTCTCCATCATTAACCTGGCTTAATGTCACCTTACAATAGCAAGGTGAAATTAACCCTTCATTACCCCATATCCCACCGCTACACGGGAATGGGAAGAGAGTGGCCAAGTGCCAGAATAGGTGCATCTTCTAGATGTGCCTTTTCTGGGGTGGCTGGGGGCAGATGTTTTTAGCCAGGGGGGGGGCAATAACCATGGACCCTCTCTAGGCTATTAATATCTGCCCTCAGTCACTGGCTTTACCACTCTGGCAGAGAAAATTGCGCGGGAGCTCACGTCAATTTTTTCCGCGATTTAACCCTTTATTTTACAAGCTGCAGCGCCCAAATTTTGCACATACACACTACTAACATTAGTAGTGTGGAATATGCAAAAAAAAATGGATATAAGATGGTTTACTGTATGTAAACCATGTCTCATATCCTGTCGGGTTTGTGAAGGAGAAATGAAAAGCCGGCAATTTAATTACCGGCTTTTCACTAACACCGCTGTGTATTTCTCGCAAGTCACACTGCTGGTCCGTGTGGAATCCGTATTTTTCTCGCCCCCATAGACTTTCATTGGCGATTTTTTTGCGCAATACGGTGACAAACGCAGCATGCTGCGATTCTCTACGGCCGTACAAGACCGTATATTACGGATGCGTAATATACGGCAGATAGGAGCTGGGCCATAGAGATTCATTGGGCCGTGTGTAATGTGTATTTTACGGACGTAGTTTATGCGCTCATACGTCCGTAAAACTCGCTAGTGTGACGCCGGCCTTATAGAGAGGAGCACGTGCAGGTCTCTGCCCATTTGTAGGGATATAAATATCAGTTTAGGAATTAGAGTCAGAGTTCTATTAAGACTATATTCACAAGTTGCATTTTTTATTTTTTCCTGTGTTTTTTTAATGAAAATTAAAAGCTGCTTTTTAGGCCGGTTTCACATTAGCATTTGGAGGAGCTGCGGAGGGCTGCGGACTTTCTCCGTGAAGCCCCGCCCTCGGCCGCTATCTCCGCCTACTTCTGCATGCGGCCTGCGTACCTATCTTTAACATTAGGTACGCAGGTCGTGCCGCTGTATGCGGATGCTTCCACATGCGTTGTTTTAACGATGCGGCGACCAGCGTAGGACGCAGTTTGGAGCAATTTATTTTTTTCTCCGCATCGTCAAAACGACGCATGCGGAAGCATCCGCATACAGCCGCCAGACCTGCGTACCTAATGTGAAAGATAGGTACGCAGGCCGCATGCAGAAGTACGGGGAGCTAGCAGCGGAGGGCGGGGCTTCACCGTGTGAAACTAGCCTTACACTACCAGGCTGAGCTATAAGATATCACAACCACAACGTCTTGGTGTCCTTACATGAGCAGGGCTGTTAGTATTAGTACAGTCAATTTAATTAAATGAGTGATATGTATTAATGTGAACTGTTCCCAATCAATTCATCTTCCCCTGCTGTTTTTACATTTGCAAGTGTGTATTTTCTCATGAACTCAAACTTTTTTGTTCAGAATAGTCACTATTGTTTCAGATATAAAAAACTTTTTCCACTAAATAATTTGATCAAATTGCTCTTTTTTCCAAAAATCTTTATGGTTTGCTTTCACATATGTTTTGCATTGGTGGCCTAATTCCTTTAATTGTTCATACTTGCATAGTGGAAGCAAAGCTGAACTTTAGGATCCTGAAAAATGAAGCAAAAAAGCCAGAAAATCCTGCTTTTTGTCTGCAGCTTTTTTACTGTCAAGAGATCAGGTTTTGCCTGCAGAAAAAAGCAGCAAAAAAGCAATGTATGAACAAATCCTAAAGGTGTTATTTCTACATTATCCAGTGATTGCATTTTGCTAGGATATGTCATCACATTCTGATTGGTGGGAGTCTGACTCTGAAGTCACCCATCAATCCAAAGAGTGATTTGCAGTAGGGCTTTACCACTGCATCTCCTATGAGCACCGACCATGCAAAAAAACAGCAGCACAGTCACATTTACTTGAATTACAATGTAATGAAATTCCCTAAATATGGAATCTGTCACCAGGCTTTTGCTACCCGATTTGAGGTCAGAGACCCTGATTCCAGCGGTGTATCGCGTACTGGACTGCTTGCTGCAGTTTTGGTAAAATCATTTCTTTATCTCCTACAGATCTATCAGTTCTTTGAATGCTGAGTTCTGTATTCCCCAGTCCACATCATGACAGCTTCCAGTGTTTACCTGCCAATCAGTGGTGGGGGTGTGGCTGGACTACCTGGCAGCAGGCAAAGTAGTCCTTTAGTGATTATTTGCTGATAAAAGTACGCTCTACCTGTGTTTGCGTGGGTTTCATCCAGGTTCTCTGGTTTCCACCCAGATTCCAAAGACAAACTGATAGGGAATCTAGATTGTGAGCCCCAATGGGGACAGTTCCATTAATTGTGAGCCCCCCTGGTACCTCCACCATCCATGGACCCTCCTGCTCTGTCCCCTGGCCCTCCGCATCATCTTCCTGTAAGAAAATGGTGGGCACATGCGCAGCGCGCCTGCTGAGATCTGCCGGCTGGAGATTTTTCCTATTGGTTAATTTTGATCACTGTGATAAGGTTGGGGCTAGGGTTAGAGGTAGGGTTAGGCATGTCAGTTTCCCTAGTTGGGTCGGTGACTTTGTCATCCACCACCTTGTCTTCCACCACCGTACCATGGTCCTCCTGTCTTCATGACTTAACAACAAGACTTAGCAGCAACTGTGTCTTCCTCCTTATCCCAAATTTGTCTTTCTCCACCTTCATGTTCTTGTGGCTGCTCTAAGTTTTGTGCATCATTAAACAGCATGTCTTCCTGCCCCTTTTGGAGCATGCAGGTGGAGAGGCCACAATCAAGAAATGTTGTGGTAAAAAGGTCCTCAGAGTGTCATAGTGTGGAATCACTAGTCTCCTGGGATTAAACATGGTGGGAGAAAGCAAGATCTGGGTGAGCATTAAGAGATCCGGACTTTAGGCTGATGAGACTGGACTGTGTGGAAGACTGTGCGGTGCTGCCAAGCCTGCTGGAAGAATTATCTGCTATCCAACCGACCACCTGTTTGCACGTTCTGGCTTCAGAAGTGGTGTACCGTGCCTCCCTGCAAAGTGGGACAGGAACCGTAATGTAAAAGAAAGAACGCAAAAGTGTATGGATAACAATAAAATTCAATCAAGAAAAAATGCTTCAATGCTTTTTTGAAGTTTCAGAGATCACAGAAATGTTCACAGACCACGCAACACTTTATGGCTGAGAAATGGAAGCCTACAAAGAACTTTAAAGCTTTTATGCAGTTTTACAGAAATGTTTACAGACCATGTTACACTCTATGTCTGAGAAGTGGAAGCCTACAAAATGTTTAAAAACTTTTGTTTACTTTTAGAGATCACATAAATATTCACAGACCAAGTAACACTGTAGATTTGAGAAATGGAAGCCATAGTGCAGTGGTGTTCACACAATGCGACAGCTAGGCAGGGACCCAGGAAAGTTTAACATAAAACGTCTTTATATCAGAAAACTTAAAACATCTGTGTCCAAACCAAATGCTGAGGGCAACTGCATTGCTGTATATTTCTTGGGTGCATCAGCAGCTTTGAAATCCCTGGCTCTGTGTTCCACTTCACTCAGTCCTGGGTTGCACAGAGCCTCCTGCTCTGCAGCTTGGAAAACAAAACTGACCCACCCAAGGCAAAACTGAGAGTTTAAATGGAAATCATGGAAATCCCAAAACCAGGAGTGGAGGGAAAGATTCTCCCCTACCAAACCTGCAAATCCCTCCAAAAATAAAAGGCCATGATGGGTTTTCCTAAAATCTAATTTAGCCAACTAATTTCACCAAATCCACACTCACTTTTACTCTGCCTTGAAATCACAGACTTTTACTGTAATCACAATCACAGCGGATTTAATATGTCTTTATAAGCATCCTGGGGGACAAATACTAGCACTCGTATATGATTGCCCTCACTGCCTCACGAAGCCTGCAAAATGTTCCAAAGCTTTTTAGCAGTTTTACAGATCACATAAAAATTCACAGACCATGTAACACTGCATGTCTCAGAAACTGAAGCCTACAACATTTTTTAAAGATTTTAAGCAGTTTTAGATATCACAGAAATTTACTTCACACTACGGAATAGTGTATGGCTGAGAAATGTAACCCAGGAAAATGTTTTGATTTTTGAGTGTGTTATATAACACAAAAAAAGGACCTCAAAGCACGTAATAATTGATGGATCAAAATATATTCGATTTTTTCAACCCCAGAACTATTACCCCACTTGCCACCGCAGCAGGCAAAGTGGGAAGAACGAGACTAAGTGCCAGAATTGGTGCATCTTATGTATGCGCCATTTCTGGAGTGGTTGAGGGCTGATGTTCTTAGTCTAGGAGGGGGCCAATATCCATGACCCCTTAATAGCAGCCCGCAGCTGTGAGCATAGCCTCTGCTGGTTAGTAAACATAGGGGAACCCCACATTATCTTTGGGGGGTCTCACATATAATAAATAATAGTGTGCATGGACCTTTAAGAGGCAAACTACAGCGGATAGTTCAAAATTGATCCTTACTCATATCGGTCATAGTTTTGTCACCAGACTGCCAGTTCCTACCTGCGTTTCGCGTAGGCTTCTTCAGGGGGGCCACTATTATTTATGGTTTAGTATATTAAAGCACTTGGTTCTGCTGGTCATATACTTTCATTGTAGTGTTATCCTGCAGACCCCCTTTTTCTTTGCCCTGTGTCCTTCACATATAATTCTACTTATATATTTGTGTACCTAATATTTTATTGATTTCATTGCTATTGATACTTTGTCTTTGCACAAATAAACTATTTTTGATAATACTTTAAAGACAGTTCTCACCACTCCAATTGTTCTAATTCATCACATTTATGGGAGTTTTCCTGTCAAAATAATTTCTGACATGATCAGACTTTGCATACATTGAATATTGCTCTAATTTAATTTATTTAAATACTTAAAAGGAACCTGTCTTCTGAAAAAATATGCTATTACCCTACAGTGGTTCAGCATTAGACCTAGCAGTCAGTCAGTGTCGTCACTTTCTGTACTGAGAACGGTGACTGAACCCGGCGCTGGCGTCACCCCATGACAGGAAGATAAAGCTCATTTTCTCCCGACAACGGAGCTTTCACTGTGGGCACCACAAGGCCTCAGAATGCTATTAACATGCAGAATAAACCCATATTTGCAGGTTAATAGCGTTCTGTCACGTCACAGGTTCATAAGGGTATGTGCACACGTAGAACATTTGCAGCAGATTTTTCTGCAACAAAAACCATAGAGTTGGCAGGAAAAAAAATGAGTAAAAATTGTGCTTTTTAGATGAGTTTTCTCTCATTCATTTGCAAAAACTGAGAAACAATTGACACACGGGAGAGTTGATAAAGTTTTAATGGTTCAAATCCGTAAAGGAAAAGTAGAAATTTCCTGGTACTGTTTTTTACCGTTACAACAAAAAGTGTATGGGAAGAAAAGTTAAGGAAATGACCTTGTAACCTTGCCCTTGTTGGTCTGTATGAAATCTTCTTTCCATGGTTGTCCCACTAATTCTCGGCACAGCAGTATATTAGCCTGTCTCATGTTAGACTGCCCTCGGAGGTTACGCTCTACCTTTTGTCATTGACACGAGACAACCCCCTCTCTATCCGTCAGACAGCATTGTCGGTGTCCTTGACTTGCCACTCTTCCACTGTCACATCAATACTTAACCTCATCTTCTATAGTCTCTCACCAGGACCTACAACCGCGGCGTAATCATTTATTTTGATTTTTGTTCAATATGGCAGAGAACAATGGCTGCGTGTAAGAGGAGATGATGAGTAAGATTCATCACGGTGTCCTCCTCGTCCTCGTCATAAGTCTACTTCGCGGCAGATTATATATCTTCCCAATTACCCGTTGTCTTATATCTCCTGCCCCCGTTGGCTAGATGCGCCTGTGATTACTTCTGCCCGGGCTTGGTATTTGCAGGGCCGATTTGCATGGCTTCCATCAAAGGGTTTTATTCCGTAAGAACATTGTTATTCTGAACGACACAGCGGGGACTGCGCCTTTTTTTTTCTGCAACGCAATGTACGATATAAATCATGTCACCGAAATCCACGAATCACTGAGCCAAAATAGAAAACAAGTTTCCATTTTAAAATTGTTCCTAATGACTTTTTGTCACCAGTCAGAAGACGGCTCCGCTGTAACGGCAGGAGATGCTATACATCATTTGACAAGTATTGCACTCGGAACATTAAATCATTTACATTTACGGAGGAAAACATAGGGGTGAAAATGAGCTCTATACAGGAGCACAATTAACCAGAGCTGCCGATCTCTCATGTAGCTATGATACACCAACATTTACAGCGGTGAGACCGCAGCAAAGAGGGGGGGCATCATGATGATTCGTGATCAATTAAACGGGTTGTCTCATCAATCTGGTGTAATGATCAGTTCATTGCCATGCATCTGGTTTTTGTAACCCAGATAATTCAATAAATATAGGGAAAACATAATGTATGCTTGCTTATATAGCACCATCACATATTGCAGCACTGTACAGCACTGTGCCCATTGGGACTCACTATCTAGATTCCCTATGAGTTTGTCTTTGGAGTGTGGAAGGAAAGCGGAGAACCTGGAATAAACCCACGCAAACACGGGGAGAACATACAAACTCCTTACTATGTTTTCCTTGGTGGGATTTGTACCCTGGTTCCCAGCACTGCAAAGCATCAAAGCTAACCTCTGCCGGTATAGCATTACTGTACACACTATAGCAGTATAATATTAATGCCACCCATACAAATGAATCTTTGTAATGCATTGATGGGATGGGTCGGTCCGTGAAGATCTCTCTTACAGAACAGGAGCACTCTACGTTCTAGCCAAACAGCTGTATAACATCGGATCGCACCTAGACCAATCTTAGCCTATGTGTTGTGGGTTCCGTTCTCGGGCTCCCTCCTGTGGTCCTGAATGGTACTTTGGTGAGTTCGGTCCTTGGACACCCTCTGGTGGCTTTGAGTGGAACTGCTGATCTTTGAGGTTGGCTTTCTCAGCTGCCCTCGTTTATTGCTTCTGCTGGCTTCCCTATTTAACTCTGCTCAGATCGTTAGTTCATGCCAGCTGTCAATGTCTCAGTACTGGTTCAGATCTCTCTTGGATTTCTCAGATGACCTGTCTACTCCAGCAGAAGCTAAGTCCCTGCTAGTTCATTTGTTGTTCATTGGTTTTTGAATACATTTCTCAGTACATGTTATGTTCTAGTCCAGCTTGCTATTATGATATTTCCTTGCTAGCTGGAAGCTCTAGGGGTGCAGGGTTGCACCTCCACACCGTGAGTCGGTGTGGAGGTCTTTTTGCACACTCTGCGTGGTTTTTGTAGTTTTTAATACTGACCGCATAGTTCCCTTTCCTATCCTTTGTCTATTTAGAGTAGATTTGGCCTCCTTTGCTAAAATCTGTTTTAATTCCTGTGTTTGTAACTTCCTCTTAACTCACAGTCATTATTTGTGGGGGGCTGCCTTTTCCTTTGGGGAATTTTTCTGAGGCAAGGTAGGCTTATATTTCTATCTTTAGGGGTAGTTAGCTCTTAGGCTGTGAAGAGGCGTCTAGGGAGAGTTAGGTACGCTCCACGGCTATTTCTAGTGTGTGTGATAGGATTAGGGATTGTGGTCAGTAGAGTTACCACCTCCTCAGAGCTTGTCCCAGGTTCTCCGTTTTAACCATCAGGTCAATTCCGGGGGCTCCTAACCACCAGGTCCATAACACCTATGGGCCTGTGTACATGACTGATTTTATTCCGGCATATCCAAGTCTGATCCAATATTCTTATCGCACTTGGCCATGCAACTCAATGAGTGTGAGGAAAACATCGGACTGCACTTGGATGATTTCTGAATGCAGTCCGATTTCCGTGCACTGACACAATGGAAAAGATGAAGAAATTTTGTACTCCCTCTTCACAATGTGCTCCGAACCTCTCATCTGCATAATTAGCCCAATTCTCTCAGATGAGAGAATCTATGGTCGTCTGCACAAGCTCTTAGTGGAGGGTCCTGACACCTATACATTCTAATAGGGAGTCTAAACAGTTGCCTTTATGAAACAACCCCCTTAAGATTCAAATCCTTACAATACTGATCAGAATACTGAAGTACTTTACTTACTCCCTGCTGAAAGAAACCAAACTTAAAGCATCTAGCAAAAAAATAAAAAAGTAAAATATCAATGTTTATGCCTGACAAGGTGAATATTAAATCATGAGTTTCAGATGAAAGCAGTATAAGCGGCACTGACCACTGGTAATTTCAATAAAAAAGCACTTTATATCGGTTGCAGTGCGAGAAGGAAGAAGAAGGTACTCATGCAAAACAGCTGGTGCTCATTGGCGTCTATGTCTGCAACCTTGCGACCGAAATAAAGTGCCTCATAATCAAATTGCCGGTGGTAAGTGCCACTTCTCCTGCTTTTATCTGAAACCCGTTGTCAAGAAGGGGACGCCGGACGGGGTCCCCCAGAATCCCACCGCTGCAAACAATTTGTCAAAAGATCGCAGCCAGGGGAAGTTGTATCTCAAATTCACCCGCTGATATCTTTGGAGCGAACAGCTCTCTGCTGCCCCCTATTGTCCAGACAATTGAACAATTGACCGACAATCAACGGAGAAGGCCGCAGGCTGTTTCCACTAATAGGCTGATTATCGGGAAACAAACAGTGAGTGTATAGTATTTATACCTCTGATTCCAATGCATGGAATGTATGTACTGTATATACCCCTGATACAGTCACTGCAAACTCCATGATAACCCCAGATTACTCGCTGCTACCACCAGTCATTTTTACAGACTGACTGGATGGCTGATTTCCGGTAGTATATGGCTTTGAGGCGTGGCTTACAGAACAAAAGGAACAGACCTATTACATTTTATATTTAATCCAAAACCAGGCAGTGTTTTTAAAAAATATATAAAGGATTTTACAAAGGGGACAAAACATTACAACATATACCGTACATAAAATGAAAAGGAATAACGGAAGAAACTTACTACACCGCTCACAGAGATGAGTCAACTTAGCCAAAGGAGAGCACTTCGATTGGGGATGTTCAGCAAACGGGATTCATGCATACATGATGTATAGCTCTCAACAGGAAATAAGATCATAATTCAGCGCTTGACCTTGTATCAGTATCTGAGTTACACTCAGGCACCCCACCTTGATGACCTCACTTGGGCCAGGTTGTGAGTTATTCTCCGCCCCTCAGGACTGTATGAAAATCTCAATTTATGAGATAACTTCTCTCTGGATTATCACAGAAGATTCAAGATCGCCGCCATATTTGTTATCATTTCCCAGAAACCAAACGGGACATGGCTGCTGATAGTTATCTGGCCACTATTTTGGGGCTTATAGACAGGTGTTACGGTTACTTAAAGAACATGCATCTTCTTCCCTGATTAGCCCAGAAGCTGAAAATGTATGTCCCATCTCCACCCAATTCATACAAACTCCAATATTTATAACTTTCTTTTGGAGACATAGGTCTGGGCTGGCTATTGCCCTTGCAGTAAACCACACTGTCACTTGAATTTAAAATGCATTTCCTGGAGACAAAGACCCTTCCACTTTGCTATTTACAGAATGTGTAAACACAGATACTCTATTGTTGTCCAGCCCTCTGAAAAGTGTTCTCCTGTCTCAATTACCTGTCCAAACCATAACTTTAATACAAATATAATTTGGCCTGTACTCTAAATTTAGATCGGGGTGCTGATAACAGACCGTAAAGTCTAGTAATCAGTATTGAAATCCACCGCACTCCCTGTGTGGAATATCTTAGAAACAAAAGGATTTTTTGAAACTTGCTAATTTATTCAAGTGAAAAACAGAAATCAATCAAATGTGACAGATCAAATGGTAGGCACTTGTTAAACAATCGTACAAGCGACTCAGTGATTTGACGTTTCGACCCTCCTGGGTCTTACTCTAAAGTCGCACTTAATCCAGGATTTATGAGTGGCTCTTATGGTAACGAGGATGTTATCCCTGTAGTGTCAAAGGGTAGGTACAGTCTTTTTGATACCAAGTATGGCCTAATAGTTGATTTTTCTCTGAGTATGACCTTGCGGAGGAATAGCAGCGGTGTATCAGCGTTTTGCTGCTGTTTGCATATGCGATTTAGGCTACTTTCACACTAGCGTTAACTGCAATACGTCGCAAATGCGTCGTTTTGCCGAAAATACGCATCCAGCAAAAGTTCTTGCTGGATGCGTTTTTTCGTCATAGACTAACATTAGCGACGCATTTGCGACGCATTGCCACACGTCGCGTCCGTTTTGCGACGCTTGGGCGTGTGGTAGCGGACCGTCGGGAGAAAAAAACGTTACATGTAACGTTTTTTGCTCACGACGGTCCGCTTTTTCCGACCACGCATGCGCGGCCGGAACTCCGCCCCCACCTCCCCGCACTTCCCCGCACCTCACAATGCATCTGCTGCCCCCGTTGTGCGGCGGAGACCACGCTAGCGTCGGGAACGTCGGCCCGACGCACAGCGACGGGTCGTTCCCGACGCTAGTGTGAAAGTAGCCTTAAATAGAAAGTTGGTATGTCACTGGAGACAACCTTTTTTGCAGGTGCCAATGTATCAGCCTTAAATTGCTGGCAAGTTGTATGTAGTTTAATGGATTTGCCAGTTCTGGATAAAGCGTTGTAGAGGGGTAACAGCGGCGCATCTGCGTCTTGCTGGTGGACATGTAGGCTTAGTACCCTTAGTGGATAGGGGATAGCGTTCCTGCGTCCTGTGGGAAGGCAGATGCGCCGCTGTTCCTTGTATCAAGGAAGTGTTGTATCTAGGAAGTGTTAACTTCACAATAACCTGCAGCAAATTCCCAAAATACTTGCAAAGCATTGGGGTGAAAATCAAGACCCAAACCATGCCAATCTGATGGGAAAACCAGTGGCTCCATCTGTGATGCGATGAACATGTGAAAAGTTATCCCTGTTAATGGCCAGCTGTCTATTAGACTATCGGACAAAAAGAAAAAAAAAAAAGCAGTATGGAATAAATGTGCACACTTATATGCATAAAAAAATAATAATTATACAGCAATATTCCAAGATTAAAAGCAAATAAAACAGAGTATCCACAATGACATCCAAAAGGTAATATAAACCAATAAAGGCTATATATGTAATAGCTGGGCCCTGACCCAATCTACAGGTAAATAGTATGACCAGGCATAAATCTCATACAATTGATACAAACAGGGAAATAAGACTCTACTAAATAGAGGGAAAACGAATGAATGCCATATGCAGTAAAGATGTCACAGAAGACATGGGGCTGTTGTATAGACATCACAGGGGACATGAGGCTGCTGTATAGACATCACAGGAGACATGAGGCTGCAGTATAGGCATCACAGGAGACATGAGGCTGCAGTATAGGCATCACAGCAGACATGGAGCTGCTGTATAAAGGCAGGAGATGCTGGGCCTGCATATAGACATCACAGAAGACATGAGGCTGCAGTATAGGCATCACAGGAGACATGAGGCTGCAGTATAGGCATCACAGGAGACATGGAGCTGCTGTATAAAGGCAGGAGATGCTGGGCCTGCATATAGACATCACAGGAGAGTATCAGAATATAAAATATGGTTTGAGTCTGACTGTTCTTTTTGTTCTTTTATATCTTTGTTGAAACTACCAAAGCTGTCAATCAAGCGCCTATTTTCTTCAAACATAGATTTTAAACAGGATTTATAATTAGCTATTGATTGTTCAAAGGAAACTGAATGATTATTAAGAGACAGGTTTTTGTCTGATGGACTGCTTTGAGCTGTGGTATTATTCTTTATAGACAGTGTCTCAGAATTTTTACAGATAGATGGAGTGGACTCATGACAGGCAGTTATAAATTCAGAGGAGCTGTCACTTTTAACACCAAAAGCTTCCCCTTTCTTTGATGGTACTAAGAATGGTCCCTCCAGAGTCGCATCTATATATAATCGTCTAAGGTCCACTTCCGTCTGTTTGTCTGTCCGTCCCGGAAATCCCGCGTCGCTGATTGGTCGCGGCTGGCTGGGTGCAACCAATCAGGCAGGCATAGTCCGGCCGCGAATTGGCCCCTCCCTATTGCCCTCCAGTCAGTGCCCCCTCCATAGTCCCCTCCAGTCAGCGCACACATAGCGTTTTAGCAGTCCTTAAAACAGACTGCATTACACCGCGGCACAACACGGTGTAACTTAGTCCGTTAACACTGCCATTAACCCTGTAAGTGTGAGCAACCTTTTACTATAGATGCTGCCTATGCAGCATCAATAGTAAAAACATATAATGTTAAAAATAATAATAAAAAAAATCATATTCTCACCTTCCGGCATCCGCGGCAGCCTTTTCTGCTCCTCGCAACGCTCCGGTCCCAAGAATGCATTGCAGCAATGACCCCAGATGACGTAGCAGTCTCGCGAGACCAGTACATCATCACAGGTAATTGCTGCAAGGCATTACTGGGAACGGAGCGTCGTGAAGAGCATCGCTAAAGGCCTGGGCAGGATCCGGGGGCCCCCGGAAGGTGAGTATATAACTATTTTTTATTTTAATTCTTTTTTAACAGGGATATGGTGCCCACTAGGGTTGAGCGAAACGGGTCGTTCATTTTCATAAGTCGCCGACTTTTGGCAAAGTCGGCGTCTCATGAAACCCGACCCGATCCCTGTGTGGGGTCGGCCATGCGGTACGCGATCTTGGCGCCAAAGTCGCGTTTCGTATGACGCGTTTAGCGCCATTTTTTCAGCCAATGAATGAGCGTGGGCAGAGTGATGACATAGGTCTTAGGGGAGTGAACGCCTATCGTCATGTTATCGCTTGTGCGCAGTAGGGATTTGGAATGTGCAATATGAAATTTTCTGTGCTGGGACGGAGGGGAGAGAGAGAGAGAGAGAGAGAGAGAGAGAGAGAGAGAGAGAGAGAGAGAGAATTAAAAAAATAAAATAATAATTTCCTTCATTGGGTTTCGTGTTTCGGCCGAAACCCGATTTTTCACGGTGGTCGGCCGATTTCACTCGACTCGACTTTTAAGACAGTCGGGTTTCACAAAACCCGACTCGACCCTAAAAAACTAAAGGTCGCTCAACCCTAGTGCCCACATTGCTATATACTACGTGGGCTGTTATATACTACGTCGCTGTGCTATATACTACAAGGCCTGTGCTATATACTACGTGGCTGTGCAATATACTACATGGCTGTGCAATATACTACGTGGCTGTGTTATATACTATGTGGGATGTGTTATATACTGCATGGGCTGTGCTATATACTATGTGGGCTGTGCTATATACTACGTGGCTGTGCAATATACTATGTGGCTGTGCTATATACTACATGACTGTGTTATATACTATGTAGCTGTGCTATATACTACGTGGGCTGTGTTATATGCTACATGGGCTATGAGACTCTTTCGCAAGGGACCCTCAAAAACCTGGAGCTGGCCCTGGCTTCACTGATTGATTGTTCGCGGCCAGCCAGGCACGACCAGCGACAGACGCAGACCGGCCGCGAATTGGTGCGGGATTTGAACCACGCTTCGCTAATTGGTCGCGCCCTGCCAGCCAAATCCTGTGTATTCATTGCATTATTCTGAAATCTTCATAAATAAACTACATACATATTCTAGAATACTCGATGCGTTAGAATCGGGCCAGCATCTAGTTAAATATAAATATTGTCCCATTTCCCTGCAACCCCCCATTGGAGGATGTAGTAACACTTAAAGGTAATATACCTTCCGCATTATATTAATAATTAATAGGATTCTTTGATCCAGAAGAAGGCTGCACCTCATTATATTCTGATAGCGACTTTTCACTTACCGCTTCACATAGTTGCTGATTTGAAGCATCTTTAATGAGATTGGCAGGTTTTGGGAAGGATTTCTCCCCTGTCTCAGAATGTCCCAACCGATCACCAAGCTGTACATCCTCTGTGCTATCAGGAGGAAATCCTTCTGGCAAGCGATGCTGTTGTTGGGAGTTCCCCTCCAACACCGTCTTTGTCGCAAACACCTGACTTTTACTGATACCTGCAGCCGCAGGTACAAACATCTTTGCATCGTGCTGAAGGCTGCTTCCAAGATGCCTGGCTATGGATGGTGATCTGACAGGTCCGTGCAGCGACGGAGCAGGAAGCTCTGCTCCAGCTTTCCCCATCTGGGGCTCAGCCGCGGTATTTACCTTGATCTCCCGGAGCTTCTTTAACCCCTTAGTGACGGAGCCAAATTTTTTAAATCTGACCAGTGTCACTTTATGTGGTAATAACTCTGCAACGCTTCAACAAATCCCAGTGATTTTGATATTGTTTTTTCGTGACACATTATACTTTATGATAATGGTAAATTTAGGTCAATGTGTTTTGTGTTTATTTATAAAAAATATCAACAATTTGAGAAAAATGTTAAAAAATTAGCAATTTTCAAAATTTGAATGATTATCCCTTTAATCCAGATGGTCATACCACAGCAAACCATTAATAAATAACATTTTGCACATGTCTGCTTTACATCAGCACCATTTGTAAAATGTTATTTTATTTTTCTAGCATTTTAGGAGGATTAAAAATGTAGCAGCAATTTTTCATGTTTTCAAGGAAATTTTCAAAATGTATTTTTTTAGAGACTTATCCATGTTTGAAGTGACTTTAGGGGTCTCATATATTGGGAATCCCCCAAACGTGATACCATTTTTAAATCAGCACCCCCTGACGTATTAAAAACTGCAGTCAGGTAGTTTATTAACTCTTCAGGTGCTTTACAGGAATTAATGCAAAGTGGCATGACTGAAATGAAAATGTGTATTTTTATCACCTAAATGTCTCTAACTTCTGAACAGATTACTACTGCCGTTAGATTCTTAGGCCGCTATTTGGTTGTGAATTGCCATGAGAAACATCAGGACCACAAAATCATGATCTGAGGGCACCAATTTGGATAAAGAGGAAACCCTCATACTCTGTTAACCATTTATAATGATGTAGTCACTATTGACAGCAGCATCTAAGGGGTTAAACAGATATGGATGGTGCAAACACTGATCGTGGCTGATGCAGCAAGTTGTCAGCTATAGTGGACAGCCGACAGCTGCTGGATTGTCACCTGTATGGGGAGGCTATTCTCTTATATCTCAGGTCAGTTAAAAGACGTATTGGCTGTCACAGCGTCTGGAGCAGGAGCCACGTAGAGCACAGGAAACTTCACCACTGATGTCTCTGGGGTTATCTGGACTCCACTGAATCTCGAGTTCACCGGCTTGTAGTTTAGATCAGCTGCTTGAAATGCTAACTTAGCTTGTTAACCTCCAGGATGGAGATGGCCCACGTAGGAGGTTTTCCCAGAGCTTCTCTGTCCTGGCAAAGGATTTTTTCTCCATGCTGTTCCCATTCCATTTGAGGGCTGTTTCCATCCATTTCAGCCATTTGCCTGTTCCCTCCCCCCAGGGTCTTCCAAAAAAATGCTTGAGTCTCCCATTGACTTCCATTATACTATTACTCAAATTGACCCCGTCCAAGCGTCCAGCCTGCTCAACTCAAATACCGAGCACTAAAGACTATGTGTACTCGGTCTCTTGGTAGACTGTGCCGATTCAAATTCTATTATGGCAATAGCCATCTCTAGGGTATTGTTTCACGCTAGGAGATTCTTGGACTTGCACTGGCTAGACCAATCCTCTCCAACATTGGAAGACTTGAAATCTAAAATAAATAAAAACTATCTGTTCAGAAAGGGGAGCGTGTACACCAAAAGAAATGCAGTAAGAAAACTTGTAAAAATCTGGGAATGTTGGTTGTCCGCACCAGGAATTGCTTCTGTGGACTTACTCAGGATTACTATAGCAGATCGACTACTTCTATGGTCAACATAATCTCATGTCATAGATGATGGTTTTCTCATGGATAATATCTATATATGTGTTGGGAAAAATATAATCATTTTAATGCCTTGCCTCCATGTTAAATAACATTTGTTCGAACACCCGACCTTTCCATGAGATTCATGTATTTATTTTGACATTGTCTTTCTATACATGTAACTTGCGACATGTTGGTTTATGAAAATCATTTATGTACAATTTGGGCTGTGTTATTGTAATGTACTTTACTATTGTTTTGTTTCAAAATGTGAACAATTTGAGACTGGTAATATGCTTTTCACAATAAAAAAACACATCAGATTTAAAGAAAATTATTTTTATTGAAAAATTTCTCATTATTATACAAACAGATATTCTATTTTTAATACATGTACAAAGAGATATTAAAATCAAGCGAAAGACAAAGGAATTATATTTTCTTCCACAGTATCTCACCCTTATTACCATTTCATTATCACCCATTATGTAAGCTAGCTATGCTCCTGCCTATCGTGAAATGACCCCTGTTGACAGCCCATACTTCATGAAGTACACAGCTAGTCTGCATAGATCATGGGATGTCAGACATCCATTCCTGGCTGCCTTAGGGTATGAGTCCACATTCAGGTTTGCTTCAGGCTTTGGTCAGGATTTTATGCAGGTAAAATCTTGACCAAAACTGCACCTGGGGTCACTGGCAGGTCACCTGCGGTGTTCCTGAGTGTTTTGCTCATTGTAGCAACATGCTGCGTTCTGAAAAAACGCAACGCATGTGGTTTTTGCGGGAAAAACGCATGCGTTTTTTAATGCACAGTGGAGACGGGATTTCATGAAATCCCCTCCACTATGCTGTAACATCTGGACGCTGCGTTTTTGACGCTGCGGCTCAGCGCTGCGTCAAAAACGTCTGAACGAGGACACATACCCTTATAGTTGCCACTTCATCTAATCATTTCCTACACTTTATTAAAGTATACACACAAATACATTAATTCTTATCTAATAGGATGACGACAGCTGTCCAGACCTGCATCCCACCACAAGGACCACTCCGGAGTAATCCCTGGAGAATGAAATCGTCCTCGCTGACCAAGTGAGGCACTACACGCCCCCCTGTGGTCTCAGGGCATTGACTCTTCTAAAGAGTGCTGCTCAAACTGTTGGGGTGCAGCTGTGGGACCCTATTTTCAGAGATGATGTCCTCCACCCAACTCTCAAAAAGCTGAAAGGGTCTTCAGGAGAGATGGATAGTCGAGCTAGGCTATCAGACGGTCACCTCTGTAGCTGTAGTGTCATCCATCCTATGGTTCCAATCAGGTGCGGACATACCATTGGTGAAACCTGTGCACATGAGCCCAAGAGGTAAGGCGGCTCATTTCCACCTCCACAGCAAATGGAATTGTGCATTGTGATGAGCTATTGGGCTGCAAATGGCTCATATATTGTTCTTGCACAGGGGTCCTCTTCTGTCTGTGTCCACCAGTCGTCCTATTGTATAATTCATTTCCTGCAATAAGAAACACATGACATAAATAAATCAAAATCAATACAATCAGTGCTATCACTACTACTATGGGCTTTAGCAAAGTCAAGAGTATATTGATTAAACAAACTCAAATGGACCCCATCCATGAGAAGAGATTCCTTCCCTCTTTGAATAAATCTCTGGCTTTTTGTTGCAGCTCCTTTACTTTATGCTCGTTTGTCGCAATTGAATTATGTGCATCTTCAATCTTGTAGCAGCATCCAGCGTTGGACTGGAGTACCTTGGGCCCACCAGAGAAAAATCTTTCTTAGGGCCCACCATGCAGTTATGTAAAAATACCACACGGGAGGGACACATCCTCTATACACTGCACAGCACAGGACTCATCCTCTATATACTGCACCACACGGGACTCTATATCCCACTGGCCATATTCCACTGCTTCTGGCAACTAAGAGGACCAAAGCTATGACACAGTTGCAGAAGACAGCGACTGTTACGTATTTTATTACACACAGGGAACTTACTGATACCACTCTGGTGGTGAAATAAAAAAATACCCCTAAGTAATGCTTTAATACTTTATGAAAGTATTGCAATGTGCCATAATTATCTGATGTTGTACCGTGCACAGCTAATTAAAGTTATATGTCATTTTACAGAAAATATTATATTGCTTGACATGTGTGTATAGATATAAATATATATACACACACAGCCCACCAGAGTCCAGGCTTATAGCTCTCCTAGACTCCAATTACCGGTACAGAACCCAACACTGTAGAATGTAATGTCATTTTACAGCACTGGCTCCGGTACAGATATGGAAATAAAGAAGACAAAGCAGGACACAAGACTAATGCAGAGTTAGGCCTCATTCGCACTTTCGCATTTTGGTCGCCATTTAGCATTGGGATTTGTAAGACAAAACCCAGAGCTGAAGCTACACAGAATATAATAGAAAGATTCACATTTATTCTTCAAATTACTGACGAAAACATGTCAGTGCAGATGAGGCCTAATAAGCAGCTCACCACACAGACCAGGAACTACATTTTATGGCTCGCTCACACGAGCGTATAACACGGCCGAGAGCTATGTGATGTTGTATCGGATAGCACTGGGCCCAGTGTTCTACTATGGGATAGTGCAGATGTGCAATTATTAATGGCAGCATGGTGCAAGTGTATCCGATATTCAGATGACACGTACCCGTACAAGTCTATAGGTGCGTGCAGTAGTGTAACTAGCGATAGGGGCAGAGGGTGTTGTTGCCCTGGGCCCCCCGCTCTGAGGAGCCCACCTGGAGCTACACTACATATAACTGTATCACTGCGCCCAGCGTGCCAATACAGATAAACTCAGCGACAAAGCGGGGAGAGTTTGAGCAGAGTGACATTACCATAATCGGACCAATTCTTTTGCTTGAGAGAATCAATGGCCGTGGGAACGAACCCTAAACCTCACATGATTGAAGATGTAGAGAACCCGGTTCCTAAATGTGAACAGCAAGAAAACAATGACATCCCATCTGTAAAAACATGAATGATCATTATTAATACTGGAAACAGGGGCACTACTCACAATTCTGAGGCGGAGATCTCAAAATTGAACTCACCCGTTAGATTGTCTGGGGTCGGCTCACTATGGTAGGGAAAAGATAGAAGTGAGTAGAAAAGAAAATACAGGTCAAGCTCCTGACATAATGACATTAGGCTTCCTATAGATTTACTGTACTGACTGATCTCAAAATATGTCTGTGTATGGTACATTACTAATAGGAAATAGTTCATTAACGTAACATATAGTAACATAGTTAGCAAGGCCGAAAAAAGACATTTGTCCGTCCAGTTCAGCCTATATTCCGCCAGAATAAATCCCCAGATCTACGTCCTTCTACAGAACCTAATAATTGTATGATACAATATTGTTCTGCTCCAGGAAGACATCCAGGCCTCTCTTGAACCCCTCGACTGAGTTCGCCATCACCACCTCCTCAGGAAAGGAATTCCAGATTCTCACTGCCCTAACAGTAAAGAATCCTCTTCTATGTTGGTGGAAAAACCTTCTCTCCTCCAGACGTAAAGAATGCCCCCTTGTGCCCGTCACCTTCCTTGGTATAAACAGATCCTCAGCGAGATATTTGTATTGTCCCCTTATATACTTATACATGGTTATTAGATCGCCCCTCAGTCGTCTTTTTTCTAGACTAAATAATCCTAATTTTGTTAATCTCTCTGGGTATTGTAGTTCTCCCATCCCCTTTATTAATTTTGTTAACCCTTTCATGATGGGGAAATTTTCCAGTTGTGCGCCCTAATTTTGTACTTCCTTTTTTTTCAAGAGCCATCCTTTTTTTTATTTTTATGTCCATATAGACCAGGAGTGGGCAATTAATTTTCCCAAGGGGCCACATGACAGACCGTGACTGTTGTGGAGGGCTGAACCAATAGGCCGAAATTAACTCTGCTCAATTTTAATATTGATATATTAAAATTATTATACTATTGATAATTTTATTAATATTAATTGTATCACTTAATATTGAGCAGAATTAAGTATGCTGACATCCCCCTATATATCGTTTGAACCCGAGCACAGCCCCATCTGTATATCGTGTGAGCCCACCAACATCCCCTTATATGTGGCATGAGCCCCACACAGCCTCCCCCATATGCGACATAAGCCCCACACAGCCTCCCCATATACTGTATGAGCCCCATATACACTGCATGTTGCCCCATAGCCTCCCCATGTGCAGCATGTCACCCCTATATGCAGCACCAAGTGCCACGTCGCCCTCATATGCAGCACCATGTGCAGCATGTCACCCCCCATGTGTGCAGCACCATGTCACCCCCCATGTGCAGCACCATGTCACCCCATGTGTGCAGCACCATGTCACCCCATGTGTGCAGCACCATGTCACCCCATGTGTGCAGCACCATGTCACCCCATGTGTGCAGCAGCATGTCACCCCATGTGTGCAGCACCATGTCACACCCCCATAGCCTCCCCATGCACACCCAAATAGCCTATACACATGAGAGAGAAAAAATTAACCCCACATACTCACCTCGGTCCCGTTCCCTGGCGCACTGCTTGTCTCCCCGCCTCCGGTGCGCTGACTCTTCGATGTACATAGCTGACGCAATGAAGTGACGTCATTGCGTCAGCTGTTTCACACGCTGATTGGTGGAGGAATTGGCTGGAGGCCCCTCCTCCACCAAAGGAGTCAGCGGCGCAGCGCAGAGCCACAGATGGAGAGACAGCAAGCGGGCGAGCACTGTGCGGCCCATGGACCTCTGATTTCCAGCCCCATGGCTGTCTTGGTCCATGGGCCGGACTGAGACAGCCAGAGGGCCTGATGTGGCCCCTGGGCCTCACTTTGCCCAGGTCTGATATAGACATCGGAGGGCTTGTTTTTTGCAGGACGAGTTATACTTTTGAATGATACCATTGATTTTTTTACACATAGTGTACCTGAAAGAGGGAAACAAATTCCAAGTTCAGTGAAATTGTGAAAAAAAAAAATTAATTCTGACTTTTTGCTTTTAATTGTTTTTACGGTCAGCATTGTGTGGTAAAATGACCTTGCAATATCATTCTGCTCATGAGTATGATGACGGCGTTACCAAACGTCCATTTTTTTAATTATTTTAGTAGTGAAAAGAAATAGAAATTTGAGAAAAAAATGTTTTTGTGTCACCATCTTATGAGACCAGTAATGTTTCTATTTTTCGGAGCTGTGTGATAGCTTTTTTTTTGCAGGGGTAGATGATGTTTTCATTAGTACAATTTTAGGATAGATGTGACTTTTTGATCGCTTGTTACAGTTTTTTTGTGAAATTGTGGCAACCAGAAAAATTGTAGTTACTTACCGATAACGGTATTTCTCTGATCCCATGATGGCACCACGGAGAGAGGGGTCTGCCCCCAGGGACAGGAAACCTACAGGTGAAAAAGGGCGTACCTCTCTCCCGCATCAGTTGGTTTACAGAGCCTTATACAGAACTTCAGCTGCAACTCAACGTTTTCCAAATGAAACGTAATTAAATTAACTTAACAGAGGCACCGTGACTAAAGCTAATTATTAATACATTATAATGTGCACACCTGTGTGTGAAAAAGGGAGGGAATATACGGGTGCCATCATGGGATCAGAGAAATACCGTTATCGGTAAGTAACTACAATTTTCTCTATCCCCATGATGGCACCACGGAGAGATTTGCATAGATTGTAACTCTTAGGGAGGGACCACTGCCTCTAGAACCCTTCGCCCAAAGGTGAGATCAGAGGAGGTCAAGTCTAAACGGTAATGTTTGAAAAATGTAGACTGGGAAGACCAAGTGGCCGCTCTACATATCTGTTGTATTGAAGCGCCAGCTCTCTCCGCCCAGGATGATGCCACTGCTCTGGTTGAAAGAGCCTTTATATTCTCCGGGATGGACGTCCCGCCAGAAGAGTAGGATAGGGCGATGGCATCTCTTATCCACCTCGCTAACGTGGCTTTCGATGCTTTTTGTCCCTTCCGTGGACCCTGGAAGCAGACAAACAGAGCCCTATCCTTCTTGCACTCCTTAGTGGCTGAAAGATATTGGGCTAGACATCTTTTTACATCTAGGGTATGCAGTGTTTTTCCCCCCTCATTTTTGGGGTTGGGACAAAATGAGGGCAGAGAGATCTCTTGTGTCCTATGGAATTGTGACGCGATTTTAGGGAGGTAAGCCGGGTCAGTTTTAAGAATGACTCTATCGTCGAGGATTTGAGTAAAGGGTGGACATGCAGATAATGCTTGTATATCGCTGACGCGGCGGGCAGAGGTTAGGGCCACTAGGAGTGCGCCAGAGCTACTGGGCCCCCCCGGGGATCGATTGAGCAGAATGTTTTTACCTTCTGGTTTCGACTGTTCGCAAATAAATCTATTTCTGGCTGTCCCCATGCTGTAAACTGAAGGTTCCTGAAGGTTTCCTGTCCCTGGGGGCGGACCCCTCTCTCCATGGTGCCATCATGGGGATAGAGAAAAAGGAAATTTCACATTCTTGAATTTTTTTCTGATTAGGCTCCGTTCACACGTTGCGTTTTTGCTTCGTTTTTTGATGAAAATTTTCAGCTGTGTTTTACAGTAGCAGCAAAATCTTTGATTTCAGAAATTACATGCACACAGCTTGATTTTTTTTGTCCTCAGTATTGCAGAATGCCTCATGTCACTTCTTGCTGCAGTTTTTCAGCGTTTTAGTAGTGTTTTTCACCTATTGAAAGCAATATGTAGTGCAAACAAACGCTGCAAAACGCAGTAAAAACGCAATGTGTGAACATAGCCTTACGGTGTTTACTGATCGGGTTAATTGTTTTTATATTTTGATAGAACTGATCTTTTTAATTTTTTAAACATCTTTATTTTCAATGGGGTACAAGGGGGATGATTTGAACTTTAAGGTATTTTTTTTTTTCAATTTTTAAATTTTCACTGTTATTGTTATTGCCCTTCGGGGACTTAAAGATGCGATAGTCTGATAGCCCGTGCTATATAGAGTGATGCCAGAGCATTGCTGTATATTGCAGAAATCACAGTCTCCTTTGGTGTTTCACAGGAGTTCTGTAATGACAGGCACAGCGGTCATCAGCTGACCCCTTGCTGTCATGGCAATCCATCGGCGACCCGCGATCACATAACAGGTGCGCCGATGGGCAAAAGAATGATGCGCACGCATGTCGGCGCCACATGTTAAATGCAGCAGTCAGAGATTGACAGTGGCATCTAACATGTGCCATACATGTAAGGCGGATGTCATGAAGGGGTCAAATACCTGAGGGTCCCCTCCCCACTGTGTCACGTAATTTCCTGAGGCTGAGGGCCCCTTCCCCAGATGGGAAATGTTGGGAGAGGTGAGACCCACGGTAAATTAAGAGACAGTGCGGAAGGGGGACCACAGGAAATTAAACATTTTCTATGGGGGACCCCCACCTTGTGTCACCTTTAGATTGCATGGGGGGGCCTCCACTAACTACCTCAGTGGCTGGAGAACTATGCTGCATACTGCCTGCAGGCATCATCTATGTTACTTACACATTACTGCCTGCAGCCAGTCATAAATGTCCCTCAGCTCCAGTCTCCATCAATATATTGCTGTGCTGCTTGTGCAGGACAGCCGACCAATCACAGCACAGATCATTGCCTGAGGTGTGCTGTGAGGTCACACAAAGAAAACTAATGCTGATTGGCTGCATATTAGCCAATCAGCATTAGACCACCTCTGTCCACACTTTATGATGAAGAGCCGGAGACCCAGTGCAAGAAACAGGTGACTGTGGTGGGTCATCTGCTGCGTGCATGTGTCTCTCCTCTCTGACTCTGCCTCACACAGTCAGCTGTGCCTCTGACTGTGCTGGCTAAAGTGAGGTCGGCACACACTCCTGCTGCGCACGGGCCCGGCTCTTAGCAGATCAATGGAAGTCGGCAGTGCCAGCAGGTGATGTGAAGGAGCTGCCGCGCGGCTGCACGTCACATCATTTGTTCCATACAGCCTGCGCACCGATGACGGCTATAAAACAAAGTGGGCACCGCTCGGTGTATACTACTGGCATGCAGGGCAGGGAGAAATTAAGGAGGCAGGAGCTGGGAGCGGGGCCCACCGGAGGATTCTCCGGTGTCCCGGTGCCCCAGTCCGACCCTGGTTAAAAGTGTTTGTGTAAATATCTTTGTTACAAGTTTAAAACAATGGACAATGGAGTAATGGACGGTCCCTGCCGTTTTAAGTTTGCACCCACTGAACTGGGAGTCATGAACTGTGCATGACCGAAACTTTCGCAACGTTCAAGTGTTCTCAACTCCCATAAAGGGAAGCACTGTTATATTTACTTGTTCATAGTGTTTAATTGTTTATGATATTTCAAAATTTTATGTGTTTTCTGCTAACATGTATTGTCGTTCTTATTTTCCCAGTCTGGGAGTACTGGATTTAACCGGGGGGAGTGCAGCGCCCCAGAGTCCTGGTCGTTGCAGTAATGTCGCTCTGCCACTAAGGGGAGTGATGTTACGTCTGATTGCACTAAAGGAGTTCACCTGACCAGGTATCACACACACACTACACTTCACACTCCGGCCACCAGGGGGAGTGGTTCTATCTAGCAGGCCACTCCTCACGCTCTGGTAAAACTGGGGGTTGGACAGGAAGTCAGGGGGAAAGCAGCCCGGGAGAGTTCGGGAGAGGACCTGTCAGGGGTGGGATCCTGACAGCGGCTAGCGAAAAGGAGATCGTTACGGAGCCGTGCTTGAGTAATATAGCGGCAGGCTTCTTAGAAAGGACACGAAGCGAGGTATATTGTGGAGAAGTGAGATCACAGTACAAAGAAGAATAGAACCAGTAGGAGTCGTGCCTTAAGATCGTGGCAACATCCTACTGAGGCGCATAGCCGGTGGCCGGGGCACCGAGGAAGTAACAGACTCTACGCATTACTTCGAACCACGGCAGGACAGTTAACTTCAGGTTGGTTGTCTCACCCTTTTTACACCTAACAAAGACAACGGAGGCAATTGTGGGAGAGGGGCGTCTCTAGGGTCCCAGAATAACTCCAGGCCTACCCCGTCATACGGGTGCGTCCTAGCCATATCATCTGGGGTACAGAGAGAGAAAGAACATCAGACACAGACACAACAGTTGTGAGGACTATCCCGTGGTGCTCAGCAGGGAGGTACTACAACACACAGGCGCTAGAAGGTAGGCACTGATTTCCACCTGCAAAGGGAACTCTGGATGTGCCTTCGGACCGGCCAGTCTCAGCCAGCCCTGTTAGCAGTGCTCTGGATTGCGGACCCTGATGCCTTCAGTAAAGAGACTGCAACCCTGTGTCCTCGTTATTCATCGCGACTTGCACCACCATCACACCTTTCATTGGACGCCCCTTAGCAGGGTCACGGACCGGGTCTAGCCACCGTGACAACCCCAGGACTGAGACTGAGAGGCCCGGTATCGAGTACCCCGCAGCCGTGCGTCTGGGGGCGCTCCAGCTCCGCCCCCCTCTTGCCACGAGACAGAGGCCCAGCAGCCGCCGACGGGGCCCGCCCGGCGGTAGGATTCCTCCCAGGCGGGGGCCTGCTGGCCCTGCTACTCACCAGCGCCTGGCCTGGAGGGTCCCTAGAGGGGCTCCTGCGCCTGCGGAAGGCCCTGGGAGCCATATCAGACGACAGCCTTTCCGTGCACGCCGCTCCGGCGGTGAAGAAGCCGCCGCTACCGCGCCCCCACCGAGGATCCCAGACACCTGCGCCTCCAACCAGCCATCAGGGTGCGAAGCAGCCGCAGCCCTGAGGCTCTCCAAGACCCTGTCCACAGCCGACATGGTAAGTGCTGCTGCTTCAGGGAACGGAGAGCGGGAACTGACAGGCCCCTCCCCCAACTAGCCCCATAATAACCCTCTCCATAATACCCTCCCCTTAATTACCCTAAATACCCACCTCCAACCCACTGTCATGCTGGCCTCCGCTCAGGCCTTGGGCGGCCTTGCTCTGGACATTTCTTGTGGCGCTGCTGTAGTGTTCGTGGTGCATGTGGCGCTGCTGTAGTGTCCGCGTGGCGCTGCCGTAGCGTCGGTGCGCGTGGCGCTGCCATAGCGTCTATGCGTGTGGCCCAGCTGTAGCGTCAGTTCACGTGGCACTGCCGTAGTGTCGGTGCGCGTGGCGCTGGCACTGCTGTAGTGTCGGTGCGTGGGCGCTGCCGTAGTGTCCGCGGTGCGTGTGGCGCTCCTGTAGTGTCCGTGGTGCATGTGGCACTGCTTTAATGTCCGGTGCGTGGGCGCTGCTGTAGTGTTCGCGGTGTGCGTGGCGCTTCCGTAGTCTGTTCGTGTGGCGTTGCCGTAATGTCGGTGCTTGTGGAGCTGCCGTAGTGTCGGTGCGTGTGGCACTGCTGTAGTGTACGCGGTGCGTGTAGCACTGCTGATGTGTCCACGGTGCGTGTGGCGCTGCTGTAGTGTCTGCGGTGCGTGTGGTGCTGCTCTAGTGTCCGCGGTGCGTGTGGCGCTGCTGTAGTGTGCGTGTGGCACTGCTGTAATGTGCATGTGGCGCTGCTGTAGTGTCCGCAGTGTGTGTGGCGCTGCTGTAGTGTTCGCGGTGCATGTAACGCTGCTGTAGTGTTCGCGATGCGTGTAATGCTGCTGTAGTTTTCACTATGCGTGTGGCGCTGCTGTAGTGTCCGCGGTGCGTGTGGTGCTGCTGTAGTGTTTGCGGTGCGTGTAACGCTGCTGTAGTGTTCGCGGTGCGTGTAACGCTTCTGTAGTGTCCGTGGTGCATGTGGCACTGCTTTAATGTCCGGTGCGTGGGCGCTGCTGTAGTGTTCGCGGTGTGCGTGGCGCTTCCGTAGTGTCGGTGTGCGTGGCGCTGCCGTAGCATCTGTTCGTGTGGCGTTGCCGTAATGTCGGTGCGTGTGGAGCTGCCGTAATGTCAGTGCACGTGGCGCTGCCGTAGTGTCAATGCGTGTGGCGTTGCTGTAGTGTCCGCAGTGCGTGGCGCTGCTGATGTGTCCACGGTGCATGTGGCGCTGCTGTAGTGTCTGCGGTTCCGCGGTGCGTGTGGCGCTGCTGTAGTGTGCGTGTGGCGCTGCTGTAATGTGCATGTGGCGCTGCTGTAGTGTCCGCAGTGTGTGTGGTGCTGCTGTAGTGTTCGCGGTGCATGTAACGCTGCTGTAGTGTTCGCAATGCGTGTAATGCTGCTGTAGTGTTCGCGGTGCGTGTAACGATGCTGTAGTGTTCGCGGTGCGTGTAACGCTGCTGTAGTGTTCGAAGCGTGTAACGCTGCTGTAGTGTTCACGATGTGTGTGGCGCTGCTGTAGTGTCCGCAGTGCGTGTGGCGCTGCTGTAATGTGCATGTGGCGCTGCTGTAGTGTCCGCAGTGCGTGTAACGCTGCTGTAGTGTTTGCGATGCGTGTAACGCTGCTGTAGTGTTCGCGATGTGTGTGGCGCTGCTGTAGTGTCTGCGGTGCGTGTGGCACTGCTGTAGCGTTCGCAGAGCATGTGGCTCTGCTGTAGTGTCCGCGGTGCGTGTGGCGCTGCTGTAGTGTCCGGTGCGTGTGGTGCTCCTGTAGTGTCCGCGGTGCCTGTGGCGCTGTAGTGTGCGTGTGGCGCTGCTGTAGTGTTCGTGTTGCGTGTGGCGCTGCTGTAGTGTTCGTGGTGTGTGCAGGTGATGGGGAGGCACAGATCAGCCACTGTGGAGATGTCAAATACCGGTAGGCTTTTTAAAAAAAAAATAAAAATAATAATAAATTATTATTATTATTATTATTTTGTTTGAGATAAAGGGGGTTTTCATAACAATATACCTGAAAACAATTTTTTTGTTTCATTTTCACTTTATTTTTTTTAATTCCCCTTATGGGCTTCACGGTTGCGGTGTGTAGTAAATATCCGTCCCCTATGGACCCCTCCTCAGGATCAGCTCCTTTTTTGGGGTAGGGCAGTTGTAAGGACTGGGGGGATGGGGATTTTGAGTTTTTATTTTCCTGACCTAGAAACCAAACCAATAACCTAGAAGGTTCGTCGCCCTCATGATTGAGTCTCCTCTTCTGGCTTACACATGTGGCCCCTATGGCGGACACATGGACCGTCCTTTGCTCTTTGTAGCCGTACTCACAGCATTTTTGTGACTTTCCAGCTCCCGAACGGCATCTCATATCACATGGGAACCTACCAGGACCGGCTCGGGAAGCTCCAGGAGCACCTGCGGCAGCTCTCCATCCTCTTCCGGAAGCTGAGGTTGGTGTACGATAAGTGCAACGAGAACTGCGCTGGGCTGGAGCCGGTGTCGGTAGAGGTACGTGATGCTGACTGATCACATTAGTGCCTATGGGTAGTGGTCCTGAACCCGAAAGATCGCACCCTGGTCGCTCCAGGTTGTGGGACTCGAGGGTGCACAGATTTTCTGAAAGGAGACGCTGCCAGACACCTGTTACCACCTATGAGAGCAAGAGGAGTAGGCATGTTGAGCTTCAACATATCTGATCCGCAACATCATCCACCCCTTTAATTGTCAGTATTGCTTTGAAAACACATGCGCTCTCAGCCGAGTGGAGCGTCCACGTGTGCAGGGAGTCGGGTGTACATAACTGTTGGCTGAACGATCCAGATTAGATTAAGTCCCATTCAGGACCTGCATCTATTGGTGTGGGGAGCGGATTTTGCTGTCGGGGTTAGAGGAAGAGGCGGCTGGAGTTAGAGGAAGAGGCTGACAGAGTTAGAGGCTGGCAGAGTTGAAGGAATTGGCTGGCGGGGTTAGAGGAAGAGGCTGGTGGAGTTAGAGGAAGAGGCTGGCCGAGTTAGAGGCTGGCGTAGTTAGAGGAAGAGGCTGGCAGAGTTGAAGGAAGGGGCTGGCGGGGTTAGAGGAAGAGGCTGGCGGAGTTAGAGGCTGGCAGAGTTAGAGGAAGAGGCTGGCGGGGTTAGAGGAAGAGGCTGGCGGGGTTAGAGGAAGAGGCTGGCGGGGTTAGAGGAAGAGGCTGGCAGAGTTAGGCCTCTTTCACACTAGCATTTTTCTGTGGACGTCTAAAAGCGTCGGTGCGACGCATCGACGGATGCATCGCAAATAGTGAAACACGCACACAACGCATACAGTATTACGACGGATCCGTCGTAGATCCGCTAGACGGTTCCGTCAAAAAACTGGATCCGTTTCATCCATTGTGTCCGTTTTTACTATCCGTTTCATCCGTTTTTATGACGGATCTGTTTTCCCTGCCTAAAAAAATGGGAGTCTCCTTATGTGATTGGCTACTGGAAAATATGGAAAACTATATATTGAATGTTTTTACAGCCCATCTTTGAAAGGGTTTAGAGAAAGTGGCAGCGATGGAGCAAGTACTTGTGAGGATTGCAAATGTTGTAACCGATGTGATTTTCGAGACAAATCGCCTGGATATTATGGTTCGGGACAAGGAGGCGGCAGCAGAAAGACGGAGGATGCTTCAACCTCAACGTCGCAGAATATGGATTCATCCCATTAATGCAGTGCGGATGACCCGGGGTGTATACTCTACTTTGCACATGGAGTTGCGCCAGAACCCGCAAAAATTTTTTAATTACCTTCGGATGAGGATGGAGCATTTTGATTTGTTGCTGGAACAAGTTGGGGATTCCATCAAAAGGCAGGACACCCGCATTAGGCTTTCCATTTCACCGGCAGAGCGGCTGATGGTGACCCTGCGGTAAGCTCTTTTTTTTTCTTTATCATTGTTCACATCAGCAATGAACATGCTCCACAAAATACTGCGCTTTAACACTGCGTTTCATTTTCAGGAGCATATTAATTTTTTTACTGTTTGTGGCCATTACTAATATTTTAACACCTGATGCATAAAAGAATGCACAGATGTAAAAATTTTGTTTTTAATGTGAACTACAACAGACAAAAAAAAATTTGCAGTGCAATTTTTTTAAACTTTAAAAAATAAAAATTAACTTTGTGTAAATTTAAAAATGTTATGTGGGTCTTTCCAATTTTTAATAACTTTTTTTTTTCCCACAGCTTCTTGGCTACAGGTGAATCCCTTATGTCACTACACTTCCAGTTCAGCCTAGGTGTTTCAACTATATCCGGAATTGTTAAAGGCACCTGCTGCGCTGTTTGGGAAAACTTGCACACGGAGTACCTGCCACAACCTACAAGGGAGATTTGGCTGCAGAGTGCAGACCTGTTTGAGCAACTCTGCCATTTCCCAAACTGCTTGGGTGCAGTAGATGGGAAACATATACGTATATCCAAACCTGCAGCAACAGGATCAGAGTTTTTTAATTACAAGAAGTACTTTTCCATCATACTAATGGCCATTGCAGATGCAAACTGCAAATTTCTCGCTGTGGATATTGGAGCTTATGGGCGGTCCAACGACTCCCAAGTTTTCAAAAATTCACCAATGGGCCGTTGTTTGTATGCAGACAATTATGACTTTCCACCAGCCAGAGCACTCCCGGGAACAACAGGACCACCTATGCCGTATGTTTGTGTGGGTGATGAGGCCTTTCAGTTATCCCCACATCTCCTCAAACCGTATTCCAGCACAGAATTAACAAGAACAAAAAGAGTGTTCAATTACCGCTTGACAAGAGCAAGAAGAGTGGTGGAATGTGCATTTGGCATTCTCACTGCCAAGTGGCGCGTGCTGCTTACCGCTATAAAACTGAACATTCAAACTGTGGATGAAGTTGTGAAGGCCTGCGTGGTCCTACAGAACTATGTAATTTCCAAGGAGCCTGTTTCAGTGGACGATGAGGACGTGGAGACCACCCTGTGGGATTACCGCAGCAGCTCTGTTCGGTCCGCTGCTTCTGTTTCCAGAATGAGGGACCACTTTTCTGAGTATTTTATTTCACCTGTGGGCAGGGTGCCATGGCAAGAGAACATTGTGTGACATCTTTTGTCATGTATTATTGATAAATGTTTGTATTAAAAATTTTTTATTGATACCAACTTTTAATAATTATTGTCCAAAACTATGGTATATTTTGGGTAATAAACCAAATGTTATACCTTCTAATGTGTGGTGTGTAATGTTTTTGTACATTTAGTTACCTGTTGTGATCCTAGTGGTAGAGGATCTCAAAATGTACAAACTAAGTCCGTAACACAAAATCTAGCTCCAAGGGAGGTGGTAACTAGGCTGACCGAATATCTGATCCTAGCACACAACTAACAGTAGCCAGGGAACGTACCTACGTTGATTCTAGACGTCTCGCACCAGCCGGAGAACTAACTAACCCTTTCAGGGAAAATAAGACCTCACTTGCCTCCAGAGAAGGGACCCCAAAGGTATGATACAAGCCCCCAACAAATAATAACGGTGAGGTAAGAAGAAAAGACAAACGTAAGTATGAACTAGATTTAGCAAAGTGAGGCCCACTAATTAATAGAAGAAAATAGAAAGAGAACTTATTCGGTCAGCAAAAACCCTACCAAAATATCCACGCTGAATATCCAAGAACCCCCGCACTGACTAACGGTGCGGGGGGAGAATATCAGCCCCCCTGAGCTTCCAGCAAAAATCAGAATCCACTTATTACTAGCTGGAACAAAATATCAGTAATGCAAATAAACAAAAATAAGGAAGCAGGACTTAGCTTATTTTGCAAAAAGCAGGAGACAGGAGCCAAAGGACTAAGACTGGTTACATCGATTCCAGGCACCATACTGAGTTTCCAGGAAGTCTAAATAGGAACACCCAGGCCAAACGACCCAGGTGGGTAAAAACCTGGAGACAGACAATCCAAGTGTCATACCGCTAGAGAACACAAGAGGGAGCCAAGAAATACAATTCACAACAGTACCCCCCCTTTAAGGAGGGGACACCGAACCCTCACCACGACCACCAGGACGATCAGGATGAGCCGCGTGAAAAGCACGAACCAAATCGGCCGCATGAACATCAGAGGCGACCACCCAGGAATTATCCTCCTGACCATAGCCCTTCCATTTGACCAGATACTGAAGCCTCCGTCTAGAGAGACGAGAATCTAAGATCTTCTCCACCACGTACTCCAACTCGCCCTCAACCAAGACCGGAGCAGGACGGTCAACCGCAGGAACCACAGGCACAACATACCGCCGCAACAAAGACCTATGGAACACATTGTGAATGGCAAATGACACCGGAAGATCCAAACGAAAAGAAACTGGATTAAGGATTTCCAAAATTCTATACGGACCAATAAAGCGAGGCTTAAACTTAGGAGAGGAAACCTTAAGAGGGACATACCGAGAAGACAACCAAACCAAATCCCCAACACGAAGTCGGGGACCCACACCGCGGCGGCGGTTGGCAAAACGCTGAGCCTTCTCCTGTGACAATTTCAAGTTGTCCACCACATGACTCCAAATCCGCTGCAATCTATCCACCACGGAATCCACCCCAGGACAGTCAGAAGATTCAACATGCCCCGAGGAGAAACGAGGATGAAAACCAGAATTGCAGAAAAATGGCGAAACCAAAGTAGCGGAACTAGCCCGATTATTGAGGGCAAACTCAGCCAATGGCAAAAAGGTCACCCAATCATCCTGATCCGCAGAAACAAAACATCTCAAGTAAGCCTCCAGCGTCTGATTAGTTCGCTCCGTTTGGCCATTAGTCTGAGGATGAAAGGCAGATGAGAATGATAAATCAATGCCCATCTTAGCACAAAAAGATCGCCAGAACCTGGACACAAACTGGGATCCTCTGTCAGACACAATATTCTCAGGAATGCCATGCAAACGAACCACGTTCTGAAAGAATAAAGGAACCAGATCGGAAGAGGAAGGCAACTTAGGCAAGGGCACCAAATGGACCATCTTGGAAAAGTGATCACACACCACCCAGATGACAGACATACCTTGAGAAACCGGAAGGTCTGAAATGAAATCCATGGAAATGTGTGTCCAGGGCCTCTTCGGGACCGGCAAGGGCAAAAGCAACCCGCTGGCACGAGAACAGCAAGGCTTAGCCCGAGCACAAATCCCACAGGACTGTACAAAAGAACGCACATCCCGCGACAAGGAAGGCCACCAAAAGGACCTAGCTACCAAATCTCTGGTACCAAAAATCCCAGGATGCCCTGCCAACACCGAGGAATGAACCTCAGAGGTAGCTCTGCTGGTCCATTTATCAGGAACAAACAGTCTATCAGGTGGGCAAGAGTCAGGTCTACCAGTCTGAAATCTCTGCAACACACGTCGCAAATCAGGAGAAATGGCCGACAAAATTACTCCGTCTTTAAGAATACCAGCTGGCTCTGAGACTCCCGGAGAGTCAGGCACAAAACTCCTAGAAAGAGCATCTGCCTTCACATTCTTCGAACCAGGCAGGTATGAAACCACAAAGTCAAAACGGGAGAAAAACAACGACCAACGAGCCTGTCTAGGATTCAGGCGCTTAGCAGACTCGAGATACATCAAATTCTTGTGATCAGTCAAGACCACCACACGATGCCTAGCTCCCTCGAGCCAATGACGCCACTCCTCAAATGCCCACTTCATGGCCAACAACTCCCGATTACCCACATCATAGTTCCGCTCCGCAGGCGAAAACTTCCTAGAAAAAAAGCACAAGGTCTCATCACAGAACAACCAGAGCCTTTCTGCGACAAAACAGCCCCTGCACCGATCTCAGAAGCGTCTACTTCAACCTGAAAGGGAAGTGAAACATCAGGCTGGCACAAAACAGGCGCCGAAGTAAACCGGCGCTTCAGCTCCCGGAAAGCCTCTACGGCTGCCGGAGCCCAATTAGTCACATCAGAACCTTTCTTGGTCATATCCGTCAAAGGTTTCACAACGCTAGAGAAATTAGCAATAAAACGACGGTAGAAATTAGCAAAACCCAAGAATTTCTGAAGACTCTTAACAGACGTGGGTTGGGTCCAATAATGAATAGCTTGGACCTTGACTGGGTCCATCTCCACTGTAGAAGGGGAGAAAATGAAACCCAGAAAGGAAACCTTCTGCACTCCAAAGAGACACTTTGAGCCCTTCACGAACAAAGCATTATCACGCAAAACCTGAAACACCATCCTGACTTGCTTTACATGAGAATCCCAATCATCAGAAAAAAACAGAATATCATCCAGATAAACAATCATAAATTTATCTAGATACTTCCGGAAGATGTCATGCATAAAAGACTGAAACACAGAAGGGGCATTAGAGAGCCCAAAAGGCATCACCAAGTACTCAAAATGACCTTTGGGCGTATTGAACGCAGTTTTCCATTCATCTCCCTGCTTAATGCGGACAAGGTTGTACGCACCACGAAGATCTATCTTGGTGAACCACTTAGCACCCTTAATCCGAGCAAACAAGTCCGACAACAGTGGCAAAGGATACTGAAATTTGACCGTGATTTTATTCAGAAGTCGATAGTCTATACAAAGTCTCAAAGACCCGTCCTTTTTGGCTACAAAAAAAAATCCCGCACCAAGAGGGGAAGAGGATGGACGAATATGTCCCTTCTCTAAAGACTCCTTTATATAAGAACGCATTGCAGCATGTTCAGGTACAGATAAATTAAATAAACGTCCCTTAGGAAATTTACTACCAGGAATCAAATCTATAGCGCAGTCACAGTCCCTATGCGGAGGAAGGGCACTGGACCTGGACTCACTAAATACATCCTGATAGTCCAACAAATACTCCGGAACTTCAGAAGGAGTAGAAGAAGCAATAGACACCGACGGGGAATCGCAATGAATTCCCTGACAACCCCAACTTGACACAGACATAGCCTTCCAATCTAAGACTGGATTATGGGTCTGTAACCATGGCAGACCTAAAACAACCAAATCATGCATTTTATGCAGAACAAGAAAACGAATCACCTCCCGATGTTCAGGAGTCATGCACATGGTCACTTGTGTCCAATACTGCGGCTTATTCTCCGCCAATGGCGTAGCATCAATTCCTCTAAGAGGAATGGAATTTTTTAAAATTCTCCAGGACAAAACCACAGCGCTTGGCAAATGACAAGTCCATAAGACTCAGGGCAGCACCTGAATCCACAAGCGCCATAGCAGGGTAGGAAGACAATGAACAAATTAGAGTCACAGACAAAATAAACTTAGGATTTAAATTACCAATGGTGACAGGACTAATCATCTTTGTTAGGCGTTTAGAGCATGCCGAGATAACATGTGTAGAATCACCACAGTAAAAACATAACCCATTCTGACGTCTATGATTTCTTCGTTCAGCTCTAGTCTGAATTCTATCACATAACATTGAGTCAGGTGCCTGTTCAGACAGCACTGCCAGAGGATTAGCAGATTTGCGCTCCCGCAAACGCCGATCTATCTGAATGGCCAAAGCCATAGAATCACTCAGACTTGTAGGAATGGTAAAACCCACCATCACATTCTTAATGGCTTCAGAAAGGCCATTTCTGAAAGTTGCGGCCAGAGCACACTCATTCCACTGAGTGAGCACGGACCATTTCCGAAATTTTTGGCAATACACTTCAGCCTCATCCTGGCCCTGAGAGATAGCCAGCAACGCTTTCTCTGCCTGAATTTCAAGATTGGGCTCCTCATAAAGTAAACCGAGCGCCAGAAAAAACGCATCAATGTTTGCCAATGCCGGATCTCCTGGCGCCAATGCAAAAGCCCAATCCTGAGGGTTGCCGCGCAAGAAAGAGATAACAATTTTAACTTGCTGAGCTGAGTCTCCAGACGAACGCGGTCTCAAAGATAGAAACAATTTACAATTATTCCTGAAATTCCTAAATTTAAATCGATCACCAGAGAAAAGTTCAGGAATAGGTATCTTAGGCTCTGACATAGGACTGCTAGTAACGAAATCCTGAATGCCCTGCACTCTTGCAGCAAGCTGATCCACACTAGTAATCAGAGTCTGAACATTCATGTCTGCAGCAGAGCTTCAAGCCACTCAGAGAAAAAGGGGAAGAAGAAAAAAAAAACAACTCAGAACTTCTTTTCTTTTAATCCCGCTTAAGCAATGCATTAATGGCCTGGAATACTGTTGTGATCCTAGTGGTAGAGGATCTCAAAATGTACAAACTAAGTCCGTAACACAAAATCTAGCTCCAAGGGAGGTGGTAACTAGGCTGACCGAATATCTGATCCTAGCACACAACTAACAGTAGCCAGGGAACGTACCTACGTTGATTCTAGACGTCTCGCACCAGCCGGAGAACTAACTAACCCTTTCAGGGAAAATAAGACCTCACTTGCCTCCAGAGAAGGGACCCCAAAGGTATGATACAAGCCCCCAACAAATAATAACGGTGAGGTAAGAAGAAAAGACAAACGTAAGTATGAACTAGATTTAGCAAAGTGAGGCCCACTAACTAATAGCAGAAAATAGAAAGAGAACTTATTCGGTCAGCAAAAACCCTACCAAAATATCCACGCTGAATATCCAAGAACCCCCGCACCGACTAACGGTGCGGGGGGGAGAATATCAGCCCCCCTGAGCTTCCAGCAAAAATCAGAATCCACTTATTACTAGCTGGAACAAAATATCAGTAATGCAAATAAACAAAAATAAGGAAGCAGGACTTAGCTTATTTTGCAAAAAGCAGGAGACAGGAGCCAAAGGACTAAGACTGGTTACATCGATTCCAGGCACCATACTGAGTTTCCAGGAAGTCTAAATAGGAACACCCAGGCCAAACGACCCAGGTGGGTAAAAACCTGGAGAAAGGCAATCCAAGTGTAATACCGCTAGAGAACACAAGAGGGAGCCAAGAAATACAATTCACAACAGTTACCATACTTAAATGAAGACACTTCACAAAGAAATTATTTTTAAAAGAAACCAAAATTTATTTTACATATTTGTTTTAGTAAACGTTTTCAACCCTTTTTTGGGGGTAAACTTTTTATTATAAATAAACTTTTTTTTGGTAAAACTTTTTTTTTTTTAAATATTTTTTTTTATTTTTTGGGGAAAAACGTAACAGCATACTTTACAAATCGGTAAATTGTGGGGTGGAGATAGTAGCGGAGGGGCTGGAAGGTTGGACCACGTCGATAGGTGGGGAATGCCTACTGTGTTGGGGTGTAGTGGAAGGGGTGGAAAATACAGGAGGCTGAGCAGGGGTGGGTGTTGTTGGGGTAGGTGGAATACTAAATGGGGAAGGTGTGGACAAGGAAAACATTGGGGAAGACACTTGGATTGGGGGCCGGGGTGGAAATTGGGACTGGGCAGGGAAAGTAGTAGTGGCTGTGTGGGGAGGTGTGGGAGTTTTTGATTTTGATATGACCCGCAGTAGAGCAGCATGGCATTCATGCATTACCTGCATCTGCTCGTCAAAACTAAGCTTTTCCATGCTCCTGAGCATAGATTGCAAGAAAAGGTTGCTTGGAGCTTGACTTGCATCTGAATGCAGCCTATCCAAGCGACTGCTGGTCTCCCTGCTGGTTTCACTGATGCGTACTTGCACCATGTTGAAACCAGCAGTCACTTGCTCTCCCAAAATTTTGAAAGAGCTTTGGAAGGCTGCATTCAGATGCAAGAACTCAGGAGCATAGCTCCTTTCCGGACCCCTCTGTCGCTGCCGCCACGAACCTAATGGTGGTCTAGAGGTGGCAGGATCAGAGGGGTGTTGTAAAGGGAACGCTATCTCTTGACCAGCAGATTCAAGTAACGAGGGCTGCAATGCTGCTCCAGTGCTTGTGGAGGTGGATGGGTCAGAGGTACCGGAAGGGCCAGACGAGGGGTCAGAGGGGTGGGATCTACTGACGTGGCCCTCGGTGGCGGACTCCTGAGAGATCGCTCCAGAGGGGTCCAAGGTAGGTGCAGGCGCCCGATGACTAGAGAAGGTCCTGTGAAATAGAGAAAAAAAATAATTAATATATTGATAGGGGAAAAGCCCTGACTGAAGCCAAAACAAGTTATACAGGTAAAAAATTGGTAATTGAATGGGCTGTTGAATACTTACATTCTATTGAGCATACTTTGTCTCAGGAACGACAGGGCACGGCTTTATTTGTATCGGTGCCTTCGCCGTCCTGATGAGCCACTCGGGGCCTGCATCTCCGCGTTAAACTCCCTCTTGAAGCGATCCCTGTGTGACCGCCACCACTTCCTAACCCTTTCACATGTAAAGACAAGAATAAAAGCAAGTGTTATTATAACACATTACATTCATTTCAAAACATAACTGATAAGTGAATACTTACATTTTTGACTCTGCTGCCTTGGGTCAAGATCCTCCCACCTCGGCAAAACGTTCCGGCTTACTTCCTCCCAGAGCCGACGGGTGACGTGTGTCTGAATGCCAGCGGTGACCCATATTCCACAGCGGGTCCCGCTCGCGGACCTCCTCGATGAGTTGCTCTACATCTATTCCGGTGATGTCCTCAACATCCGAGTCGGGAGCACGCTGTGAAAACTGAAAATAAGACAAACAAAACAAAAAATTAATACACTGAAACCAATAACTACAGCGGAAAAGAAAAAGAAAAAAAAAAAAAAAAAGTACTCTCTGCTGGCTGACCGCGGCGGCGACCACGTCGACTCCGGGAGCGGATGGGAGGATCCTCCAGGCGTTGGCCTGAATGTGCAGCAGACTATTAACAAAGGAAAAAGAGTTATCTGTTATATAAACATATAAACATGTTTTATGTGTACAGTGATGTATGATGATCTGTTTTGTGTTGGGTGCACTGTGATGTGTGAAGCAACTGTTTCGACACAACTTACACTCTGTGCGCCCACTCCTGGCATTTCTCCACCCATCTCGTCCCCTTCTGAGAGCCCCTCGGCTGCTTCAGCTTCCTGTGAAAACATAATGAATGCATATAGTGATTAACAAAAATTTTAACTATAACATCAAAAAAATGTAAAAAATGTTTTAACTGACCGCTACACGCTGTCTCTCTAGAGGAGGGCTATCAGAAGAGGACATTCTTGCTGTGGTCCCTGTTGGCTCTGTAAGTAAAAAGACACTTGTAATCTGCTATACACATTGAATTGGCAGATTTAGGGCCTTCAAAACGTACATCTGGAAATTGCCTTGCTGTGTATGCACGATGTGGTGGTTCCTTGTGGCTGGCAGAGGTGGCTGTGGTCCCTTGTGGCTGGCAGAGGTGGCTGTGGTCCCTTGAGGGTGGCAGAGGTGGTTTTGGTCCCTGTTGGCTCTGTAAGTAAAAAGACAGTTGTAATCTGCTATACACATTGAATTGCTATAGGAAAGAAAATGGAGACACAAAGCGCAAAATAGGGTCTTATCCTGTAGATAACCAAGAGAGCTTTCTTAGAATTGCTCACCTGATTTTGTTGAATGAAGAGCATGTAGCGATTTCGGCTGCTGCAGATCCACAAGCCGATCAACGGCCGTATGACAATATAAACTGTGCAGGAGGTGTGGGTTAAATCCGCGCTGCTTTAATGATGAAGTTGCAAGTATAATACATTTTAAAAGGTGGTTTATTCAACGCGTTTCAAGGTCAGTGCGACCTCTTCTTCAGCAAATTCCACATACAACATCGTGAAGAAGAGGTCGCACTGTTGTGAATTTGGATTCTGGGCTCCCCCGGTGGCCGCTTGTGGAATTGGACTTGTCATCCTTTTTCCTGTTTCACCTGGTTCCATCAGTAGTGGGTGTCGCTATTTAAGCTCATTTCTCTGGTGGTTTCTTGCCGGTCAACAATGTTATCTGATGCCTCTCAGTGCTTGTTCCTGCTTCTGACAACTACTAGATAAGTTGGACTTTTGTCCATGTTTTGTTTTGCCTATTTGTTCCAGTTCACAGCTGAAGTTTTGTTACTGTGTCTGGAAAGCTCTCGTTGATCAGGGATTGCTACTCTGGCGTTATGAGTTAATGCCAGAGTTTAAGGTAATCTCTGGATGGTGTTTTGTTAGTGTTTTTCTGCTGACCATGAAAGTATACTATCTGTCTTCTGCTATCTAGTAAGCGGACCTCAAATTTGCTAAGACTATTTTCCTGCTGCGTTTGTAGTTTCATCTGAACTCACCGTCATTATATGTGGGGGGCTACTGTCTTCTTTTGAATATTTCTCTAGAGGTGAGCCAGGTCTTATATTTCCCTCTGCTAGCTATTTAGGTCTTAGGCCAGAGCTGGGCATCTAGCGATAAATAGGAAATGCTACCTGGCTATTTCTAGTTGCGCGGCAGGCTTAGTTCATGGTCAGTATAGTTCCATCTTCCGAGAGCTTGTCCCTCTATAGGCTTGCTATGATCTCTGCCTGCAGAGATCATGACAGTTTGACCGGCCCCTAAAGTGTTAAAGACCCAGGTTGAGAAAGGAGAGTTATAAGAAGTCTGCTGGAATTTTTTTTTTTTTTTCTCCAGTCTGCCTTGCTGCAGTCTTTTTTCTCTCTCTCCTCCTAATCTCTGTATGCTCTGTGTGCACCTGACAATAATGGATCTCCAGAGTGTAACTGCGGGTTTGAATAATCTCATCACGAAAGTACAAAATTTACAAGATTTTGTGGTACATGCTCCGGTATCTGAGCCGAGAATTCCTTTGCCGGAGTTCTTCACAGGGAATAGAGCTAGCTTCCAGAATTTCCGAAATAATTGTAAGCTTTATTTGTCCCTGAAGTCTCGTTCAGCTGGAGACCCTGCTCAGCAGGTTAGGATTGTGATTTCCTTGCTCAGGGGTGACCCTCAAGATTGGGCCTTCTCATTGCCAGCAGGGGATCCTGCGTTACGCGATGTGGATGCGTTTTTTCTGGCCTTGGGCTTGCTTTATGAGGAACCTCATTTGGAACTTCAGGCAGAAAAAACTTTGATGGCACTATCTCAGGGGCAAGACGAAGCTGAAGTTTTCTGCCAAAAATTCCGTAAATGGTCTGTGCTTACTCAGTGGAATGAGTGCGCTTTGGCGGCAACTTTCAGAGAAGGTCTCTCTGATGCCGTTAAGGATGTTATGGTGGGGTTCCCTTTGCCTGCAGGTCTGAATGAGTCCATGACAATGGCTATTCAGATTGATAGGCGTCTGCGGGAGCGCAAACCGGTGCACCATCTGGCGGTGTCTATGGAAAAGACGCCAGAAAGTATGCAGTGTGATAGAATTCTGTCCAGGAGCGAGCGACAGAATTTTAGACGGAAGAATGGATTGTGTTTCTATTGTGGGGATTCTACTCATGTTATATCAGCATGCTCTAGGCGTACAAAGAAGCTTGATAAGTCTGTTTCCATTGGCACCATTCAGTCTAAGTTTATTTTGTCTGTAACCCTGATTTGCTCTTTGTCATCCATTGCCACGGACGCCTATGTTGACTCTGGCGCCGCTCTGAGTCTTATGGATTGGTCCTTTGCCAATCGTTGTGGTTTTAATTTAGAGCCTTTGGAGACTCTTATTCCTCTGAAGGGGATTGACTCCACCCCATTGGCTAATAATAAACCACAATACTGGACACAAGTAACCATGCGTATCAATCCGGATCACCAGGAGATTATTCGTTTCCTGGTGCTGTATAATTTACATGACGATTTGGTACTGGGATTGCCATGGTTGCAGTCTCACAACCCAGTCTTGGACTGGAGAGCAGTGTCTGTGTTGAGCTGGGGATGTAGGGGTATTCATGGGGACGTACCTTTGGTTTCTATTTCGTCGTCCATTCCCTCTGAAGTCCCTGAGTTCCTCTCTGATTATCAAGACGTCTTTGACGAACCCAAGCTTGGGTCGTTACCTCCGCACCGTGAGTGCGATTGTGCCATAGATTTGATACCGGGTTGTAAATATCCAAAGGGTCGTTTGTTTAATTTGTCTGTGCCGGAACATGCTGCTATGCGGGAATATATAAAGGAGTCTTTGGAAAAGGGACATATTCGTCCATCTTCTTCTCCCTTGGGAGCTGGGTTTTTCTTTGTCTCAAAAAAAGACGGCTCTTTGAGACCATGTATTGATTATCGGCTTCTGAATAAGATCACTGTTAAGTATCAATACCCATTGCCATTGCTTACTGATTTGTTTGCTCGTATAGAGGGTGCTAAGTGGTTCTCTAAAATTGATCTTCGTGGGGCGTATAATTTGGTGCGGATCAGGCAGGGGGATGAGTGGAAGACCGCATTTAATACGCCCGAGGGCCACTTTGAGTATTTGGTCATGCCTTTTGGTCTTTCTAATGCCCCTTCAGTTTTCCAGTCTTTTATGCATGATATTTTCCGCGATTTTCTGGATAAATTTATGATAATATATCTGGATGATATTCTGATTTTTTCTGATGACTGGGACTCTCATGTCCAGCAGGTCAGGAGAGTTTTTCAGGTTTTGCGGTCTAATTCTTTATGTGTGAAGGGGTCTAAGTGCGTTTTTGGGGTCCAGAAAATTTCCTTTTTGGGGTATATTTTTTCTCCCTCTTCCATTGAGATGGATCCCGTCAAGGTGCAAGCTATTTGTGACTGGACTCAGCCCTCCTCTCTTAAGGGTCTTCAGAGATTTTTGGGCTTTGCCAACTTTTACCGCCGATTTATTGCTGGTTTTTCGGATGTCGTTAAACCACTGACTGATTTGACCAGACAAGGCGCTGATGTTGCTAATTGGTCCCCTCATGCTGTAGAGGCCTTTCAGGAGCTTAAGCGCCGTTTTGCCTCTGCCCCTGTGTTGCGTCAGCCTGATGTGAATCTGCCTTTTCAGGTTGAGGTTGACGCTTCGGAGATCGGAGCTGGGGCAGTGTTGTCGCAGAAAGGTTCCGACTGCTCCGTCATTAGGCCTTGTGCCTTCTTTTCTCGCAAATTTTCGCCCGCAGAGCGGAATTATGATGTTGGGAATCGGGAGCTTTTGGCCATGAAGTGGGCGTTTGAGGAGTGGCGCCATTGGCTCGAGGGGGCTAGGCATCAGGTGGTGGTATTGACTGACCACAAAAATTTGATTTATCTTGAGACTGCCAGACGCCTGAATCCTAGACAGGCGCGCTGGTCTTTATTTTTTTCTCGCTTTAATTTTGTGGTGTCATACCTACCGGGTTCTAAGAATGTTAAGGCAGATGCCCTTTCTAGGAGTTTTGACCCGGACTCTCCTGGTAATTCTGAACCCACAGGTATCCTTAGGGAGGGAGTAATTTTGTCGGCCGTTTCTCCTGATCTGCGGCGGTCCTTGCAAGAGTTTCAGGCGGATAGACCGGATCGTTGTCCGCCTGATAGACTGTTTGTTCCGGATGATTGGACCAGCAGAGTCATCTCTGAGGTACATTCTTCTGCATTGGCAGGTCATCCTGGAATTTTTGGTACCAGGGATTTGGTGGCAAGATCCTTCTGGTGGCCTTCCCTGTCACGAGATGTGCGAGTCTTTGTGCAGTCATGTGACGTTTGTGCTCGGGCCAAGTCTTGTAGTTCTCGGGCTAGCGGACTGCTGTTGCCCTTGCCTATTCCTAAGAGGCCTTGGACACACATCTCGATGGATTTTATTTCAGATCTGCCTGTTTCCCAGAAGATGTCTGTCATCTGGGTGGTCTGTGACCGTTTCTCTAAAATGGTCCATTTGGTTCCTCTGCCCAAGTTGCCTTCTTCTTCTGAGTTGGTTCCTCTGTTTTTCCAGAATGTTGTCCGATTGCACGGTATTCCTGAGAATATTGTTTCTGACAGAGGTACCCAATTTGTGTCTAGATTTTGGCGGGCATTCTGTGCTAGGATGGGCATAGATTTGTCTTTTTCATCTGCTTTTCACCCTCAGACTAATGGCCAGACCGAGCGGACTAATCAGACCCTTGAGACATATCTGAGGTGTTTTGTCTCTGCTGACCAGGATGATTGGGTTGCTTTTTTGCCATTGGCAGAGTTCGCCCTCAATAATCGGGCCAGTTCTTCCACCTTGGTGTCCCCGTTTTTCTGTAATTCGGGGTTTCACCCTCGATTTTCCTCCGGTCAGGTGGAATCCTCGGATTGTCCTGGAGTGGATGCGGTGGTGGAGAGATTGCATCACATCTGGGGGCAGGTTATGGACAATTTGAAGTTGTCCCAGGAGAAGACTCAGCGTTTTGCCAACCGTCATCGTCGTGTTGGTTCTCGGCTTTGTGTTGGAGATTTGGTGTGGTTGTCTTCTCGTTTTGTCCCTATGAGGGTCTCTTCTCCTAAGTTTAAACCTCGGTTCATCGGCCCTTATAGAATATTGGAGATTCTTAATCCTGTTTCTTTCCGTTTGGACCTCCCTGCGTCCTTTTCCATTCATAACGTTTTTCATCGGTCGTTATTGCGCAGGTATGAGGTACCTGTTGTGCCTTCAGTTGAGCCTCCTGCTCCGGTGTTGGTTGAGGGTGAGTTGGAGTACGTTGTGGAGAAAATTTTGGACTCTCGTGTTTCCAGACGGAAACTCCAGTATCTGGTCAACTGGAAGGGTTACGGCCAGGAGGATAATTCTTGGGTCAATGCATCTGATGTTCATGCTTCTGATCTTGTTCGTGCCTTCCATAGGGCTCATCCTGGTCGCCCTGGTGGATCTGGTGAGGGTTCGGTGCCCCCTCCTTGAGGGGGGGGTACTGTTGTGAATTTGGATTCTGGGCTCCCCCGGTGGCCGCTTGTGGAATTGGACTTGTCATCCTTTTTCCTGTTTCACCTGGTTCCATCAGTAGTGGGTGTCGCTATTTAAGCTCATTTCTCTGGTGGTTTCTTGCCGGTCAACAATGTTATCTGATGCCTCTCAGTGCTTGTTCCTGCTTCTGACAACTACTAGATAAGTTGGACTTTTGTCCATGTTTTGTTTTGCCTATTTGTTCCAGTTCACAGCTGAAGTTTTGTTACTGTGTCTGGAAAGCTCTCGTTGATCAGGGATTGCTACTCTGGCGTTATGAGTTAATGCCAGAGTTTAAGGTAATCTCTGGATGGTGTTTTGTTAGTGTTTTTCTGCTGACCATGAAAGTATACTATCTGTCTTCTGCTATCTAGTAAGCGGACCTCAAATTTGCTAAGACTATTTTCCTGCTGCGTTTGTAGTTTCATCTGAACTCACCGTCATTATATGTGGGGGGCTACTGTCTTCTTTTGAATATTTCTCTAGAGGTGAGCCAGGTCTTATATTTCCCTCTGCTAGCTATTTAGGTCTTAGGCCAGAGCTGGGCATCTAGCGATAAATAGGAAATGCTACCTGGCTATTTCTAGTTGCGCGGCAGGCTTAGTTCATGGTCAGTATAGTTCCATCTTCCGAGAGCTTGTCCCTCTATAGGCTTGCTATGATCTCTGCCTGCAGAGATCATGACATCGCACTGACCTTGAAATGCGTTGAATAAACCACCTTTTAAAATGTGTTATCCTTGCAACTTCATCATTAAGGCAGCGCGGATTTAACCCACACTGTTATGACCTGGTGGTTAAGGAGCAACATGGGACGAGCTCTGAGGAGGTGGTATCTGTACTGACCGCAGTTCCTGATCCTAACACCAGCACTAGAAATAGCCGTGGGATGTTCCTGTCACTCCCTAGACACCTCGTCACAGCCTGAGAACTAACTACCCCTAAAGATGGAAACAGAAAGCTATCTTGCCTCAGAGAAAATCCCCAAAGGAAAGATAGCCCCCCAAAAATATTGACTGAGTGGAGAGGGAAATGACATACACAGAATGAAAACAGGATTTAGCAAAGGAGGCCACTCTAGCTAGATAGATAGAATAGGAAAGGATACTGTGCGGTCAGTATTAAAAGCTAACAAAAATCCACACAGAGTTTACAAAAAATCTCCACACCAACTCACGGTGTGGAGGGCAAATCTGCTTCCCTAGAGCTTCCAGCTAAGTTGAATATATCATACTGACAAGCTGGACAAGAAAAAACCTAACATGAGCTGCACGATTAAGTCCACAGCAAGTGGACAACAAAAGAACAAGCAAGGACTTATCTTTGCTGAAATGGACAGGCTATCAGAGAAATCCAAGGAGAGATCTGAATCCAACCAAGAAACATTGACAGCTGGCACTGACTGAAGACTAGAGCCAGGCTAAATAGCAGAGCCAGGAGACACGATCAGTGGAAGCAGCTGCTAATGCTAAACCCAAGGAGCAGCAGTTCCACTTAAAACCACCGGAGGGAGCCCAAGGGCAGAATTCACAAAAATGCCATTTACAACCACCGGAGGGAGCCCAAGAACGGAATTCACAACACCACACCTCCTGCACAGTTTATATATACATTGAATTGGCAGATTTAGGGTCTTCAAAACTTACATCTGGAAATTGCCTTGCTGTGTATGCACGATGTGGTGGTCCCTTGTGGCTGGCAGAGGTGGCTGTGGTCCCTGGCGGCTCTGTAATTATAAAAAATGTATAGTTATACCCATCCCCAAACTCATCTAAATTATTTAATAACCACCCTGCTCAAAGTATGTGGGCAATGTTCATGCAGGCCAACACCAACAGAGAAACAACCCCCCCCCCCAAAAAAAATAGATCCAAGGCTCACCAGTTAGAGCTGTATTCCCTACTTCAATAGTATGTGCAAGCTGTAAAACTATTTCCCCATCCCCCCCAAAAAAAAAAATAAAACCTCTTGTAAAATAGAAATGCCTACACACCAGTTCAAAATGTATTGATCACATGTGATTTGAAAAGATCCCTTTAAAAATAACTTAAAAAAATATAAAATTCCCTTTAAATTAAAATTCCCTTTAAAACAGTTTAGATTACCTTTATCTTAAAAAATGAACCCTGAACCAACACAGTATTGCATGTGTGGACATTTCTACATACACCAGTTTTTTTAAAATTTACCTTTATGAAATGATACTACTGACATTTTTTAGAAAATTTTTATTACTTCTGTTTTAATTTTTTTTTATTTTTACCATTACAATAGGAGCTAAAATGCTCTTTATTTTAAATACAAGTACCGTATTTTCCGGCGTATAAGATGACTTTTTAACCCCTGAAAATCTTCTTAGGAATCGGGGGTCGTCTTATACGCCGGGTGTATATGGTGGGTGGGGGGGGAGTGGTCCTGATGACGACGAGGGGGCGTCTCACAGGAAAGTGCGTGGAGTATCCCCCATTACCTCATCGTAGCGCTGCAGCGTGGGGTCTCTGTGCTGGGAGCGGCGGCTGCTTCTCCTCTTTGTGCCGCGTGGGTGCTGTGCTGTGGGGCAACGGCTCCTCTTCTGCAGTGTGGGGCCTCTGTGCTGTGGGGCGGCGGCGTATCTTCATGCAGTCAGTCAGGGCTCCTCCGGCATCTCCTTAAAGCCCGGAGGCCCCGCCGGCAGCTCCATTGCTGTGATGCGGTGGCCTCCGGGAAAATGGCCGCTACTCAGATTCAGATCTCGCCTCCCGAGATCTCGGGACGAGATCTGAATCTGAGCATGCACCGCCCCCAGCGGCCATTTTCCCGGAGGCCACCGCATCGCAGCAATGGAGCTGCCGGCGGGGCCTCCGGGCTTTAACCCCTTCATGACCGTGGGATTTTTCATTTTTCCGTGTTCGTTTTTCGCTCCCCTCCTTCCCAGAGCCATAACTTTTTTATTTTTCTGTCAATTTGGCCATGTGAGGGCTTATTTTTTGCGGGACGAGTTGTAATTTTGAACGACATCATTGGTTTTACCAAGTCGTGTACTAGAAAACGGGAAAAAAATTCCAAGTGCAGTGAAATTGCAAAAAAAGTGCAATCCCACACTTGTTTTTTGCTTGCCTATTTTGCTAGGTTCACTAAATGCTAAAACTGACCTGCCATTATGATTCTCCAGGTCAGTACGAGTTCATAGACACCTCACATGTCTAGGTTATGTTTTACCTAAGTGGTGAAAAAAAATTCCAAACTTTGCAAAAAAAAAAAAATTGCGCCATTTTCCGATACTCGTAGCGTCTCCATTTTTCGTGATCTGGGGTCAGGTGAGAGCTTATTTTTTGCGTGCCGAGCTGGAGTTTTTAATTATAGCATTTTGGTGCAGATACGTTCTTTTGATCGCCCGTTATTGCATTTTAATGCAATGTCGCGGCGACTAAAAAAACGTATTTCTGGCGTTTCGATTTTTTTTCCCATTACGCCATTTAGCGATCAGGTTAATGCTTTTTTTTTATTGATAGATCGGGCGATTCTGAATGCGGCGATACCAAATATGTGTAGGTTTGATTTTTTTTTTATTGATTTATTTTGATTGGGGCGAAAGGGGGGTGATTTAACCCCTTCCTGACATGTGACGGGATAGTACGTCACATGTCGGGACCCCCGCTTTGATGTGCGCTCCGGCGGTGAGCGCACATCAAAGTCGCGACATGTCAGCTGTTTTTTACAGCTGACATGTGCGCGCAATAGCGGCGGGTGAAATCGCGATCACCCGCCGCTATTAACTAGTTAAATGCCGCTGTCAAACTCAGACAGCGGCATTTAACTACCGCATCCGGCCGTGCGGCCGGATATGAGCGCATCGCCGACCCCCGTCACATGATCGGGGGTCGGCGATGCGTCAGGAAGGTAACCATAGAGGTCCTGGAGACCTCTATGGTTACTGATCGCCGGTGGCTGTGAGCGCCCCCCTGTGGTCGGCGCTCACAGCACACCTGCATTTTAGCTACATAACAGCGATCTGATGATCGCTGTTATGTAGCAGAGCCGATCGGGCTGTGCCTGCTTCTAGCCTCCCATGGAGGCTATAGAAGCATGGTAAAAGTTAAAAAAAAAAGTAAAAAAAAATGTGAAAAAAATAAAAAAAATATAAAAGTTTAAATCACCCCCCTTTCGCCCCAATCAAAATAAATCAATAAAAAAAAAACCCAACCTACACATATTTGGTATCGCCGCGTTCAGAATCGCCCGATCTATCAATAAAAAAAAAGCATTAACCTGATCGCTAAACGGCGTAATGAAAAAAAAAATCGAAACGCCAGATTTACGTTTTTTTGGTCGCCACGACATTGCATTAAAATGCAATAACGGGCGATCAAAAGAACGTATCTGCACCAAAATGTTATCATTAAAAATGCCAGCTCGGCACGCAAAAAATAAGCCCTCACCCGACCCCAGATCACGAAAAATGGAGACGCTACGGGTATCGGAAAATGGCGCAATTTTATTTATTTATTTTTTTGCAAAGTTTGGAATTTTTTTTCACCACTTAGGTAAAAAACAACCTAGTCATGTTAGGTGTCTATGAACTCGTAATGACCTGGAAAATCACAATGGCAGGTCAGTTTTAGCATTTAGTGAACCTAGCAAAAAAGCCAAACAAAAAACAAGTGTGGGATTGCACTTTTTTTGCAATTTCACCGCACTTGGAATTTTTTTCCCTTTTTCTAGTAAACGACATGGTAAAACCAATGATGTCGTTCAAAAGTACAACTCGTCCCGCAAAAAATAAGCCCTCACATGGCCAAATTGACGGAAAAATAAAAAAGTTATGGCTCTGGGAAGGAGGGGAGTGAAAAACGAATACGGAAAAACGGAAAATCCCACGGTCATGAAGGGGTTAAACTTTTATGTTTTTTTTATTTTTTTCACATTTATTTTTACTTTTTTTTTTTTTACTTTTGCCATGCTTCAATAGCCTCCATGGGAGGCTAGAAGCAGGCACAACCCGATCGGCTCTGCTACATAACAGCGATCATCAGATCGCTGTTATGTAGCAGAAATACAGGTGTGCTGTGAGCGCCGTCCACAGGGTGGCGCTCACAGCTACCGGCGATCAGTAACCATAGAGGTCTCAAGGACCTCTATGGTTACCATTCAGAAGCATCGCCGACCTCCGATCATGTGACGGGGGTCGGCGATGCCGTCATTTCCGGCCGCGCGGCCGGATGCGGTAGTTAAATGCCGCTGTCTGCGTTTGACAGCGGCATTTAACTAGTTAATAGGTGCGGGCAGATCGCGATTCTGCCCGCGCCTATTGCGGGCACATGTCAGCTGTTCATAACAGCTGACATGTCCCGGCTTTGATGCGGGCTCACCGCGGAGCCCTGCATCAAAGCAGGGGACCTGACGTCGGACGTACTATCCCGTCCGACGTCAGGAAGGGGTTAAGGAGATGCCGGAGGAGCCCCGACTGACTGCATGGAGATACGCCGCCGCCGCCCCACAGCACAGAGGCCCCACACTGCAGAAGAGGAGCCGCCGCCCCACAGCACAGCACCCACGTGGAACAAAGAGGAGCAGCAGCCGCCGCCGCTCCCAGCACAGAGACCCCACGCTGCAGCGCTACGATGAGGTAATGGGGGATACTCCACGCACTTTCCTGTGAGACGCCCCCTCGTCGTCATCAGGACCACTCCACCCCCCCCCAAAAGGCACATTAGTCACCGGCCCTATAAGACGACATACGGCGTATAAGAAGACCCCCGACTTTTAAGAATTTATATTTTAACTGGAAAAGTTGGGGGGTCGTCTTATACGCCCAGTCGTCTTATATGCCGGAAAATACGGTACATCAACTGGTAATGTTTTCAATTAAAAAAAAATAATAATTTAGAAACACACACGCAAGACCCACTCAGACACTGAACCCACATGCTGCACACACCACACTACTTTGTAAATACATCACTGAAAAAAAAATGCATGTGAAATTACTGCACGGGAGTGCACGAACACATGCACCCGCAATCACCCAGACACATGCACTAAGCACACAGGTGCAGGCGTAACGCACGCGAACACACGAAGGACAACAGTCGTACACAAACACACACAGATGCGCATACACAAAACCACACAGCCAAACAAAAAAAAAAGATGCACACAGACAACACACATGCACCAACACACATACGCCAAAATGGCAGGAATCAGGCTGGAGCTGGACGCTGGCTGAATTCACAGTGGAAGGCCTCATGCTGGAGCTGGACTCTGGAACGCTGGCTGTTGAAGGACGATGGCAGACCTCTGCTGTATTCAGGTTTAGCTCTGGCTGTATTCAGTACAGACACAAACACATGCACACACACAGACACAAAAATGGCAGTTTTAGTACTCACACTGGCTGGAAAGCTGTGACTTGCTTGCAGGCCTCTGGACACTGGCAGGCTGGGCAGATGGTGGCAGGCTCTCTTCAGGCTGGAGTCTCGCTGGCAGGCTTCTTGCTTCTTGAAAAGTAGCTGGCACATTTGCGTTTGAAGGCCCAGGCCTGGTTTGTATAGATTTGGGGGTGTCTGGTGAATTGGCAACAAAATCCTGCTTCTGAGCATGCTCAGTGGAAAAAAAACGTATTGCAGCGCTGCATTGCGTCGTACGACATGTCCCGTTGCATCCGCCGCTCATAGGCTTCCATTGTAGCCAACTACGCATGCCGCAGGATGCGTCGCGACAAGTTTTCCCGGCACAGACAAAAAACGTTACAATCAACGTTTTTTCCAGACGACGTGTCGCCAAATTTCGACGCAACCGTCTCGCGATGCGTCGCCAATACAAGCCTATGGGAAAAAACCGCATCCTGTGGGAGATTTTGCAGGATGCGTTTTTTTTTCACAAAACAACGCTTTTAGACGTCCGCCGAACAACGCTAGTGTGAAAGAGGCCTTAGAGGAAGAGGCTGGCCGAGTTAGAGGAAGAGGCTGGCCGAGTTAGAGGAAGAGGCTGGCCGAGTTAGAGGAAGAGGCTGGCCGAGTTAGAGGAAGAGGCTGGCCGAGTTAGAGGAAGAGGCTGGCCGAGTTAGAGGAAGAGGCTGGCCGAGTTAGAGGAAGAGGCTGGCCGAGTTAGAGGAAGAGGGTGGCCGAGTTAGAGGAAGAGGGTGGCCGAGTTAGAGGAAGAGGCTGGCCGGGTTAGAGGAAGAGGCTGGCCGGGTTAGAGGAAGAGGCTGGCCGGGTTAGAGGAAGAGGCTGGCCGGGTTAGAGGAAGAGGCTGGCGGGGTTAGAGGAAGAAGCAGGCGGGGTTAGAGGAAGACGCTGGCGGGGTTAGAGGAAGAGGCTGGCGGGGTTAGAGGAAGAGGCTGGCGGGGTTAGAGGAAGAGGCTGGCGGGGTTAGAGGAAGAGGCTGGCGGGGTTAGAGGAAGAGGCTGGCGGGGTTAGAGGAAGAGGCTGGCGGGGTTAGAGGAAGAGGCTGGCCGGGTTAGAGGAAGAGGCTGGCGGGGTTAGAGGAAGAGGCTGGCCAGGTTAGAGGAAGAGGCTGGCGGGGTTAGAGGAAGAGGCTGGCGGGGTTAGAGGAAGATTCTGGCGGGGTTAGAGGAAGAGGCTGGCGGGGTTAGAGGAAGAGGCTGGCGGGGTTAGAGGAAGAGGCTGGCGGGGTTAGAGGAAGAGGCTGGCGGGATTAGAGGAAGGGGCTGGCAGAGTTAGAGGAAGAGGCTGGCGGGATTAGAGGAAGAGGCTGGCGGGATTAGAGGAAGAGGCTGGCGGGATTAGAGGAAGAGGCTGGCGGGATTAGAGGAAGAGGCTGGCAGAGTTAGAGGAAGAGGCTGGCGGGATTAGAGGAAGAGGCTGGCGGGGTTAGAGGAAGGGGCTGGCAGAGTTAGAGGAAGAGGCTGGCAGGGTTAGAGGAAGAGGCGGACGAGTGATTAGAAGTGAGTGGGATTTGCAGTTACAACGTAGCGGAGCGATCTACAGGCTTTGTGTGTCCCGAGTTGCATAACAATGTATCTCACTGTGCCCCTCTCTTTTGGCAATTCCCTTTGAAAGTTATGCGAACAGTGTACCAAAGCCTGTTTTATTTTTATATCATTACTCTTGGACACTTTTAGCCCGAACAGGATCTGCCGTCTCACCTGAGAATGGATAAGATGGGAATACTCCGTTAACAACAAAATCGGGGCTGAGTAGTATAAGATGTGAAATACTTCAGCCCTTTACTTCCTCCCTGCTGATGTCAGAGAACAGGATGGAGAGATTAGGTTCAAATAATCTGGATAATAGATACATGGTAGATCGTCAGGTCACCTATAGAAAAACCAGATGCATGGGGGATCGCAGAAAATAGAGATAGTGCCAGCATTGATGTCCTCTTTTAAAAACACTTCTTTATTGATAAATCCAAAAAAATAAAATCTTTGGCCATAAGTGATATTCTGCCAAAATGGTGGGATATCAGAGTTTTCCTTTGTCGTATATGCAACGACTAAAGATTTGGTCTGAAACCCGTATTTCTTTTGTATTGGTAATGTAAGCTGTGAATTTTTAGACTCTTCAATAAAAAGTGTTTTTAGAAGAAAAGTTCGATGCTGGAATTACATCTCTTTTCTATTGGTCTCAAAAATAATGTTTTACCTAAATTGGGAACATATTCAGTCTGAAGAGAGAATGGTTGGCTGATAAAGTCCTGTGCTTCCAGCAGCCTCTGCACCGATGCAGACAGTATAGGAGAGTCTAGCTGTTGTAAAGCTTAATTATATTGGGTCGTCTTCTTATTAACACGTTTTACTGCTATTTTTTTTTTACTTTTTTTTTAATTTTTCTCACAGAAATTAAAACAGAAGAATCAACAGCTGAAACAAATTATGGACAATTACAGAATCTGATCTGGGATATTAACGCCATGTTAGCCATGAGGAACTAAGCCGGATCGACAATTATTTATTTTTTTTAATTTAATATCACATCAAAGGACGTTTTCTGTGTAATAGTTTGTTTTTTGTCATAAAAAAAAATTATTATTCAGAATTGATCATAAATACTGACCCAGTTTTTAAGTGTGACAAATAATCTGACCACAAAGAGGACGCCTCCTGAAGAAGATCGGCGAAACGCGCGTTGATGCGGCGGGTGGAGATCTGTGATTTACCATTATGTTTCGTAAGTTGCATCGCTCATTATGAGCTAGTTATTTTGATATCCGAGCACTTATAGCTCTTATATATTACACGCACTACCGCACTTTTTGCTTGGGCTTGGAACTGCAGCTTGTACTATTACCCCTTATTCTTAGGCTTGATTAGTTACTTATACACACCCATGTATGGGACGCTGCTTGCAATACTATCCTTTACTTTTAGGCTTTGATTAGTTACTTATACACACCTATGTTTGGGATGCTGCTATGAGCCTCGATAATTGTGCTACAATCTTTTGTATTAGGATTCCTGATGGGACCAATATTTATATATATTTGTACTCTTTAGTGCAACATATGACGTAACAGATATATCTCCTAATTATCCTGCTTTTAGTGTCACTTGTGTATTTTACCATTTTGTCATTTTTGATTTAATACATTTTGTCAGATATTTAAGATCCTCTCTGACCCTTTTTTTATATTTGATCTATGGTAAGGGTTATATGTGGTTATTGTATATTGAGAAGTTATTTAAAAAGTCTTCTATATGATTCCAGTTTTTGGGGATTATTGATTTAATCGTGTCTAGTAGGTATTGGTCCGGCCCGAGACCCCCAATACTTTGGAGCTTTGTGTGGTTAGAAGTATCCCAGCGTCACCAAGGTGGTTCACAGATCTCCACTCAATTCTCTAGTTAAGGCAGATGAGATGATAGGTGCAGATATCACAGTCACTAGAGGTTATCTGGGGGTACAACTACTAAACAAATGGGGTCCTAGACAAGTCCTGACTACCCAAAGTGATCGCAGTGGATCCCAGTGTCACTGCAGTACAGCAGTTAGGAGATACCGATGTGTTCTCGGATACATGACAATGAGTAACGACCGAGATGAGGGGTCCATGAAGATCTACCACAGGGAGGGGGGCACCAGCTTTTCTTCATTGCAACGTTTGGAAAGTTGCAGTCTTACTTCGTCAGCCCCATCTACCACCCCCAGTAAAATAATAACACTTACATTCCCCTCTGCGCCGTTCCAGTGGGGTCAGCACTAGTTGTCCCAGTGATCGCATGACACTGTCCTAACTTCACTCTTCCTTTCTATGGACGTAATTGACATCCGATTAAAGTGAGAGCTGCTGGTCTGTCATGGTCTATGAATGTCTTGATTTGTATGGGAGAGTAAAGCCAGCGCTGATTGGCCACAGTGATTGTGTGACATAGTAATGTCACGCGATCCCCGGGGAGCGCTACAGCCGAGACCACTGAAACGGGGCCGGGCGTACTGGAGGTGAGTATAACTGTTATTATTTTACAAGGGGGAAAAATATAGATTCAGATGGGGTTGTCCCGAGTATGTACCAACCCATTTAAAGGGATTGTCCAGAGTTATCACCTATCTGCTGGATAGATGCTAACTACTCAATTGATTTACCTATTTAAGGTATGAAGTGACACATTAGCCAACAGTGATAAAAAGAAAGCTTTATTAACATATAGTTTTAAAAATTACAATTTTTTAATAAAAAGACAGGATGATGTAAACAATGGACCTCCAAAAAACAAAACAGGGGGTGACCCAAAATTCCCAGTTGTAATATATAGTTACAGGTTAGATATACGTATGACGTATTGATATGCTGTAATCAGTAACCCTATAGAGAAAAAAGAGCAGTGTATGTGGATGGACGAAAAAAACGTCTCTTTAAAAATACCACATAGCGGTCTAGCAATTTGAATCAAGGGTATACCTGAATATTCATTGCCCCTCCTGGTTTGGAAGAAGCCGAAAGGCGAAACGGCGCTCGTCGGGCACAGGAGGTGACCTGTCTTCCCAGCTCATCTTTACCCACTTCCATCTACCATCAGGTAAAACACCAACTTTGGCCCTGGATTCATTCATTCTCTTCTCTGTCTTTTTTGAGGCTGCCTTACTTAGGAAAGTATCTTTCCTGTTACACTGCCATCTAGTGGCCAATTTCCTTCATGGCTCTATCATCATGTTCTTCCAATGCACAGCAATAAATGCTATTAGTGAATACCATTCTTCATATTACCTAAAATGTATTATCATCATCAGAGCCATATTTACTCTTTTCCTGATGTGTGGGCATTGTTGAGTATACGTATTCACTATACGTATTCATTACCATCTGCTTATTATTCAGGTATACCCTTGATTCAAATTGCTAGACCGCTATGTGGTATTTTTAAAGAGACGTTTTTTTTCGTCCATCCCCATACACAGCTCTTTTTTCTCTATAGGGTTACTGATTACAGCATATCAATACGTCATACGTATATCTAACCTGTAACTATATATTACAACTGGGAATTTTGGGTCACCCCGTTTGTTTTTTGGAGGTCCATTGTTTACATCATCCTGTCTTTTTATTAAAAAATGTTAATTTTTAAAACTATATGTTAATAAAGCTTTCTTTTTATCACTGTTCGCTAATGTGTCACTTCATACCTTAAATAGGTAAATCAATTGAGCATCTATAATCAAAGTGCTAATGCCTTGCCTACATTAAATCTTTTTTCTTTTTTCGGATTATGGGATTAATAGATGCTAACTAGTTGGCTAGTGGCGGTCTGAATCAGACTGGCAGAACAGCCACTTTCATCCCCGGTAGAATGGACTATGATGCTTCTCGACTGCTCCTCCAATGATTCCCTACGGGGCTGCCGAGTTCTGCACTCAATGGTTTTCGTCACATCCATAGAGCATGAGTGGAGCTGCAGTCGGTCATCCTTCCAGTTGTTCCATTTTGTGGTAGGAATGATAGTTCCCCCGCATCGATCAATAACGATCGCCTATCATGTGGATAAGTGAAAAATAGTTTTCACCGGACAACTCCTTTTAAGACTCAAATGCACATTACTTGCAAGAGAAGTCAGCCGAGTATGAAGGTCTCCCCCCAATAGATGGTTCGGCCACATTCAATCCCTTGAAGAGCACCACATGAAGACCCCCACTGGCCGCCCCGGACCACAAGCATATCATTGACTCAAAACTGAAAATAAAGATTAAACAACAACCACAAGACGGATTTCATCACCCACGTATCATTGTAATCAGTATAACGGCACCGACCTGACACTGTCTGTAGGTTACTGTGCGCAATCCTGCTGACAGGTTCCCTTTAATGAATCATACAACTTTCATTTTTGCTCATTTACCTTTAAAGGCAATCTGTCAGAGGGTTTTTGTTATGTAATCTGACAGCAGCACGAGGTAGTGACAGAGATCCTGATTCCAGCAATGTATCACAACTGCGACACCCAGTAAATCACTGTTTACTCTGCTGCTGAGCCCTCTATAACCCCTCCCACATCACTGATTGGCTGCTTTCTGTGTACACTGTGCATTGACAAAGCTGCCACTCAGTGCTAGTGGTGTGGTTGGACCAGGAGGCATGTGAGCTGTAGTCCTGAAGTGATAATCTCCTGCTGATAAAACACTGATTGTACAGAAACAGAGCCTAGTAAGTGACACATCACTGGAATCAGGATCTGTGTCCTTAAATCATGGTGCTCTCAGATTTCTTAATGGGAGTCTGTCAGCAGATTTTTACTAAGTAAACCGCTTCACAACCGACAAAGCTAGCAAAGGATCTTAGGCACTGTTCACATTACCATCATGGTTTCCACTAATTCATGATGACTATGGCCGGTCCTGATGACCTCTTTGACTTATAATGAATCTGATGTATAAAACAAACAGAGAAAAATGGGGGCACCACGGTCACTGGGACTCAAACCAAGGCCTGAAAAAGTGCCACATATGTACTAAGAGAAAAAGGTAGGCCTTATAAACGGGAGTCACCACTTACATAAATGAATAAATAGCACAGCTTTATTAAACATATATGCAGGAGACAAAACACACTAAAAACATTTAAAACAACAGAGGGATATGCAATACCCCCATATTTACACAGAGCCTGTAATAAGGCAAAAGACCGCACCTCCCACAACAGAGTGTAATTCACATGTCAAATAGTTCAATAACACCTGAATGGCGCAAAAATGTAATTACAACCTGGCCAGTCCCATAAGATAATCTTAATAAGCACCGTATGGAAAAAATACCGTCAATAACACGAGAGACGTGATAACATACCGCACAAGTAATTGCCCATGTAGGCCGTGAAGGACAGACATGCAGGTTAATAGAGACTATTACAGAGGTGAGTATACTGACCCATGTCCACCTTGCATAGAACCAACCGCCGAAAATAGAGATAAACCAATAACTGTCATGTCCCTCAGGTGCCTGTGCAAGGCAGGGTCAGGCCAGGTCAAAAAGGCATGTGTACCCTGTGGGAAAAAGAGGTGCGGACAGAGGCACCCAACGGGTGTCGCCACTGAGCTGTGGCTTCGTCAACGCGCCCAAGTGGAAATTATCTAAAATATTTTAGTCATCTATGATTTTATATAGGATAATTTATTATTTTTTTACCTATTTTATTTTTTTATTTTATTCTTATTTTTTACCTATTTTTAATATATTTTGCCTATTTTTTTTTTTACGTAATTATTTTTATTTTAGGGGTTGGAGGCTGTCAGTAAAAAATGACTTTTCAATCCAAGCAGCTAGTTGCTCCTTTTGACGCTTCCAAACATTTTAGTGCACCTTCCCACCTACTTGTTTTCCATCTATCTCCACTTTTTTTTTCTGGCTCTTGTTGGGCCAGAGTTGTCAATCAAGGAAGAAAAGGATGGAGATCCATAAGGAGGAAGGTGCACTGAGCTGGTCGGCCACACCAAGGGTACACAGAGAGCCGATGCTTGGTTTGAACAGTCATTTTGTGCTATGAGATCATCGGTCATCACACATTCCCCTTGCGCATCTATAACAGGCTTATATTTAGAAGGTAATTAGTAAATTGCTTCGATCTAGGGTCATGGGTCTTTTATTTGGCGCTGTGCCTTTTTTATTGAAAGTGGTCTCATGATGGCAACCACTGTTAATAGAGTATGCTCAAATAAAGGGTAATTCCAAGTATTCTCGGAAGTTGTCCTCTATATATGCGGTAGTGGATAACTTCCCAAACTATTGGGGGTCTGACCACTGGGACTCCCACCAATGCAGAAAGCCCCGTGTGACTCCCACCGATCCAGAGAGCCCCTTGTGACTAGAGAAGTGATCGATCATGCCCCCTGCTGCTTCATTATTTTTTTGGGGACCTCCGTAGATGACGGAGCTCTTCTCTCAGCTGTTCCTTGGTACTTAAAGAAGAATGAATAGAGCGGTAGTGCGTATGATCAACCATCGTGCCATTCTGGTCTCTTCAGAACTTCCGGTTCTTGGGATTAGTGGCGATCACAGAGGTCAGACCCCAGCGATCGGGAAGTTAGCCTCTATCCCGTGTATAGGGGATAACCTCTACATTTTAGTATACCCCTATAATATGCCCTGTAGGAACATATGAATGCCGTAGAGGAAGGTTCCCCAGCTCGGGGATATTTCGAGTCAGAGAAATGAGTCAATCTTTATGGTAGGTTCCGGTTCTGGCAGACTCAAGCCGTCCTTCTATTACGCTGCTGTTGTTCTTCATGACTTACCAAGGCTCCTTTCAGCAAAATATACAAGTTCGATACTCCAGACCCCTGATCAGAAGCCAATTTACAAGTATGGAGTTAGCTAGTAGATTAGAGGTTGTCTCACGAAGACTCTTGTGCCGTAGAAGATGGAACTGTAATCAGCCGATCACAGAAGGTCTGGCTTATTCAGGTCCTAAGTATCAGCTGGAGAAGCCGGTTTTAGCCATGCGTCTCCCATGTATTGGTAAGAATATGTACATTGATAAAGTGGCCAGTTACATTTATGGCCAACCATGCAATCCGTAGATGAGCTAGGTCCGCGTTTTTCAGTAAAAAAAGAAAATAGAAATTATTCTGATATAATAATCCGTACTACAGACATCTAATATATAAAGCTGAATGTGTGTATGTATGTGTGTATGTATGTATGTATGTATGTCCGGGATTGGCATCTGAACCATCGCAGCTACAGCCATAAAATTTTGCACAGTCACACGTCTGGACCCCGAGAGCGTCATAGGCTATGTTGTGAGGTGAAATTTTAACCCCGCGCTCTCCAATTCACCAAACAATTTTGCCCCTATCTACATAATGGGGAAAAAGTGAAAGGAAAAGTGTTGGAGGCGTCGCAGCTACAGGCACAAAATTTTACACAGTCACACGTCTGGACCCCGAGAGCGTCAAAGCTATGTTGTGAGGTGAAATTTTAACCCCGCGCTTTCCAATTCACCAAACAATTTTGCCCCTATCTACATAATGGGGAAAAAATGAAAGGAAAAGTGTTGGAGGCAAATTAACAGCTGCCAGATGTGAACAAGGGGGACTTAAAGAATGAGAGCGATGGCGCCAAAGAGGATATACTGTACAGTAGCTAAGGTGGGGCCCCGACATGGGATAATCACCACACCACCATGGGGATATGAACACACACACAAAATGCGCCACACACTACCACGTGCTCGAACACATATACCACCCTCAGCGCACATTTCACCACACATACACCAACCTCGCCACATAAAAGTCGAAACAAAAGTCGCAGCTCAAAACTCGCCACGCGCAAAACTCTCCACATGCAAAACTCTCCACACGTGCAAAATTCACCTCATGGAAAACTCGCCACACGCAAAACTTGCACACGCTGAAAAATTGCCACATGCACAAAAGTTGCAACACATGCAAAAGTTGCCTCACACAAAACTTGCACATACTCAAAAGGCACCACACATAAAACTCGCCACGCGCAAAACTCGCCATGCGCAAAACTTGCTGCACACAACTTGCTACACTAACCTGTCACATGCAACTCGACACACAAAAAGTTGCTACACGCATGTCGCCACACAAAACTCATCTCACAAAAGTCGCTACATGCATGTCGCCACAGGCAACTCAACACACACAACTTGACACACGAAACTCGCCCTAAAACACACACAAGTCTGGTATTATCCTTCAAAAATAAAAATCTGATTAATAAGCTGACAAACTACAAGAGCAACAAATGTACCATATAGGAATCCGGCAGCTGTCAGTCACATGACCAGTCTATTATGTGTATGTGTGAGCTAATATATACTGCCAGGGGGTGGGCTTACTGTTGGCTGGGGATTTATCAGGCTGCCAATTTAGCTTACAAATACTGAGGTAAAAATACTGACCAAATAACGTGTGAACGAGGTCTAATACAGGAGGAGATGACATACAGATATATACTATATACAGGAGGAGATGACACACAGGTATATACTATTTACAGGGGAGATGACACACAGGTATATACTATATGCAGGAGGAGATGACACACAGATATATACTATATACAGGAGAGATGACACAGATATATACTATATACAGGAGAGATGACACACAGGTATATACTATATAGAGGAGGGGATGACATACAGGTACATACTACATACAGCAGGAGATGACATACAGGTATATACTATATACAGAAGGAGATGACACACAGGTATATACTATATACAGGAGCAGATTACCTACAGGTATATAGTATATACATGAGGAGATGACATACAGGTATATGCTATGTATAGGAGGAGATGACAAACAGGTATATGCTATGTATAGGAGGAGATGACATACAGGTATATACTATATACAGGAGATGACACAGATATATACTATATATAGGTGAGATTACACACAGGTATATACAGGAGGAGATTACATACAGGTATATACTATATACAGGGGAGATGACACACAGCAGGTATATACTATATACAGGGGAGATGACATACAGGTATATACTATATACAGGAGATGACATACAGGTGTATACTATATATAAGGAAGATGACAAACATGTATATAATGAGGTGAAAATGAGAGGTATGAGGTGAAAATGAAAAGGTGTGAGTGCAAAATGAGAGGAGTGAGGGAAAATAGTGGAGTGATCGGAAAATGACAGATGTGAGGTCGAAATGACAAGTGTTAGGGGGGAATGAGAGGAGTGAGCGGGAAAATAAGAGGAGTGAGGGGGAAAATGAGAGATGTGAGGGGGAAAATGAAAGATGTGATGGGGAAAATGAAAGATGTGATGGGAAAAATGAGAGGCGTGATGGGAAAATAAGAGAAGTGAGGTGCTATAACTAACCACGGATATTTACTATGCCCAGGCAACGCCGGGCTCTTCAGCTAGCTTAGATTTACAATCTCCATGCTTTTCTCATGGTCAACTTTATGTGGCCTGTTCAAGAGTTGGAACAGCCAAAAATCTGTTTGTCTTTGCACCTGAAGGAAAAACTAAGAATGTCGTTTATCAAAAGGCTCTCGAATAAGTAGTAGAAGATTACTTCACATTACTTGGCCAATTTAGTTAAATCTGTATGGAATATCTCTGGTGTTGAAATATATGTTGTAAAATGCTTCTATTAGCTTAGTTTTTGCCTTTTAATAATTACACTTCTATCTATTTGTTTTGTGGTTTTTTTGTGCAGAATAAATTTTTGTTAACACATTCTATTTTGCTAACAGCAGTTATTACCCCGGGTGAAGCCGGGTAGTACAGCTAGTATTGACATAAAATAGATTATTAATTGTAGTTACCATATTGGCCATTAGATGTCAGTATATCTTAGAAAAGCATCTCATTTTACAACCTGCTGTAAAATAGAATTTTAGATTCTTGTTGGCCTAACACTTAAAAAGTTTGTGATAGTTTACAGTATAATTGATGCTGTACTGGGGAAAATATATAAAGCATACAGAAAGCTGATCAAAGACATATAGAGTGGTGTGTAAAAGTTTTAGGATGTGAGTAAAAAAATCTGCAAAATAAGATTGCTTAAAAAAAAGTGTTAGTTTATTTTTATCAATTAACAAAATGTTAAAGTGAATGAGCAAAAGGGAAATCTAAATCACGTCAATAGTTTGCGATCGCCCTTCATCTTCAGGAGTCCATCAAAGCATCATTTCCTCTAAGTACTTAGGGTACCGTCACACAGTGCCATTTTCATCGCTACGACGGCACGATTCGTGACGTTCTAGCGATATCGTTACGATATCGTTGTGTCTGACACGCTACTGCGATCCGGAACCCCGCTGAGAATCGTACGTCGTAGCAGATCGTTTGAAACTTTCTTTCGTCGTCTAGTGTCCCGCTGTGGCGGCATGATTGCATCGTGTGACACAGGTTGTATACGATGTGCGCACAGTAACCAACGGCTTCTACATCGCATATACGTCATGAAATTATCGCTCCAGCGCCGTGTATTGCAACGTGTGACCGCAGTCTACGACGCTGGAGCGATAATCATACGACGCTGCAACGTCACGAATCGTGCCGTCGTAGCAATGAAAATGGCACTGTGTGACGGTACCCTTACACACATTTTGCAAAAGAACTTGTCAGGGAGGTTGCTCCAAACATCTTGGAGAAATAACCATAGATCTGTGGATGTCACTTGTGCAAATCCTATCTTTTCACATAATCCCAGACAGACTGGATGAGGATGAGGTCAGGGCTCTGCGGGGGCCGGATCATCACTTCCTGGATCCCCCGTTCCTCTTAATGACATCGGCTGTGTGTTCGAGGTTGTCCTCCGGCTTTAGAATACATTTGGAGGCAATCAGACGCCTCCCTGATGGTATTACATGATGGAGAAGTATCTGGCTGTATTTCTCAGGATTGAGGATGCCAAGAAATGGGCAGCGATGAAGATCATGGAAAGTTACTGCAGCAGCTGAAGGACCCATCATGCTACTTTCCTTTGAAATCAGAATATGTCCAGCAGTGCCATCAGCTGAGAACTGACAGAAACTGGGGGATCCTTCTACACCCATCTACTCTTTGGAAACATCTGTCCAGAATTGTGGCCAAACACTATACCCTCTACATGGAAACAAGGCCGGGTGACTAAACTATGCACAAAAACATAGAAACTGGGGTGCATTAAAATGGCCGCAGGTGATATGGACTGAAGACTCAAAATCATAGAATGTTAGTCAGAAGGAACCTCTCCAGAGTCATCTGGTCCAACCCCCTGCTCAATGCTTGATTCATTAAACCATCTCAGACAGGTGTCTGTCCAGCCTGTCTGTTTGAAGACTTCCATTGAAGGAGAACTCACCACCTCTCGTGGTGAAACAATTGCTGTTACAGAAGGCAGATTGATTGCCAAAGAGCTGGAGAGCGGTACAATAATGAGGGTCAGTAGCAGCAGTGAAGCATGCGGGAGGTCTTGTGCAAGTTTGCGGCTGCATTTCAGCAGATGAAGTTGGGGATTTTGGTCAGGATAAGTGGTGTCTTCAATTTTGAGAGATACAGGCAGATACTTCTCCATCATGTAATACCATCAGGGAGGCGTCCGATTGGCTCCAATTTTATTCTAAAGCCTGACAACGACCCCAAACATCCAGCCAATGTCATTAGGAAATATCTTCAGCATAAAGCAGAACATGGAGTCCCGGAATTGATGTGGCCTCCACAGATCTCAGCATCTGGGACTACAGGAAGAGACAGAAGGATCTGCACAAGTGACATCCACAGAAGATCTGGGGTTAGTTCTCCATAATATTTCTAACAACCTCCTGCTGACTTCCTTCAACAACTGTTGAAGTGTATCTAGAAGAACTGATGGCGACAACGGGCGGTCATCAAATAATGATGGGATTTAGATTCCTCTTTCCTTCATTCACTTTGCATTTTGTTAATTAATATAAACTATTGACACTTTTCTTCATTCTTCATTACCAAATCTAAGCCAAATGGCTTTATTTTTGTTCTCTCAGACACATGGCAATACCTAACCTCATGGAAGCAGCTTTGTTTATCTGCCCCCAAAACCTGCTGCTCGTCGTGATTACTGCCCTTTAGTTATATAACAACAGTCGCACTCAAAGAAAGATTTTCAAAGATTTTGACTGAAAAAGCGTAATTTTCTTTATTACAAACACCAAAAATAAAGTATCACCGCAGTGTTTCAAGGTAGGTAACGTTTCGACCCGTAGGGTCTTTTTCAAACCTTGATGAAACAAAATAAAAAGTGCAAGGTATCACTAAATCTGTATATACAATATGTACAAAATGTATACAAAATTTATAACAAATAAACAAACAAAATTCCCTACAAATAAGAGGTACATGCTATGTCACTTTAAGCGAACTTTAAGACGAGGCGACATGCTAGGACAGGTGTATGGCTTCAGGTTAAACCTAGACCAATGGTCCAGGGCTGGGATAACATAAATAGTAAACAGAAAAGCGGAGGGCTGTAGGAGTGAGATACGTCCTGGCGACATTGATGTAGGGAAGCAGGAGTTCAAAGCAAATATATCAGGATATCTCATAGCACAGCAATGGATCAAGTACAGTATGATGTATAAATAAAGTAAAACAAAATGGTACAGTTACAGATGAGACTGAACTACCCTGGTGGTGGACTTTCTACAAGGCAAAAGACTAACCTTTAGACTGTGGGAGCAGAGTGGAGGGCAAAAGGTCCCTGGATAAGTGCAGGAGTCCCGTTTGGGGCTATGAAAAGAGAAAGAGGAGGAGGGGCCACTGCATTAAGATGGCAGCGTGGAAATACAGTAGGTAGTGCGGTCAAGAACAGGACAGCGGTACAGTATAGTTACCTATGGCAGCAGAGGTACTGGTGTCTGCGGTGGTGGTGTGTGGAGAGCTGAGGAGATCAGAGTCCTTAAAAGCCGGGCGACAGGAAGTGAAGATTGCGCAGATGCATGGAGTGTGCGGCAAGGACGAGGTGTGGACCGCATAGAGCCAGGCGGCGCAAGCGCGGTGTGAACGGCATTGAAGAGCCGAGAAAAGCGCCTTAGGCAGTGAGCAGGGTGGGAGCGCCGAGAGCCGTGCCGCGCATGCGCACTAAGGGGAAGGCTGCGTTGCAGGGGTAGAAGTGGAGAGAGCAGGGAAAGTAATCTGCATTAGAGCAGGAGGCATAGAGGAGACTAAAGAAGAGCCCTACTATTGAAGTGTGGGCTGGAGTATGTGTGAAATACTTGTTTGGGTGGGGGAAAGAACGAAATGGGGGCCCGGAGGGGGCTCATATTTTATGACATGGTATGTGGGCAAAATGAGGGGCAAAAATGCTGGAGGGTAACATTGTGCATAAAAATAAAAGGATTATATCATGAAAAAAATTGGCCACGGCAAAAAGATGGTGAGAACATCAGTATAAAATAAAAATTGGAAATAAAGACAAAATAATAAAAATAAAAATAATAATAATAATAAATGCTAAAGGCCACAAAAAAAAACAAAAAAACAAAAAAAAACAGTACAAGTAGAATGGAATGATGGGTAGAATGTGAAGATTGAACGAAAAATTTGTAGAAAAATAGTAAAATCAATAATGAAAGAAAAGCAAAAATTTTATGAAATAAATGAAAAAAATTTTTTGTTGAAATGAAATAGCTGAAAAATTGAAAAAAAGAAAAAAAGAAAAAAGAATATAAAAAAAAAATATAAAAAAATAAATAAAAAAATAAATGAAAAAATAATAAAATAAAAAAATAATAAAATAAAATAAAAAAAGAAAGAAAAAAAAATAAATAAAAAAAAAAAAAAATAAAAAAAAAACATAATAATAAAGAAAATGAAAAAAATGATGAAAATAATGAAAAAATGAATTATATACTTGCACAATGTACCATACTCACCCCCCGGGCAGGCAAAGGGCTAGTGTGTCTGAAAGAATAAAGTATTAGTTAGTAGGATAAAGGATACAAATCCACCACCTAAATGGGTAGAAAACAAGAGTTATAAGCATAACAGAATTCTTTTACACACAAGATAGACATATGTTTACTTGAATGTGAGATCCAGTTCTCTGTTGAGGCCTCTTGGGGCCAATGTTTGCAGGGTATAGATCCAATAGGCCTCTCTCTCCTTCAATAGTTTGATGTGATTTCCGCCTCTTCGGGGCCTCTCGACCTGTTCAATCACTTGCACTCTCAGTTGCGATACACTGTGGTTCGCACTGATGAAGTGGTGTGGGACTGGTAACCAAGTCTTCTTGCAGCGTATGGTGGATTTGTGACTAGAGACTCTGTCACGTAAATGCTGGGTGGTTTCTCCCACATAGAGTAAGCCGCACGGGCATTTCAGGAGGTATACTACAAAGTTGGTATCGCATGTGTAGAAGCCTTTAATGTTGTAATGTTTTCCCGAATGGGGGTGAGTGATTCTGTCACCCTTGATGATGTTGGAACAACATGCGCAGCTGAGGCACGGGAATGTGCCCCTGCGTTCTGTGCCGAGGAAGGTCTGTTTAGGGACCCTGGAGAAACTCCCAATGTCTGCTCTGACTAGGCTATCTCTGATATTCTGCGGGCGTCGTTTGCACATAAGGGCAGGAGTCTTGAAGGCCTCAATATTGGGGTAGGATTTGGTTAGGATGGACCAATGTTTATGAATGGTAGTATAGATCGCGGGCATTACCGGATGGTGAGTATGGACGAACGTAACCCTTTCTCTAGCGGGGGTAGTAGGTGTTTGTAGGTGAGATTCCAGGGCCCTGGCTCTCTCCTTAGCAAGGAGTTCCTGAGGATATCGTCTGTCTTTAAATTTATTGGCCATCTCGTCAAGGCGAGTAGGAACAAGGTTCCTGTCCGATACGATCCTTTTGATGCGTGCGAACTGGGAGCGGGGTAAACTATCTTTAGTTGAAGCAGGATGACAGCTGGTATAGTGGAGTAGATTATTGGTATCAGTGGGTTTTGTGAAGATGTCAGTAGAGAGGGTACCCGTGTCATTCTTAATCACCAGGGTGTCTAAGAACGAGATTTGTGTCGTATGCCAATTCAGTGTGAATTGTAATTCTGGTCTGACGGAGTTGAGGACCTCGGTGAAAGAGACCAGGTCCTCCGGGGACCCTATCCATAGGCAAAAAATGTCATCAATAAAGCGTAGCCAGCACTTGCTGAACTGTTGGAAACGAGTATTGGTGTAAACGTGGGAGCGTTCAAAATTGTCCATATAAATATTAGCATAGGCGGGCGCCATGTTTGCGCCCATAGCGGTCCCGCGTATCTGCCGGTAAAATTGATCCCCAAACAGGAAGTAGTTCTCCCGCAGTACAGTAGACAGGAGATCAAGGCACAGTTGGGTGGAGTTATTGCTGAGGTGTGATGACCGAAGAAGCTCAGTAACTGCATTGATACCTAAATCGTGTTCTATTGAGGTATATAGACTCTTCACATCGAAGGTTGCCAAAATACAGTCAGAGGGGATGTTAGTAATCTGACTGATGGAGTGGAGGAAATGGCCTGTGTCCAAGATGAATGATTGGGTTTTTTTGGTTAGGGGTGTCAGTATTTTCTCCAAAAATACAGAAAGTGGGGCTAAAATGGAGTCAGTGGAAGCCACAATTGGACGGCCTGGAGGGTTAGTTAGGGATTTGTGGACTTTAGGCAGGGTGTAGAAGACTGGGGTGACTGGGTTCTGGTTAACTAAAAAGGTGGCAGTTTTGGAATCAATGGTGTTCAAGGCTATGTATTTTGAGAGAATCTGTTGTATTTTAGATTTTATAGTAAGCACCGGGTCTTGGGGGATGGGTAAGTATGTGGTGGTGTCGGACAGTTGGCGGCGAATTTCATTGGTGTAATCAATGTGGTTCTGGATAACAATAGCACCACCTTTGTCAGCAGGTTTTATGACTATATGCTTATTATCTTTGAGGGATTTAATGGCCTGTTTCTCAATGGGTGAGATATTGTTGCTTGTAGGTAGGCGGCCCTTTTGGTGTTGGTCTAGAACCTTATTGATATCTCTCTGGACTAAGTCAATAAAGGCTTCTGTGGCATTAAATGAGCGGGGTGGACAAAAATTGCTTGGGTTTCGTAGACCCAGTTCCGTGATGGATAGATCGGGGACAAGAGTCCCTGTGAGTGGAGGGGCTCCATTCCCTCTGGTCTCTTGTTCCTGTCCAAAGTATGTTTTTAAACGAATGTTTCTATAGAAGTGTTCTAGGTCTTGGGATAACTGAAATTTATCCCATGGAGGGGTGGGGCAGAAGGACAGCCCTCGTTGCAGGACAGCTAGTTCAGTCGGGCTGAGTGTGTATGCAGAGATGTTGAGAATGGAGGTAGAGGGATTACCTGTGATCTGGTCGTCATCCGATCTGCGATGTTTACGGGTGGACCTCCTTGTGCGTCTCCTCCTGTCTGTCGGCCACGAGCTCTTGTGGGGGGTCGCTTCTGAAAAAAACGGTTCTGAGGGAAAGTGCCTGTTGAACTGTCGCTGTCCGTACTGTGTGAACCGGTGAATCTTGGATTGTAGTTGTAGTTTCGTCGCCAGGAGCCCGTATTGGTTGATTCTTTCCATCTATACACCCGGTCTTGAATATAATCGTCGGAGTCCCTCCATTCTCAACATCTCTGCATACACACTCAGCCCGACTGAACTAGCTGTCCTGCAACGAGGGCTGTCCTTCTGCCCCACCCCTCCATGGGATAAATTTCAGTTATCCCAAGACCTAGAACACTTCTATAGAAACATTCGTTTAAAAACATACTTTGGACAGGAACAAGAGACCAGAGGGAATGGAGCCCCTCCACTCACAGGGACTCTTGTCCCCGATCTATCCATCACGGAACTGGGTCTACGAAACCCAAGCAATTTTTGTCCACCCCGCTCATTTAATGCCACAGAAGCCTTTATTGACTTAGTCCAGAGAGATATCAATAAGGTTCTAGACCAACACCAAAAGGGCCGCCTACCTACAAGCAACAATATCTCACCCATTGAGAAACAGGCCATTAAATCCCTCAAAGATAATAAGCATATAGTCATAAAACCTGCTGACAAAGGTGGTGCTATTGTTATCCAGAACCACATTGATTACACCAATGAAATTCGCCGCCAACTGTCCGACACCACCACATACTTACCCATCCCCCAAGACCCGGTGCTTACTATAAAATCTAAAATACAACAGATTCTCTCAAAATACATAGCCTTGAACACCATTGATTCCAAAACTGCCACCTTTTTAGTTAACCAGAACCCAGTCACCCCAGTCTTCTACACCCTGCCTAAAGTCCACAAATCCCTAACTAACCCTCCAGGCCGTCCAATTGTGGCTTCCACTGACTCCATTTTAGCCCCACTTTCTGTATTTTTGGAGAAAATACTGACACCCCTAACCAAAAAAACCCAATCATTCATCTTGGACACAGGCCATTTCCTCCACTCCATCAGTCAGATTACTAACATCCCCTCTGACTGTATTTTGGCAACCTTCGATGTGAAGAGTCTATATACCTCAATAGAACACGATTTAGGTATCAATGCAGTTACTGAGCTTCTTCGGTCATCACACCTCAGCAATAACTCCACCCAACTGTGCCTTGATCTCCTGTCTACTGTACTGCGGGAGAACTACTTCCTGTTTGGGGATCAATTTTACCGGCAGATACGCGGGACCGCTATGGGCGCAAACATGGCGCCCGCCTATGCTAATATTTATATGGACAATTTTGAACGCTCCCACGTTTACACCAATACTCGTTTCCAACAGTTCAGCAAGTGCTGGCTACGCTTTATTGATGACATTTTTTGCCTATGGATAGGGTCCCCGGAGGACCTGGTCTCTTTCACCGAGGTCCTCAACTCCGTCAGACCAGAATTACAATTCACACTGAATTGGCATACGACACAAATCTCGTTCTTAGACACCCTGGTGATTAAGAATGACACGGGTACCCTCTCTACTGACATCTTCACAAAACCCACTGATACCAATAATCTACTCCACTATACCAGCTGTCATCCTGCTTCAACTAAAGATAGTTTACCCCGCTCCCAGTTCGCACGCATCAAAAGGATCGTATCGGACAGGAACCTTGTTCCTACTCGCCTTGACGAGATGGCCAATAAATTTAAAGACAGACGATATCCTCAGGAACTCCTTGCTAAGGAGAGAGCCAGGGCCCTGGAATCTCACCTACAAACACCTACTACCCCCGCTAGAGAAAGGGTTACGTTCGTCCATACTCACCATCCGGTAATGCCCGCGATCTATACTACCATTCATAAACATTGGTCCATCCTAACCAAATCCTACCCCAATATTGAGGCCTTCAAGACTCCTGCCCTTATGTGCAAACGACGCCCGCAGAATATCAGAGATAGCCTAGTCAGAGCAGACATTGGGAGTTTCTCCAGGGTCCCTAAACAGACCTTCCTCGGCACAGAACGCAGGGGCACATTCCCGTGCCTCAGCTGCGCATGTTGTTCCAACATCATCAAGGGTGACAGAATCACTCACCCCCATTCGGGAAAACATTACAACATTAAAGGCTTCTACACATGCGATACCAACTTTGTAGTATACCTCCTGAAATGCCCGTGCGGCTTACTCTATGTGGGAGAAACCACCCAGCATTTACGTGACAGAGTCTCTAGTCACAAATCCACCATACGCTGCAAGAAGACTTGGTTACCAGTCCCACACCACTTCATCAGTGCGAACCACAGTGTATCGCAACTGAGAGTGCAAGTGATTGAACAGGTCGAGAGGCCCCGAAGAGGCGGAAATCACATCAAACTATTGAAGGAGAGAGAGGCCTATTGGATCTATACCCTGCAAACATTGGCCCCAAGAGGCCTCAACAGAGAACTGGATCTCACATTCAAGTAAACATATGTCTATCTTGTGTGTAAAAGAATTCTGTTATGCTTATAACTCTTGTTTTCTACCCATTTAGGTGGTGGATTTGTATCCTTTATCCTACTAACTAATACTTTATTCTTTCAGACACACTAGCCCTTTGCCTGCCCGGGGGGTGAGTATGGTACATTGTGCAAGTATATAATTCATTTTTTCATTATTTTCATCATTTTTTTCATTTTCTTTATTATTATGTTTTTTTTTTATTTATTTTTTTTTTTTTTGTTTTTTTTTTTATTTTTTTTTTTTTCTTTCTTTTTTTATTTTATTTTATTATTTTTTTATTTTATTATTTTTTCATTTATTTTTTTATTTATTTTTTTTTTTATATTCTTTTTTCTTTTTTTCTTTTTTTCAATTTTTCAGCTATTTCATTTCAACAAAAAATTTTTTTCATTTATTTCATAAAATTTTTGCTTTTCTTTCATTATTGATTTTACTATTTTTCTACAAATTTTTCGTTCAATCTTCACATTCTACCCATCATTCCATTCTACTTGTACTGTTTTTTTTTGTTTTTTTGTTTTTTTTTTGTGGCCTTTAGCATTTATTATTATTATTATTTTTATTTTTATTATTTTGTCTTTATTTCCAATTTTTATTTTATACTGATGTTCTCACCATCTTTTTGCCGTGGCCAATTTTTTTCATGATATAATCCTTTTATTTTTATGCACAATGTTACCCTCCAGCATTTTTGCCCCTCATTTTGCCCACATACCATGTCATAAAATATGAGCCCCCTCCGGGCCCCCATTTCGTTCTTTCCCCCACCCAAACAAGTATTTCACACATACTCCAGCCCACACTTCAATAGTAGGGCTCTTCTTTAGTCTCCTCTATGCCTCCTGCTCTAATGCAGATTACTTTCCCTGCTCTCTCCACTTCTACCCCTGCAACGCAGCCTTCCCCTTAGTGCGCATGCGCGGCACGGCTCTCGGCGCTCCCACCCTGCTCACTGCCTAAGGCGCTTTTCTCGGCTCTTCAATGCCGTTCACACCGCGCTTGCGCCGCCTGGCTCTATGCGGTCCACACCTCGTCCTTGCCGCACACTCCATGCATCTGCGCAATCTTCACTTCCTGTCGCCCGGCTTTTAAGGACTCTGATCTCCTCAGCTCTCCACACACCACCACTGCAGACACCAGTACCTCTGCTGCCATAGGTAACTATACTGTACCGCTGTCCTGTTCTTGACCGCACTACCTACTGTATTCCCACGCTGCCATCTTAATGCAGTGGCCCCTCCTCCTCTTTCTCTTTTCATAGCCCCAAACGGGACTCCTGCACTTATCCAGGGACCTTTTGCCCTCCACTCTGCTCCCACAGTCTAAAGGTTAGTCTTTTGCCTTGTAGAAAGTCCACCACCAGGGTAGTTCAGTCTCATCTGTAACTGTACCATTTTGTTTTACTTTATTTATACATCATACTGTACTTGATCCATTGCTGTGCTATGAGATATCCTGATATATTTGCTTTGAACTCCTGCTTCCCTACATCAATGTCGCCAGGACGTATCTCACTCCTACAGCCCTCCGCTTTTCTGTTTACTATTTATGTTATCCCAGCCCTGGACCATTGGTCTAGGTTTAACCTGAAGCCATACACCTGTCCTAGCATGTCGCCTCGTCTTAAAGTTCGCTTAAAGTGACATAGCATGTACCTCTTATTTGTAGGGAATTTTGTTTGTTTATTTGTTATAAATTTTGTATACATTTTGTACATATTGTATATACAGATTTAGTGATACCTTGCACTTTTTATTTTGTTTCATCAAGGTTTGAAAAAGACCCTACGGGTCGAAACGTTACCTACCTTGAAACACTGCGGTGATACTTTATTTTTGGTGTTTGTAATAAAGAAAATTACGCTTTTTCAGTCAAAATCTTTGAAAATCTTTCTTTGAGTGCGACTGTTGTTATATAACTACAGTCTGGAGTATCCCTCCATGTACAGTCTGCACCACCGTTAGCGAGAGTGCTCGTCTTGTTCTTCAAAATTGTGATTACTGCCCTAACCGACCGGCAGTTCCACAACACAACGAGGTCATTCGGCCGCTCCACATAAAGGAACGCAGAATCCAGTGCAAGATGAATCGGGCAAAACCGTCAGCGGGAGCTGTCCATGCTTTACTGATTTCAATAGTTAACAAACCATTTCCTTCCGTGCTGCAGCAGACAGATTCCCATTTAGCAACAATATGAAAAATCTCACTCCAGTGTCAAAAGAGTAAAAGATATAAAATACGCCGGGGATGCTGGGCTACGGCAATGCGGTTACAGAGCGGAGGAGCCACGTTCCCCGGGCTGCCACTTTATGCTTAACAATATATTAATTGGGAATTATACAGTGGAGCCCGCTGCGAGGCGCCGGCTCTGAGGACCTCGGCACGCACCGGGAATGTAAGGGTCACAGCACCGGGCTGGAGGCTCTGCTGGCTTATATCTACAGGTGGATACGTGGATGTCGATATCTCAGTTTCCCATCATTTTCTAATCCTATAACGGCCCGGGATATTGCGCTCTTCCCTGCGTCCAGTGGTCCCATTAGGGATAATATCAGAACCCGGGATTTGTGCGTATGCACCGATTGGGTCATTGGCTATACTGATGCAGATGGAGTCACTGTGCGCGCTGTCTTGCATAATTTTGGGCCGTATATTGGAGGCCGACACCAAGCCGTAGATTTTGTCTACCTGTCCGCCTCCAGTAGGCATATATATGGCCGAAAATGATGCCAGGCACATGGTGACTCCATCTGCATCATTACAGTCAGAGGCTTCGTCGCCTCATACGCCCAAATCCTGTTTTGCAGGGGGTTTGGACGTAAGCCCTGACGGGACCACTGGAGAGGAACACAACTGATGGAACAATCACCCAATTCATGGAAGAATTGATTGAACAACTTGTAGAAATAAAGCCTCAAAGATCTCACATCAAATTACGGAAACTTTGCTTCCCTAGCCTGGATCTGAATGCCCTCGGCCAAGGAAGAGAGACAGGTTGGCACTATTCCTTATTCCCTAGCCCTCGCCAGATCTCAGGAGGCCAGCATGGTTTCCAGCTGCAAAAGTGGAGCTTATTAACCCCTACCTGTACTGTGCTGTAAATGAACGATGCAGAATACCCCGCTGCAATGGCCGACATAGGAGACAACTTCAGTTCCTGCCATTAAACACATCAGATATTACTTATTATTGTTCTGGGTCCACAATCAGGGGTGAACCTAACCTCTATGCTGCCTGAGGCAAACTGAAAAACAGCGCCCCCCCCAATAGTAAAATCAGTATAAATAAATCTGGTTTACTCTTTACTTACAGTCAATTTACATTACATTTACTCTTTACATGCATTCAGTAGTTTGAAGTCACATAGAGTGAAGAAATATGTCTACAGCCCTGAACACCCCTTTAATTGCTACGTAATGTAGATCTGTATTCAGATGTAAGATAAATAATAATGATTGCAGGGGCCTTCACCATTTGACCCCCACTAATCACAGGCTGCAGTGGTCGTACTATTATGTACAGCAAATGACTGAGGTCAGTGATTGGCTGCAGCGGTCATGTAAATAATGCTCAGGTCAACATCACTTTTGGTACCAGAGGGGAACACCGACACGAATAAGAATCACTAAGTAATGTAACAGGGGGTTTTCAATTTTATTTTTTAAGACCACCCCTTAGGCTAGGTTCACATTGAGTTCTGCGCGTCCGTTAAATGGACTACGTTACACCGCGGCATAACACGGTGTAACGTAGTCCGTTAACGCCGCCATTGAATGCAATGTCGGACGCATCGCTAGCGCATGCCCACAATGGGCGTACGCTAGCGATGTTCCGTCATTGAGTGACGGACCCTGAGACACGGGCTGCAGCGTTTCCGGGTCCGTCACCGCTAGCGCAGAGAGAGCTAGCAGATGCTCTATCTGCGCTAGCGGGCAGCCATACCGGCACTTGCGTTACCAGCAGCCCGTTACCGTATGTGTTGAACGGCTGCTGTTAACGCAATGTGAACCCAGCCTAACTCTTTTGAAAAATTAAAGTCCACAACTGTCAGGTGACTGGCTCAGGCCCCCCTTCAGAGAAACGTCTAAGGCTATGTGCACACGTTGTGGATCCGCCGGTGTGGGTCCACAGCAGCTTTCCATGCGTTTACAGTACAATGTAAACCTATGGAAAATGGAATCCGCTGTGCACATGCTGCGGAAAAAAACGCACGGAAATTCAGCGGGTTACATTCCGCAGCATGTCAATTCTTTGTGCGGTTTCCGCAGCGGTTTACACCTGCTCTACTATAGGAATCTGCAGGTGTAAAACCACAGGTGGAATCCGCACAAAATACGCAAAAAAAACCACGGTAAATCCGCGGTAAAACGCAGTGCCTTTTACCTGCGGATTTCTGAAATCCGCTGCAGAAGAATCTGCAGCCCTCAAAAATACTTGTGCACATAGACTCACAATCACCTGACCGCTGCAGTTGATCACAGGTTTTATCTGTTCTGTGACATCCAGATGGTGCAGTCATCACTTCCAGAACCGCTGTCGACCACCAGAGAGGTCTGTGGCTGAATTTCCGAGGGTGACAGGAGGGCAATATCTCTCTGTGTAGGATTTATTTTAACCCCTTCCCGACCTGTGACACAGCGTATGCGTCATGAAAGTCGGTGCCAATCCGACCTGTGACGCATATGCTGTGTCACAGAATGATCGCGTCCCTGCAGATCGGGTGAAAAGGTTAACTCCAATTTCACCCGATCTGCAGGGACAGGGGGAGTGGTACTTTAGCCCAGGGGGGGGTGGCTTTGCCCCCACGTGGCTACGATCGCTCTGATTGGCTGTTGAAAGTGCAACAGCTAATCAGAGCAATTTGTAATATTTCACCTGTGAAAAGTGAAATATTACAATCCAGCCATGGCCGATGCTGCAATATCATCGGCCATGGCTGGAAAACCTGATCTGCCCCCCCCCCCCCACCGCCACCGATCTCCTCCCCAGTCCTCCGTTCTGTGGTCCGGTCCCCTCCGTCCTCCTGTCCGCTCCCCTGTCCTCCTGTCCACTCCCTCCTTGCTCGGATCCACCCCCCCTGTGCTCCGATCCACCCCCCGAGCTCCCCCCTCATACTTACCGAGCCTCCCAGTGTCCGTCCGTCTCCTCCCTGGGCGCCGCCATCTTCCAAAATGGCGGGCGCATACGCGGTGCGCCGGCCGGCAGATTCGTTCCATGTACATTTTGATCACTGTGAAAACCTATCACAGTGATCAAAATAAAAAAAATTGTAAATTAACCCCCCCCCCCTTTATCACCCCCATAGGTAGGGACAACAATAAAATAAAGAAAATATATATTTTTTTTTCTTTTCCACTAGGTTGAGAACTAGGGTTAGGGTTAGGGTATTCTGGTCCTCTGTGGATTTTTCCACAGCGAATTTGATAAATCCGCAGTGCAAAACCGCTGCGGACTTATCGCGGATTCAACGTGGTTTTTCTGCGGATTTCACTGCGGTTTTACAACTGCGGTTTTCTATTGTAGCAGTTGTAAAACCACTGCGGAATCCGCAGAAAGAAGGGACATGCTGCGGAATGTAAACCGCTGCGTTTCCACGCAGTTTTTTCCGCAGCATGTGCACAGCGTTTTTTGTTTCCCATAGGTTTACATTGAACTATAAACTCAAGGGAAACTGCTGCGGACCCGCAGCTGCAGAAACGCTGCGGATCCGCCACGTGTGCACACGGTGCGGATTTGGCTGCAGATCCGCAGCGGATTGGCTGCTGCGGATTTGTAGCAGTTTTCCAACAGGTTTACAGTTCCATGTAAACCTATGGAAAACCAAATCCGCTGTGCCCATGGTGCGGAAAATACCGCGCAGAAACGCTGCGTTGTATTTTACGCAGCATATCAATTCTTTGTGCTGATTCCTGTTATGATCCGGCGACGTTGGAGCCGCATGAGACTTTCTCAGGAACAGTGGAATCTATACTGACCGCAATCCTAAACTGACACCGCAACTAGTATTAGCCGTGGGGTGTACCTAACACATCCTAGACACCTCGACACAGCCGGAGGACTAAATACCCCTATAGATGGAAAATGGAATTCTATCTTGCCTCAGAGCAGAACCCCAAAGGATAGGCAGCCCCCCACAAATATTGACTGTGAGTATAAGAGGAAAGACACACAGGCAGAAAACAGGATTTAGCAAAAGAGGCCACTCTAGCTAAATAGAAAAGGATAGGACAGAATACTAAGCGGTCAGTATTAAAACCCTAAAAATATCCACAGCAGCAGGGTGGATAAAAATCAATGTTTTTTAAAAAAAAATAAAAAAAAAATCGGATTTTTTTGATTTAAATCGGATTTTTTTCAATAAACTGCTTTTTGAGGAAAATATTTTACCATCCAAAGGTTCTTCCATCATGAGATAAAGCTGAGTTGTTTAACTCAGTAGAATAAATGCTGTATATGTGTAACATTCACAATGCCATGCTCTTCCAGAGGTTTCTGTAGGATTAGTGGGCAGTTTCTCTCCTATATTATCACAGACGCTCGCTTTACTTACGCAGTTCTCAAAACTGAATTTGACTCCGCAGAGGTCCCAGCCTCTTCTTCACGGCAAAAATGTTACAACATGAACAGAGTTGAGAAAAAGACCTTAATCCTATTGTTCTACAAACCTATGAATACAGAATCAACCCCTTCAGTGCCAAGTCCAAGAAGTTAGACAATATGTTTCTGATTGTGTGGAGTGGAATAGATCTGCACAACACAAGAAGAAATGTTAATCTAAGTGTGAGGAGGAGGAAGGGCAAGCAGACAAGAAAATGAAAGTGAAACTTTGAGCACAATACTGCAGCATAGCCACAGACAGACAAGTCTGGATCTGTTTGTGTGTACGATCTGAGGTTTATTACATTCTTTCCTTATAATGGCAGCAGGCCGTAAAAGAGACCCAGTTTGGGAATATTTTAATGAAGCTCCTTCACCTATCGGTAAGGCAGGCATGCGTGCAAAATGCAAACGATGCAACAAAGAGATGCAA